>NW_027104561.1:1202144-1592855 GCF_902728285.1 Clytia hemisphaerica
ACGCTCATCGCCATATTGAAAAGGAAATTACACTGACCCAAAAGCGTCCAAACGTGAAAAAAGCCGAATCAAAACAAAAATTCGTGGTCACACTTGCAAAAGCTTTCACGGAAGAAATACGCATATTTATTGTTGTAAGTGAAGCCAGCGAAAAGTTCATACGCGCTCAAATATGAAATATTTCGAAACCTTTTTCTCTATCCTTTTTTCCGTTGAGATTACAAAAAAACAAGTAATAACTTTCACACTTTTGAATTAAGACGAAAAGGATTGTGGGATTGAATTTCGGTCAAATGAGAGAAGTAATAATCATGACGCCACAAAAACTATTATTCTCCCCAAATAGATCTCGTTTTAATGTGTTTTGAGGGTGTAAAAAGTGAAAAATTTTCTTCGTCGCCCAACCATGGTGGGCGACATTTATTTTCCAAAATGTTGGCCCCCTCACTCAAAATGGCACGCCGGGGCCCATGCGCTATTGGTCTTCAAAATAATCGAGTTGTAAGATATAAAGGGTGTCCGGAAAAAAAGTATCGAGTTCCAACATGATTCTGAGTAGAAGGTTGTTGCGTGTCTTTAATAAAATATAAGAAAATATATACCAACACAATAATTGTTTTTACAACAGTCATTATGATTAAAAAGAATTAACTTTCTTGAGAATTGTTTTTTGTAAAAGTTGTTCATAAAAAATGTCTCATGACAGTTAATCCCGCAGTTAATATGACACATAGAGAAACTTTGATAAACATTGCAAATTTAGTGAAACACACACAAGAACTTTCTTTCTACAGGGTGTCCCTAATTAAAGTATCGAGTCGAAACACAACTATGGCTGCGTTTAGACCAACTGGCATTTGTAATTTGGCATTTGCTCATGAGGGATTCGATTTTAATAGCTTTTCCATTGTATTTTCTGTCATGGCATTTAAGGAATCGTCTTTTTAGAGTCGTTACTGAAAAGGTGATTCCCTTAAGTTCAACTCTGACAGATCAAACAATGAAAAGCATGGAATTTCTCAAAAACTGCAGCCATTAATACTGAAACTTTTTGCCGTAGGGCTAGGCTATGGCAAATCTTGCAAATTTTACAATCTATAGAAAGAAATGAATAAAAAACGTGCAAATACTTTAAAAAATCAAAAATATCATTTTTTCTCTTTGTTTTGGTTCCTTTGTTTGATTTGAAATGCCAGAAAAGGGGATTCCTTTGCTCAAAATGGCATTTCAAATGCCAACGAAATGCCAACACGCTGTCATCATTAGGCGTTTGACAAACCGAACAATTGCGCGGAACAATAGAATTCAAAAGAATACTGCAAGCAATTACAAATGCCAGGCTGGTCTAAACGCAGCCGTATAGCCTAGCCCTACGGCAAAAAGTTTCAGTATTAATGGCTGCAGTTTTTGAGAAATTCCATGCTTTTCATTGTTTGATTTGTCAGAGTTGAACTTAAGGGAATCACCTTTTCAGTAACGACTCTAAAAAGACAATTCCTTAAATGCCATGACAGAAAATACAATGGAAAAGCTATTAAAATCGACTCACTCATGAGCAAATGCCAAATTACAAATGCCAGTTGGTCTAAACGCAGCCTATGAGTAGAAAGTTTTATGTGCGTGTTCACAAAATTGTATTTTAAGCTCTCCCTCTTTTTTTTGTCATTACGATTAATCTATACGTTGTAACTACCTTTTGTAATAAGCCTGTGTGATGGAGAACGTTCTTATATTTTAGCGATAACACACACAAACTTGTCTACTCAATCGCATGTTCAAGCTCGATACTTTAATTAGGGACACCCTGTATGGAAGTGGTACGACTCGACACTTTTTTTCCGGACACCCTGTATTGTCTGTGTTTATCGAAAAATGTCTTAAAATCTGCCATTTGAACATGGTTGAATTTTAATGACTAGAGGTGAACTTCAGTCTCCGAGGAGCTGATTTGATATTTATTTAATCAGGTGTGGAATTGTGTCCATTTCACATTACTAGGAAAATCATGATGGATCCCTACCATCTGTGGATAGGCATCAGCTGATCAAGATTTAGCTGGACACCCTCACATGAGCGTGAAGGCGCTTTCACACCCTTACATGGGCGTAAAGGTGCTTTCACACTGCTTCGTATGTGTTTGAAAGTTTTGTTTTACAATCTGAATATCTTGGCCACAATCTGTTTACGATTTTTAGCCATCAAAATATAAACCAAAATATCCATTATAGGATTGAACAGTGCGAAAACTTCAGCATTCAAATAATGGACATTAGTTTGTCGCTCTTTGACATCAATAATGTAAAGAAGAACATGATACGGAATCCAAGTGATTATAAACGATAAAACGATAAACAGATTTACAAGAATGGATTTTGCTTTTTTTTTCTTTAAGAGAAGTTCTTCCTTTTTCTTTCCGATTTCATTACTAGAGACAGTAGTTGCTGCGATTCTGGACAAATGTCGCGTAACATTTCTATATATTTTCAGATTCGCGAAAGTAATGATAACAGCAGCGAGTATAACTATTGCAGCTGTGATTCTCAATGAATTGGGGAATTTCAAGTATAAGACAACAGCAACAGCGTTGAATATTAAGTATCCGTAGATACAAGCAGGAGTGAATTTGATAGGTTGTCGATCGTACCAGTACGGTACAAAGACTGTAAGATATCGTTCGATTGAAAGGTTCAATGAACTGTATGATCTTATTGACTCCAGAACGATAATTGATAACGAATTATGGTTTTTGTGTAATAACCTTAGACAGATGACAGGAATTTGGACCATGCTGAATAAAACATGGAAAATGAATAATGCCAGTAAGATAATTTGGTCTCTGTTAAATTTACCATGCTCTCTGCATTTAATTAGAACGATAATACCAATGATACTGAAGCCAAAAATGAAAGATGATTGAAGTAGAAGAATAACATTTTGAGCCAACATTGAGAGAAAGAGAACTACTCCTTCAATTCAAGCAAGGAGCCGATCTTTTTATGATTTTTGTTGATTCATAATCTTTAGATAACCTAGTGCTGAATGTTTATATTAGTGAGATACTGCTGTTGGCCTGTATCTGTATATAGTTTCAATTCAGAGGCTGATAGCGCTATTTTGTGACTGTTTGGAGTTTAATTTGCTCTTATTATCTATATCAGCCTTTTAATTCATTTTTGAGAGGGATACTTCATTAAAATTTTTTTTTTTTTTAATAAAAGCATACATTTTGATTGAAGATGTACGTTGGTTTGAAAATTGGTCAATTTCTTTGATTATTTGTCACTGGGCGAAATAAGAGATTTTCCAATCTTGGAAATATCTTGAAGAAATATGATATAATATTTCCATTTATATAAACATGAAGGTAATAAAGATATAGATGGAGAGAAAACGTCTCGGTAATGACCTAAAGGGTCGTTGAAATCTTTTATAAATCTATTCAAAGCGGCTTTTCTTTGATGTACCATCATTGGAAGCAAAAAACATGAATTTATAACTTTATAAGAACAGAAAGAGACTGTTTGGTTGATTTTGAAAAACTTAATTTTGCCGAAAATCCTTGTTAAAATGCGATTCGAAATAGTTTCAACTGATGTAAAACTAAAAGAGTATATTCATTTCATAATGACACATTTCTGGGCTGGCATTTTGTTAACATTGAGAGTTGCATCACATTATCATTGAAAGTTTCTTATCTTAAAATCTTCACGTCTAAGTGTGCAGCGGTTTTCATACTCTGACACAATGATCGATACAAGGTTCCTAATCGTAACACGTAATTCTTTTTTAAATCTATCGATGTCTTTATGGGCAGCTTCCCCTAGAAGTTTGGAGTATTGTGCTTATTATATGAAGTTTTTTTTAATTTTTCATGACAAGGCTATTATATTTCAATATACTTGTTAAAAATGTACACGCTTTTTCTTTTATAAGAATAACTTCTATAAGAATATCAGGGTGAGATTTCGGGTTTAAAACAATAGGCCTATTGTTTGGAACAATAGAAAAATAAGAATAATGCTCACCCTCAACCAAAGTACACTATTCTTATAAAAAAAAGAAGCGTGTAATGTCTTTTCATTCATCTTAAATATTCCCACGAGTATACCCAAAATTAATCATCTTATTCCCAAAGCAATCAAACAGCTGTTTGCTTCCGATGATAAATCAGAATAGAACAAAAGGCATTTACTCTCCATCTATCTTTATTACCTCCATGATATAAATTAGTAATTAAATATGGAAATATGACATTCTTTCTTTTGAATCACTTTTGTCACTCCAATAATTTTTTTATAACTTGAAAAGAATATTATGCCAAAGCTGAGAGCCTGTGTTATAAGAATATCAAAATTTGAATCCCATTCTCTCTAAAGTTATTCTATACTTTTGAATCAAAATTTAGAAATATTAGTCGGAGTTTTGACAAGCTGACGATGATTTTGTCTCTGTTATCTTTGCCAAATTGATTCGAATCAATTTTTCTCCATTGGCCCAGGGACAAAATCAGTGTGTCTTTTGGATATTTCCCTCACTTTTTGTCTTATGAAACAAAAAAACTATGGTGACATGCACTTTTTTTCTTGTGTGGGATGGAACATGTTCTTGTTTTCTTGTGTGGGATGGAGCATGTTGTCACTCCTTATTAGACGTAAGTCTCATAGCTCCACTGTGATATCATAGTCATTGTAAAAACACTGGGTCTGGAAGGCTTTTGTCTCTTTTTATTGTTGAAAGGTGGAACTTACGTACCAAAATCGATTTGTTTTGCAAACTTTTTGATCACGTGATTAGGAAATAGACCAATCCCAAGAAGAGATTTGTCATCTACGTGATCAAAAAGTATGCAAATCGCAACTTGTCTTTTGTTTGTAACAAAAGAAAATTGAACAAAAAGCTAAAAAAATACATTGCCAGACCGGGGTTTTTTATAATGACATAGGGTGCGTTTACATCTGTACAGTAGGGGTGCTTTTTCACTACGCTAGATAGATAAGTGTTTCTCATCAACGGTCCTTTTCATAAATTTCTAAGGGTTGTAAAAAATATACAATGAAGATCTGTGAAGATTCGTGCTTAACATCGCAGATTTTGATCGCTTCATATTAGCATTCCAGATTTAACGTCGAAAATTGGTCATTAAACCTTTTGTTCTCCAAGAGCTCTCTTGGCTTGATGACCAATTGAACCAAAGATACACCGACAGGTTAAACATAACAGGCATTCTGTTTTTTATTGTTTGCAATAAAATAGCAGACAGAGCATCAACGTTTATCAGGGGTGTTTTCAGACTGCAAGTTCAAGCTAATTGCTGCTTGAACGTGTGAATCATATAAATCTTTTTTTGATGAAATAAAGAAAGGCTGGAAAAGAAAAGAAATTTTACTACTTCTCGCTGGAATGCCAGAGACTCGTTCAAGCAAAAGTAATAATTTCCTTTGTTTTCCTGGGGAAGGTCTGACGTTCCTTGAGATGTTGGAAAGCGTGCAGTGTAATTAAATTTCAATATGAATGATTTCATTTGGATAATGTCTTTTTACAAACCCATTAATTTCATTATTTTTGAAAGTTGAAAGAAAATGTTTGCTTCTGAAAGTCGTTAACGATTATCCAAACGAAATTGAACTGACTATTATACATATTTGAACAAATTAAATTAAAAACCCCAAATTTGTATATTTCCAATACGTGTAATACGGCTTTTTTTCCATGTAAGAATCAAAAATATTCTAATGATAAGTGGCATTCCGAAAAGAATCTCGGTTCACAAACCTATTTTAATTGCTCATTTTACTTAGTCATATCGACTTCAAGTATGCTTGACATCTTCAAGTGTCCGTGCAAATTCACATAATAGCAAACAATAGAGAGAATCGTGCATTCAATTGTTTACCATGTTTCAAGCAGATAGTGTGAAAACACCCCAGCAGTGAAATGGTTTGGTTTTTGCATGAAATGAAGGAACTGCCTCCACTGTTGGAGAACTGCAGTTTATAAAAACGACTGACTTGTAATTACTTTCGATTAAATTTTGTCAACCATGCTGCAATTAACTCCAAATTTAAAGGGTCGTAAACGCTTTGACAACTGTTTTGGGAGTCAGTAATGTTTTCCTATCAATTTTCTTTGTTTCAGCTAATCGATTTTCGCCAGACAGTTTCAATGAAAAAGCACCCCTAGGTGAGAATCAATTAACACTCCCTTTTCTCGATAACAATTTAGAACATAAACGAAACCAAAGCTCAAAATCACTTTTACGAATTCTTTTATAAACATAATCGATCTTCCTCTCGTTATTGCCATTGTTACAAAAGGTAGGTTTGGGTACCTTTTAATACAAAGGACGTAACGAGGAGAAGATCCATTAATTTTTGAAAAGAAATCGTGTAAACGATTTTTCTAATTCATTTTAAATGAGTAAAAAATTGAAAAATGATTTCAATGACGAATGATGACAACTACGCAAATGACTTTTTTGATCAAGCCCTACTATGCAGCATGAACTTGTATGGTGTCCAATGGAAATTTATAGACGGTTGAATATAGAAAAACCATATTCGCATTCTGTAATAGAATTTGAACCAATCAGAAAGCTTAGGGAAAATCAATTATGACTTACAAAGGAATCGTGATGGAATCAAAAGAAATCGTGCGATTATCATTGTATTCCTTAATCGATTCTCCCCTAGATGTAAACCCTCCCCTATGGTGGTATAAAAATCTTTTGGTGGCACGTGGTGGGATGGTGGATTTTTAAAGGTTGTAGTTTGAAAATTCCTGGTGCCATTATTCAATTTCTTATACATAACATGTTTTTGCATCTTTCTCGCAATTTGAAACGTCATATTGAGGTATAATAGTGAGGTTAAGCATACAAGGATAATCACGACGACGGACGAAAAATGTATAAGGCTAGTGAAAATACCAAATTTGATTGGTTGAAACTCACTAGCCTGTTAAATTTTCGTTCGTCGTCGTGATTTTACCAATTTACTTAACCTCACTAGTTAGTAATGGAATCTCGGAGGAGAGCTTAAAGTCTCATTTGAACATTGGATAAGTGTATTTTGATGAGAAATGTAATTAAAATGTTATGAAGAATCATTTTAATGGTGGAAGGAGAGTGAACCAAAATGTCATTACTGCGGACAAGGTTTGACATTGAGAAATTGGCAAAATCAGTCAGTTGTTATTCCAGTCTCTACTATAATAATTCCAAGATTTGTTTTGTTAAGCATGGCAAAAATGGCAATTTAGAAAAATATTGTACGGGGGTATTTACTAATTCTTATGACGATATTCTCAGGTAGACTATACCTAGTACCTAACTGTATTTGTTCTTATAAAAAAAAACGTGTAACCGTTAACCTTACTTAAAGGCTTTGTTTTTGCTTTTGCTTACCCATCAATTTTAATTCACAAGCTTTTTCACATTGGATTGACATAGATGTGGAGCAAGATCATTCTGAAAGAGGAAAAGAAAAACATTTTAATGCTTATATCATCGTAATGTAACAATAGGCAGTCACTGTCCTGATATGAAACGGGAACACTTTAAGTAAAAAATAAAACCTTTAAAGAATTAAAAAGCTCGAACCCAAACGGGCTCATTAGCAACCGTAATTTTTCAAACACAAAGATGTTGCGATACACGTTTTTTTTTATAAGAACAAACTATATAAGAACATAAGGCTTCGAGGCCCAAAAATTTAAGAACATTCTAAGAACATTCTAAGGCTTTGGAGACTTAAAAACATGTATTTTCTTAAGAAATTATATCAAAATGCTCAAAAAATGCTGAAAATAAGAACATTTTAAGAACATTTTTAGGCTTCTAATCCAAAAAACTAAGAACATCCGAATGCTTCGAAAAATTTTAACGTTCTTATATAAAAAAAACATGTATTCATGAAATTTGAGCCCTACAGTTTAATGTAACATGTAAATGCTTGTGTTACTGAAGTCTTTATTGTAGGATACTGTTAAACTTGTGTATATACAAGAGAGTGTTTGCATAGAAAGTTTGCATAGCTATATGAGAAAAATTGAAATCATTTCGACTTTTTATATTACTTGTACCATTTGCAGATTTATGTTATAATTTGTGTTTTAAGTATGTTGTAGAAAAAATTTAGCTTGGTGTGTTTTTCTGCTTATTATTGTGACTGGGGATCAGTTGTCAGGGTGGGGGTAGGACTTCGGAAAAAAGGAGTGCATGGATGTGCCGCTGGCCAGGGTACCTTTTTTAACCCCCATGAGTTCCACGTAGGGTCGCAAAAACACCAAAATAAAAAAATCTCCTTAAAGGTTCCTTTTTGAGGTAATTTGGGAAAGACGTGGAAATTTTGAGAAAATTTTGGAATTTTAGTCCCATTAATGGTCACTTTTTTCGCAAATTTCCCACGTAGGGTTCACTTTTTGTACCTCAGTAGCACACCCCAGTCGGTCGGTAACGGTAGAGTACCCTCCAAACCCCTGGGACCATTTGATCAGCCCTTTGGAGTTCTACTGTCAAAGAACATCCAAAACTTTTGAAGCCTTCGGATATTCTCAACTTTTTGATTTTTAACCTGGAGAATGTGCTCAATTTTTGTGAGTAATTTTGTCCATTTTCCTAAAAAATCGGGTGTTTTTGATAATCAAAATTCTTGAAATTAGGTACCTATGATAAGAGGTTGTAAAAAAGTGAATTATACAATATTAAATTAAGTTTGGTGGTTAACAGATCCCAAAACCCAACTCTGCAGGCTTTAAGGGGTACACGTTTTTTTATAAGAACATCCAAAATATTTGAAGCCTTCGGATGTTCTTAAATTTTTTATTTTTAACCCTAAAAATGTTCTTAACAAGTTCTTATTTTCTCCATCTTTTATGTATTTTTGTTCATTTTCCTAAGAAATTTACTGTTTTTGAGTCCGCGAAGCCTTTAAACGTTCTTAACTTGTTCTTAACAATTTGGCCATCGAAGTCTTATGTTCTTATATAGTTTATTCTTATAAAAAACGCGCAGTTCGCTGCTCTACGTATTGACCGCTGTCTCCACAATTTACTAACATTATTGATACTTCTTTAGTATAGAAAGATAAAACAAAAAAATGTCAGCAGGTCGCGTCAAGTCAAAGAACTTGTTCAATTTCCAACTACAAGGATTTTACGACGATGATGTAGCAGCTCATGATGCAAAGACTCAACAATTTTCACAATCTATCGACCCAAAACAATCAGAACACATGCAAAAATTGTTCGCTGTGAATGACGAGGAAACTAACAAAGAATTTGTTGTTATGTTTAGAGGGTTTTTTGATATGATGGTTAAAGCAAATGTGAATCAAGAACCCTATACCACTGCTAATCAAAATGTCGATGAAACGATTCTCAAAGTTTCAACCAATCACTGTGGAGATTTCGAAGTCCCTGTCTTTCAATACACACCAAAGAAATTTCAAGATAAAAGCGTCAAGAGGGCAGCTTATATTTACGCCCACGGTGGTGGCGGTTTTGCTTTAGATGCTGCTACTTTTAAACCAGCATTAGCGTACTTCGCTGATGAGTTGGATGTAGTTGTGTTCAATGTTGATTATCGACTGGCCCCTGAAACCAAGTGCCCTAACAACGTAAAGGACTTTTATGAGGCTATCAAATACGTTGTCAAGAATGCTGACGAATTGGGAATTGATGCAAGGAGGATTGCCATTGGAGGAGAGAGTGGAGGTGGATATATTTGTTTGGGTGCAATGGTTTTGTTGGCACAACGTGAAGAATCAGCCCTGGTCAGGATGGCGATTGTCAGTATCCCAATGGTGGATGATTATAGTTTTGCAGACGTGGAACCAATGACGAAAGAGGAACGCGAATCTGCACCAATGATGAGGAAAATATGGAAACATTTAATTGCTGATGATTGGGAGAAACAGAAGTCTGATCCCTTGCTATTCCCTGGGAAAGCCTCGGATGAATTGTTGCAGAAATTTGTACCTACTGTGCTTGATACAGTCGAATTTGATATGTATATCACTGAAGCAACCCGCCTGGCGAATCGTTTAAGACGTGCTGGAAGGTTACTGGATCAGTTTGTGATCCCTGGTGGGAAACATGGTAGTTCTCATATGCCAAACATGAAATGTTTCACCAAAGCAATTGAAGCAAGGAAATTAGTTTTCAAAAATTATTTACACGATATTAAAAGTCAACTTTAGTCAATGTAGCTTCATCGCAAGGACCTTTCTTTGTTTTCCAAATGAGAGGGTTTTATTTTCATAATGTAATTTTAGCTTAGGATACTATTGATCGTAACATAACGTCCTTCACGTGTTTTATAATTTAATCTAAAAATTTAGTGCTTTACAATATCAAATAGTTCTTGTGTGACTATTCGTGATCAATAACCTTTCAGCGTAGGGAAAATTTAGCAAAATTTGAGTAAACTTGGGGCGAAAGGGGTTCACCTTCTTAAGGATTTGACCATTTTAAGGCAAAAAATGGTCAGATTTTCCAAATTTCACACCTTAGAGTGTATTTTCGACCCTTACAGTGCACTTTTGGAAACTTGGAAAAAGGATTCTTAAGGTCCGCACGTACGGTAGGTCATTTACTTTGAAGTGATCCTCTCTCCGGATAAAAAGTTTAATCACACGAACAAAATACTTCAATGGGATAAATTTTCACGGGGATTAAATTTCCCATTTGAGCTCATCCGCGAAATCTTAAAAGGGTCTTATCATCGATGATCTTATCAAGAGACAATATTATTATGATTTTGTGTCTTTTTATTTGCCAAATTATACCGATTGGTCGTTAGAATATATGCATTGTTAGCGCTATTTTGATGCCAGTTAACATTTTAAAAGTAGTTATTTGACATTTTTCCACTTTTGTTAAAAAAATATTCTCGAATCGGCCTTTTCCAAATTTCCTTTGGGACTTATTTTCGCGGATGACACCTAAATCTGTGAAATTCCCGAAAATCTCCACGAAAATGTATCCCATTAAAGTACTGTAGGGGGGTAAGATTTTCAACACACCAAGTAACTTATTCTGAGATTGTACCATAAGTCATGTGACCGACGAATTATTGTAATATGTTGATTTACAAATTGTGAATATTTAATGTTATCAAGCTGACGGTATCCCAAAAATGTTATGATTGTACATAATTTTTAATTGTTTTCATTAAGGTGTCCCTGTGTCACAGACCCGCTAAGACCCTAGCGCGACTGGTAAATTTGACAAATATTTTGTCCCCAGTGGGAGAATACCCTGAAATTTCAGCCCCACTGGGAAATTGACTTTGATTTTATCCCCATTCGAAATTCAATGTTTAAAAATTGCACTCCAAAACCATCCTTACTGGACTTTTTAACCTTGGCACAATAGAACTTCTATCCCCATTGGGATTTGAATAGGAATTTTTATCCCCACTGAGGAAAAAAGTTCGACGGGGGCTGTGAGTCAGGGGTGTATCAAGTATAAAAATCAGCTTTGATGATGATACAGCAATATTGAACTATTTCTTTTATATAATCAAATAGAAAAACATTTTTGAAATTGGTAAATGAAATGGAGATGAAAATGAAGAAGAAAAAAATCAACTTCGTGAAGTATTGTGCTATGATTATAATTTTTACAACAATTATTCTTTAGAACATCACTATGAAAAACTTATTACTGATGCTTCTATCATCTTCAAATGTCTAAGAGTCCGGGCGGGGTCATGGGAGGTACAATTCCATCGTCTCTCCAGCAGTCTTCGGGGTAGTATACCTCTTGAGACACCTGTTGGGTCCTCTGTGTTACAACCCCATCACCTCTCCAGGGTAGTACACCTCTTGAGACACCTGTTTTAAAAGACCTTACTACGTTAAATTAAAAACCTTTGCTGTTTCCTTAAGATATTTCTTTGCCAATGCTAAAAGAAAATTATCAAGAACTTTTTCAGCGGTTAAAAGTTAAAACAATTTGTACACATAAATAATATATAAAAGTGACTAGCTAAAACTTTTATTTTAAAATATATTATCCAAATTTCTACTTGATTAAGAATTATAGCCTTAGGAATGGGTTATTTTACCTATATGCTCAGCTGAGACATAATGCAATTGATGTTAATTGGATTTTAAATCAATCTTTAAACAGACTGTTCTAGAAAAAGTCTGTACCCCCTATGTTGAGGAGGTGTGACGTCCTGAGTGGTCTGCAAAACAAAAAATCGAAGGAAATCTGGTTTTTCGAGTGTAAAAATTTAGGTCAGTGAAATGTGGTGGAGGGGTCAGTGAAATGAGGTTTAGATTCCAGGGTGGTCAGTAAAACGAGGTTGAAAAACCAGGGTGGTTCAAAAAGGAGAAAAAAATCCAGGAATTGCCCAATTCATTAGCCACTCAACAAAATTATGATCTCTAGGAAAATGCTTTGCTTTTTCTTATCCAATTTTCAACTTTTATAAATTGTTTTTCGAAATACCTACGAAATACTATAAGAAAACATTCAAGAAATATGATTTGCACCAATTTTTGCTTACAAATTTATTCAGGCATCCATTTGTTCGGATCTTACAACTTCATGTTTTACCAATTACATTACCAGGGACATAACAGTACTTGCGAAATTTGTAAACAAGCTGTATGCAGCAGATACAAAATCAAAACAAATGTCACATGTTAAAATAAAAAATCTAACCAAATATGGCTAATTTTGATTGTTCAATTGTTTTACAAGTTTGTTTTGGACACGTGATTTTAATTGTTCTCTTTAATGACACGTGGTTCGCGCAATGTTTACATTTTACTACTTTAATGTCCCTTTAAAACAGCGATACATAACACATAGATAAATTTATTTCAATACTCAAGAGAATAATGCAATGACGAGACCTCGTGGGAGTTCTACGTTTCAACCTCCAATTATCTGTTAACTAATTGTCTCTAAGGAACAGCTTTTGTGAACGTTTTTCAACCTTACTAATTCCTTTGGGAAATCAAAAACTAGAGAATTTTATAGAAACTTCACATTAGCTACTGAACCGTTAATGTGTAATTAAGGCATACTTTCACAATGTTCTTTACAGCTTATCACTAGATCTACGTTATGCTGTATCTATTTGTAAAATGTTTATAGGACGTTATAATAAAATATATGATTGGTGTTGAAATAAATATGTTATTTTCGTTTGAGGTACGAATTAGAAAATAATATGTAAACCATGATGATCTACGCGTCTTTCAAAAACACACCGACCGGCATTAAAGTCTTTGTGAATTCAACGGCATCAAGTTTACCAACAATTTCATTCAAATTAACGTAACATTCGCCATAACATTTCGATTTATGATGTTTCAAACCTTTTTGTTTCCCATACATTTGTATACAAATGGAAGTATTTAAAATCTCTACATTCGAGACAGGTCCCAACATAAAAGATAAAGCTAAAACAGATTCTTGGTTTTGGCCATCATGTAGTTTTTTGCTCGCTGTCATAGCCTGTGATTTCACTTTAGTTGTTGTCCATGCTTTAAACTTTACCGATTGTAACACTTTCGGTAAATGATGCACATCAATTGATTTCACAACTCCTTCAATTTTCTCATTTTCTTGAAAATATCTTAAAGAAACCACAAGTGAAGTTTTAGAACCACCTTCAAAAACCTCTTCGGGGGAGATCTCCTTATAAGGAGCAGTTGTAGTCTGTTGAGTCCCGGTCTGCACTTCTTCGTTGTTGTTTTCTGACACGTTTACCTCATCATTTGCATCTTCTTTTTCTTCATCTTCATCAACTTTTATGTAATCACCATTGATATATTTTGAAGCGATTCGATTGATGATAAGTAGTAACAGCAATGAAAGTCCGATGAAACCAAAGAAAATGATCAAACCTGAATAGTAATATTAAACACAGCAGGATTTTTATAAGCGAAACTGTTAGTAGCATAAACCAGGCTTGAATTATATAGCTGTAAAACAATGGTAATGGAAATTAAAACATAAGATTATCCTTCTTCATACCCCTGTGTCACAGTGGGTTACTCCATCCTCACTGGAAAATTCGGCAAAAATTTCGCCCCCGGTTGGAAAAATATTCTAGAATTTCAGCTCCACTGAAAAATTGACTTTGATTTCATCCCCATTCAAAATTGATTGTTTAGAAATTGCGCTCCAAAACCATCATCCACTGGATTTTTTAACTTTGAAACAATAAAATTTTTATCCCCGCTGTAGGAAATGGTTTCACCGGGGCTGAGAGACAGGGGTGTATTTACACACAAAACATTTATTAGCATACATAAACCAGGCTTGGATTCTATAGCTGTCCCGGGGGGAGGGCACTCATGTGGTCCAACCCATGGCATGTACCGCCCTTAAGGGTAGGTTTTACGAGACCCTTGAAATGCACTGTAAGGGTGTACTTTTGATAGAGTGCACTATTACAATGGTCCTCATTTAGCTGGATACACTGTAAGGGTGTTTTGGGGGACTAGTGAATTGCAAGACTGACAGTAAAAATCACTTATCTAAAGCAATAAAATTCCGATGAAACCAAAGAAAATGATCAACCCTGAAAAGTAATAAACGCAACAGAGGATTTTAATTTATAAGCATTCATAACTTTTATAAGCATAAACCAGGCTTGAATTCTATAGCTGTAGAACAATAGTAATGGAAATTAAAGCATAAGGTTATACATATTGGTTTTAATCATCCTAAAGTAAGATACGTGTACTGTAACACCCCCTTCTCACAGATCCAGTAGAATTTTTTCAGGGCAGGGATAAAAATAACGGACTGAAAGTCTATGGGGATTGATATTCCCATTTTTTCATGGCTGGGAATTTCAATTATTTTGTTTTCAAGCCAGAAAATTCAGTTGGTATGGGAAAAATAGCATAATATTTTGCAGTGAGGATCAGCTTATTTGATTATTTTCAGTGGGAATAGGGGGAATAGTCTCAGTGGGTCAGTGAGAGAGGATTTACTGTATGATAACATTAAAGAATGAAAGCTTGAGTATTCAATTTTTAAGAAAAAGAGATTACCAAGCCATCAAGATTCCGGCCTAGCCTAAAATAACTGTAACACGGTCTGTGTTGTTAAAATACGCATCCCTTTACTTAAAAAGAGAAATGATTTCAGAAAGTGCACCAAGAAAGCTCACAAAAGGTTTCCCTGGTAATTGGATACTGTACTAAGAAATTAGACACCTCCTTCTTACTGACTTGGTAGGAATTTATCAGCCAGTGGGGGTAAAATATCGCGACCAAAACTCGATGGGGGGTTGATATTCCCATGTTTTTATGGCTGGGGATTTGAATTCGTTTTCTAGGAAGAAAATTTAGTGTTGATGGATAAAATAGTACAATATTTTACAGTTACAGTGACCTTGTTATTTTTAGCAGGGACAAAAATTAGACAAAAATTGGAGGTTAATTTTCTACCGGGGACGATATTTTGACAGATTTTCCCAGTGGGTCTGTGAGAAGGGGTGTGTTTTCAAAGTTCCTTACCTATTTGAATCATAGTGTTATCCTTTAAGACAATCCAAATATTGATGATATTTTGTATTTACGTCTTTTACCAGTTGCTACATAGACTGTTATCAGCATTTTAGAAAATATCTAAAGTGGTATTCAGAAGTAAAATCTACACAGAGCAAATAGGCAAAAATTTTTGTTAAACATCTTCTCTACGCTTCTGTGGTTTTTCATATAATTTCATACATCAGACCATATCAGACGGTATCGAGAAACAGTTTTAAATGACTTCTATTGATGTAAATATTATACTGAACTTTTTGATATCTATATACGAAATGGATATTACTCTTTACAAAATCCGTAATACTGTTTAAAGCAGAAACAACGTTATACAATTAAATGACATAAAAAGCGTGAAAGACAAAACATTTAATTAGATTTATCGTGAAAGCTTTTATAATGTTTTATCATCTCGTATTTCAGATAATTCTTTTAACTCTATATCTAGAAAAAACCTTTGGTCAGGGAGCTCTCAGGACAACATTTCTTAGGGGGAGGGTACTGGCCTTGAGAGTCGACGCCAAACGGTGACGTACCGCTGCTGTAGTTTGGAAATTGGACCCTGTCAGATATCGATCATTGGCAAATACTTCAACAGATGAATTGTATCAGAGGAATGTAAAGAGATGGAAAAACAGCTTCTTGAAAACAATGGAAAAACGGCTCGTCACATACCAGGTCTCTTGCCCTTAAGGGAGTTTATGTCGAGTAAATAGGTTTCTTTTGTTGTCGCTATAAAAAATCTGCATAATTAGCGTGTTGTGACAAAATTCTTTTGTTTCAAGCCTGATTATGCGCAAACTTTTAGGGCTTATATTTTGGGTACACCTCTCCTATACGAAAAGGTACCTACATCTTCTTGCTCAGAATTTCCTAGCGATTCTACTGATATAACCGCATCATGACCGCACCATAATATGGAAAGCTAGAGCTCGAGAAAATTATAACTTCATCTTGATTTTACTCGACTTCTGACAGTTTTACAAGAACCAATTTAATATCATTGCGTTAAGAATTTCTTTTGTTATACATTGGTAAAAATGTTGCTCCTTATTCTTAAAAATTGAACTAGTAATCGGCAAAAAAGGAAAAACAAATTTTCATTTTTATCGTCAAATCATGTAGAAACCGTCCGATTTGTATGGCGAGCTGTCTTTTCTGGACTTTCATTTAATGACCTAATCAACGTTTTTACAATAGAATTTTCAATAGAAGTGATCGTTGAACTTTGAGTAATCAGAAAAGCTGTTTATCTATCTGTTTACATTCCTCTGATTGTATCAAAAGTAAAGTTTATTCCCTTTTTGGACTACAATAATAAAACAAAAGGTATCGTTAGTATTTTAGGATAATTACTCCAAAACCAATTATCACGGGACCTTCTAAGATGCAAAACTTGAAAATAATTCAAATGTCATTCTGAAAGGTTGACGGCTGTAATCTTTAAAATTTCTGATTTGCGAACCTATACGATATTTTAGATCGGCCATCAAAATCTTAACAGTTTCCATACGTTTCACTTATCCAACAATCTTATTCACCAGACTATTTCAAATTTATGATGTTTCAAACCTTTTTGTTTCCCATACATTTGTATACAAATGGAAGTATTTAAATCTCTACATTTGTGACCGGTCCCAACATAAATGATGAAGCTAAAAAGACTTTTCATCTTTTTTGGACATGCTATGTTTTCTCCTCTTCGTATTTTGTATATATCTCCCAGCAGGTTTTATGAAAACTACTTTCTATTTATAACCATGGTAATTGTTTGAATATGATGCAAGTGATGGTCGTGACACGTAATTTATGAAAAGGTCTATTATTTTTTTTGTTTTTTCATTTTAAAACCGAATTTACAAGTTCAATCATCAGTGGTGGAGATTTCTTAATAAGGTGATATTGTTGACGGTTGTGTTACTAATTGTTCTTCTCCGCTATTGATTTCTTCGTTTTCGTCATCATCATAATCGCTATCATCATCGATAAAATCTCCCTTGATGTATTTGGTAGCGATGCGATAGATGAACCAAAGGACGATCAACGATAACAAAAGAAAACCAAAGAAGTAATAGAGGCCTGCAAAAATAAGATGAAAATAAACACCCCTGTGTCACAGACCCACTGGAACCCCATCTCCACTAGAAAGTTTGGCCAAAATTTGGTTCCCGATTGGAATATACCCAGGAATTTCTGCCCCACTGGGAAATTGACTTTGATTTCATTTCTACTCGAAAATCAATGTCTAATAATTGCACTCCAAAATCCAATCTCACTGGATTTTTTAACCTTCGAACAATAGGATATCTATCCCCATTGGGATTTTGATAGGGATTTTTAACCCCACTGTAGAAAAGAGTTCCACCGGGGCTATGAGACAGGGGTGTAAGTAAGAATATCCCTAAACAGCTTACACTGAAACAGCTGAAACTTAGAATCTAATTCAATGAGGATAGAAATTCAATTCCACAAAACTGATAATTATAGGTCCAGTGGGGATTGTTTTGAAGTGCAATTTTTTGCCCAATATCGAACACGTCAAGGAGCTGCACGTTTTTTTTTAATAAGAACAAACTATATAAGGCTTCGCTGGCCAAAAGTTTAAGAACAAGTTAAGAACATTTTAAGGCTTTGCAGACTCTAAAACACCCGATTTCTTAGGGAAACGGTAAAAAATATTCCCAAAATGGTGAAAATAAGAACACGTTAAGAATATATTTAGGTTAAGAAAATTTTGGCTGTTCTTATAAAAAAACGTGAATTAAAGGCTTGAGACTCAGAAAGAAGTATTTTTGCCAAATTTTTGATAAAAAACACGTATCATTTCAATGATACTTACTTTTTTCAACCATTATAACTCATTCGTTAGCTCTTGTATCAAAATGAAAAAAAAATAGCTTCTAAACCAAATCTAGAATGCATAACCAAAGAAAGACTATATATATCCCGTACAGTAAAATTTTCTTTTATACATACAGTAGTTTGATCAGAGAAATTAAAGCTGTTAATGATATAGTCACCACAAATATTCAATCTAATGTTTTTGGCAGCAGAACTAAAGCTATGCATCGTTGTTGAGATATTTTTGAAGATAAAAATTCAACACAGAATCAAAGAAAAACAAAAACAAGAAAAACATCATTTTTTTGAAATTTTTTGTTTGAATGTCCTACATACCGTGAAGACGAACTTGCATCATTGGAGAGAAACTTGCATAGCCATTAAGGGCTCAATTTTTCGATTTTACACAATCTTAAATGGCAATTTCTACATTTTAAAAAGATTAATGTATAACTTTTGTTATATGTCCTGTTAAACCTACCTTTTTAGAATTTAGAAATCGAAAAATTGTGATGAAAAAATTAAATGGAGAAGAAAACGAAGAGTTTTTCAAAGAAGAGTATTTCACCTTTCAAAGCCCTAATCTCGGTAAAAATCAAACATTTTGGAATTTTTTTTGGTTCAGGTGATGTATCTATTTAGTATCTAAAAATACAATTTTGGAAAACTTTTGTCGAAGTATCTTTCCTTTAAAATCTCCAACAAACCTCATTTTTGGCAGTTTTCTCCACTAAATTTCCATACAAGAAAAACAGCTATAACTTGGGATGTAGCCAAATAGAAAATTTTTCCGAAAAAATGTAAATAAAGAAATTATTTGTTATTAACTTAAAAAAAGTTTGAAACAATAAAATGATTTCCCCAAGAAGACTAGGTTTTTTTGTGAAAAGTACATGAATAGCGTCGTTTTGACGTTTTATTAAGGTCCATGCCACACTTGTTCCTTAAAGGCAATAGCGCTATACTTATACAGTCAGGAACTATTGAAAATTAGGCTATGTTCGCCGATTCTGGCTTAACTTGGATACGATGGCTTAATTAAGCCAGAAATTGTAGCCTAATTAGGCTGGAAGGAACAAAATTCCAATTTTTGACTTGGATTTCAAAATCCGCGTCAATATTTAGCTTAAAATGTCAAATTCTTATTTATTTGAATGAGTTCCGAATGTTTTTTGGGTAAAATTTGAGCGGGCTGAGAAAATATTCAGTTTTTAAATATTATGCTGTTTCAGCAAAATTATGTTTACATATAACAGCAGTACAGTCGAAATTATTTCAAGATTAATGTAAACAAACGTAATCCGAACTTTGCTTTAGAAACATGTTTGATCTATCTATTTTTTATCTTCATAATAAACTTGTTTTGTACACTTTTAGATTTTATGAACAACCTTGTCAGCTATAATATATAAAAAAACGTAAAAAAGACCTTCCTCAATTTAAATATTTAATCAATCTATCAAGTGTAACTTTAATATCTTAATAACATATCTTTAAGACCAGCAAATAACTAAATAACTATACTTTTAAAGCCCACGATAACAACAATATATTATGATACTAAGTTTTTTTCATTTTTCAGACAAAAAATGGCGCGCTGCGTAGAACTTAAAACGGCTTAATTTGGCTATCATGGCCAAATTAAGCCAAATCTTAATAAGATAATCATATCTTTTCACTCCGCTCTAAAAAGAGAAAAGTTTTTCGCTTTAAATACTCTTCTTAGTACAAGTAACAAGTCCATGTAGTAAGATTGACGCGGATTTTACTTGTTCTCAAGATATTTAGGTTTGAATATTTCATATATCCAAATTAAGCCATTAATATCCTAACTAGGATATAAATCCTAGCCTAATTAGGCGAACATCCTAGTTTGGCCATCATAGCCTAATTTGCAATAGTTCCTGACTGTTATAGTAGGGGTCGGATTTGGTGGTACTTCCATGGTATACTCTGAAATACATGCTGATGTCAGCCCGAAAGCTGATTGGCTTAACCGACAATTATACGCGGTTTAAGAGTATAGCTAAAACTTTGTTATGTTTTCAACAGTAAACGAAAGTGAATGAAGACAAAATGTAAACAAAAAGATTGCAAAGAAGTTTTCGAATATATTCACAATAGAATGTCTTCATTTAAAAATAGAAACACTCGATTTCATTCAAAAGAAAAATACATTCTTTTTTTCTTTCAGTTTTATGTAAGTCTTTTTGTGTTGTTGTTGAACATTATAGTAAATTATATTCACTTTTTTGAATATATTTTTTGGAATTAAGTCACTTTTGGTTTTTGTTATGATCCAGCACTCCTAAATACACCTCCGTATGGGTGTTTGTGCCAATGCTAGATCAGCATTTAATAGAAATATACCATGCGTCGTTCCCTTTAAGTTATTACTTAAATTCTTTTTTTCAAAAGCAGTTTGTTCTTAAACATGTCAAAGAAGCGAAAACATAAGGTTTTATCTTCAAATTATAAAATTGATTTTTCACTATGACCAGAGCCCTTAAATGACGGACCAATCAAAGCAGCACAATTTCAAAACAAATGAACTACGCATCTCCGCTCGCAGATCTACTCTACCATTTTTGTTTTGATTTAACTTTGTATTTTAATTACCAGACAGGTCAGTCATTTGAGGGTTATGCATGTTTGCCTCCACTGATGCAAGTTACCCGTAGTCTGTATAAAATGTTACGTTATATATTCATTTTAAAAATAATATACGGATGTTGGTTATCTTTGTTAATTTGTCAAAATGCTATAAGCACGAAAAAATTTAAATAAAAATTTTGGTTCTTGTAAAAAATCATGTTCTTTAAGGCGTTAAATAATGACCGCCTTGTTCAAAACATGGTTTTCTCAATCATCTGCGCCATTCCCTTTTTTCAAATTATGGAAGTATTTACGAATTACTTTTTTACATAAAATGCAGTAGTTTTCCAACTTGTAAATGTTCGATAAATGGAAATGGGCTTGTCAGAATATTCCGACACTGTTTTTGACGTCATTTAATATTTCGCGATAAACTCGAACCCGTTTCCTCTCATAGAGCTAAGTCTTTATAGAAATTCAAATTATGGAAAATTCGAGTTACAGAGACTTATTGGTTTGAAGGTTCCGTGAGCATCACATTTTAGCTTTCTCTGAATTATTCATGCAATGTGATCCTCACGCTATCCTAAAGGACTAAAGACACCTTGTTCGAGTCAAGGAGTCTGTTCGAGTTATAGATGTTTGAATTACGGAGACTCGAATTGTTGATAATATGTATTAGTGTTTGAAGAAACAGATTCAGTTAGTGCAATTCATTAGTTCTTGAATCCTTTTCCAGAGGATTAATTGTCGCCGACATCATCGCATAATTTATCATCGTCGTCAAGTTTTTCAATACCGAGAAGTTTTCGTTTCTCGTCACGTAATTTTGTTCGTAATTTTTGTAAAGGTCGTCCTAATTTTTCTGCTAATGGTTTTTCCAGTCTACCTATAAATTAAAGAAGAATGATTTAAAGAATTTGTTTTGCTAATTCTTTGCAATTTTTTCCATTGGGACGCAAGGGTGTTACTGAACACTAAAGTCTGGTATAATCTTAATTCTAGAGGATGTATGGTATTGTATAGGCTTTTGCTCCTCATCCTCTAGCGAAAAAAGTTTCTTATATTTTCTTAGGAAGTTTATCTATATATAGAGGTCTGCGATTCAGACTAGGAATTGTACTGTTTTTTCCACCCAATACGCTACTTTCAACCAAACAGCTGTTATATGAAAGTGACGTAAGGTTAGAATAAGTTGCAGGGATACCATTAACCATTAGCTTTCGGGTTGAAGAAGAAAATACAAGCCAAATCAGGGAAAAGCTTTCCTAAAAAGCAAAGTTATCTCCTACCACCTTCAATATTGTTTTGGTCTTTAAACCGTAAATACAATCATGGTCGTAATATTTGAGGAAAAAGGGAAATCCACCGGGAAGTTTTGAAACCACAATCGATTTGTAAGTGCTCTAAAGTAGGTTTGAAGGGTAGAGTTTTAACTCTGAGTTTTAACATGAGACTTAGGACCTTAGGATCTGAGGATCCAAAAGTTCAAAAATAGTTCAATAAGGCTCAGAATATAGCCTGGAAGTCTGCCAACCCCTCTCAAATTGAAATATTCGATTAAGTTAAAGAGATAGCCCAAAATCGACTTTCTCGCCAGAACTTTAAATCTTGAAAAACGTTAAAATAACCGGAATTCTCATTCTATTTCGACCATGATTGTAGCTGGTAAAAGAATTTGAAATACCTTTAGATAATTCTTCCTGTAAATCTTTCAATTTGTCGTTAATATCTTCAACACGTTTATCAATGTCTGCCAATCGTTGTTTCGGGTCCACTGTTTCAACTGTCTCTGTGTTTTCTCCAGTCTGTGATTCATTTTGAATGTTTTCGATCGTTTCTGTTTGGAGTGAATTTTGATCGTGATCTCCATTGATTATTGTTTTCTCATCCACATTATTATGGTTTTGGTCGGTCACCAAATCTGTGTAATCCTCCTCTTTTTCACAGCCAGGAATATTTGTCGAATCATCGGAAGTTAATACGGAGATGTTATGTGTAACATCTGCATCATGCTTTTCTTCTAGAGAGCTATCATCGGGTAATATTTGAGCATTTCCAGAAGGTAGTACTGAGATTCGTATGGTTTCAAAATGTGTTTCTTCTTTGGTTTGGTTTTCAGGCATTTTCTGAGAAAATATTTTTATTTTGTTTTTATCTTTGAATTTAAGAAATACTTTTAAGGGAAATAAGGCCGGTGATTTAAGTACAATCCTGGACATAACTGTTTGTCCACCCCCTCTAGCTGAGAGGCTTGGCGCCTACACTGACTATATAGAAAAAATCGACGTGTGTACCGGACCTAACGGAAAAAACAGAGGAAAGACAGTAGTAGTATTAATGAAAGATACAAGATCCTGGCGCAGAATTCTATTAAACAATTGTTGAAATTACGTGATATTATTGTTTTGATTGGAAGTGCGCAAATCTGATTGGCTGACCTTATCAACGGCTTTTTTGACACGATATTCAAACCAAATGTAAACAAATTCAAACTGGGTCATAAATATATATACCATACTCTCACTGAGTAGCTTCTGATTGGATTTTTGATTATGTGGTGTAAGTTTTGGTTAGAGAGTATGGATCTCCAGACTAATCCCAATTCTAATTTTTGGAGGAGAGAGGGGACTTGCCGGTGAAAAGGGTCATCGGACACCAGTTTTGAACACGACTGTAGTTACAATTGAGTTTCTATAGCTCAAACACTCACAGGTAGCGCAAATCTGTTTGGGTTTTGGAAATTTCGAGTTATAGTTCATATGGGGGTACGTGCAATTATGATTACAAAACTTTTAAACTAAATTGAAAACATAATATTTTCCATTGTTGAAATTTAACCCCTTTTTTATTCCCCGTGTAAAAAGATTTCACCGGGTCACCGGGAGAGAGTACTTTTAGTCTGAATCGCAGACTTCTTCAAAACTTCAGGGTGTTTAAGAAGCACCAATTAGTCAGTGAATGCAAGAAACCGCAAGGAATAATCTGTTTATTAATGAGAGAGTTCAATAAGGGGTATACATTAATTAGTCAATGTGAAAGAGCATTTTTTTCTAAAAGGTATCCAATGTCAGTGTAACCCGGAGGCCACTTAAAACTTTTTGATAGATTCGATGACGCTGACCGGGTGGGGTACTAGGTTTGCGAGATGACGGGTATGTTCGAGCCAGAGTTCGAAAATCGACCCTAAGAGAGACTAAATTTTGAAAATGTTGTCCATTTTTGACGTTTTATCATCCTTATGGGATACTATTTCCCCAAAATTTCAGCCATAATGTTTAAATTTTTGCCAAATTTCAAGAATTTATGATCCGAGTCGATTTTTGATTTTGAAACCCTCAACTGATTTTTAATGATTTTTGTACCCCTTTGAGGGACTTTCGAGGGTGTGAAAAAAAGGGACATTTATGGCTCCCACATACCTGGCACCTATTTTGCCTAAGAATATCCCCCCCCCCCTGGGGGCGCTGATATAAATGATCCAGTGTATTTTGGCAGATTCCATTTTTTGGCTTCACTTGAGCCCGTAGATAATCAACTAGATTCAATCCCTTTTTGGAGAAACAAAAAACAGAAAACCCAAATCAATTGACCTTTATTACCGTCGTTTTGGTGGCTTTACACGCCTTGTTAAACGTTACATGTTTTTGGCTGAGGTTGAAGTATTCTTATGAAATTTCTGAACCTGAGGGTAAGATATTCTTAAAACACTCCTGTTAAAAATTATGTTTCCTATTGATTTTGGTTTTTCACCCTATATTCTTGTCAATTCGCCCAATCTCACGCTTAAGGCATTCTTAAGGTATTCTAAACATTTAGTCAATTTTCACCCTGATTCTTATAAGCACTTTTCTAATAAAAAAGCATGTATATAATTTTTGGAAACGAAGGGTTAAGATTTTAAAGATGGAAATATTTTCTAGTCTACTTCACTGGACTCAACACCATCGATTATCATCAGAAAGCAAATTTCAGTCAGAAGTGAACCCTTCTCTAATGACAGGGTGAACGACCCGATTTTAGATGGCTGTCCTATGACAATTCTTAGTTATATGGACCAAGATTTGATTGACAGATTAATAAAAATGAGACGGACAGTTATAAAAAGCGTGGATATGATAAGAGAATTCTAAAGGTTAAAGCAAAATCTGCTGTAGATATTTGTTCTGATTTCTACAAATTCTAACCACAAGAATCAATCAACCAACCAGCTTTTATTAGATTTCCCCATTTAAAATGTATATTTACAGCTCTTTCTTGATCGTACGGGATTTGTATCCTTGATTCCCTTTTGACAACAGAGAAACAATGTTTAGAAACAAAACTTTATAAGAAACAGTCACAGAAACAAAAATATTACTCAAGTAAACAACAGCCTTCAGTCTGTAAACATTTTAAACTTTTACTAAGGAATGAACCGCTCATCTTGAGTGGCGGTCCAACAGACAGACATACTATATGGTCTAAAAGAGGTTTGGAATTCAAATTTGGTTATTAAATCAGATGACCAGTAATGATATGAGGCGACAGACGATCTCCTCAAGAAAATGAAGTTTCCCAAAAGCACAGTATCATATCGTTTTAAGGTTCCACAGCAAACCAGGATTTTTCGAATCTTAAATTCCAATTAGTTTGGTGTGCCGAACAATTGCACTGTAAACAGGAACTGTCTCCTAAAATTCTTTCAAAGCCCCAAAAGTGTATTCAAAAACTTAATAAAGAATGCTGCAAACATTTATATCGTATTACCTAGATGACCTTATCGTCTACACAAGGTCACCGAAAAAGGAATTATTCGGCAGAGGCTCTGGATAAATTTGAAAAAGGCGATTTTCCCGGGGCGTAGTTAACAGTCACGGAGGTGTTTAATTGAGGTGTTTATCGTGTAAGCACGAAACTGTACAGCCGCTATTTTTTCCATTATAATGGCGGCTGTAAACTCTGCGCATATTCATTTTCCCGCGTTTATTATCCCTCTAACGGACAATAGCCTCGTCTACGTGTTTCCAAAACTTTATCCTCGAACCCAAGTGAGAACCTATCCAAAATTGTACTAAAATTTCTCCGGCAACACCTATTTATCACCCACCCAGCACTCTTCTAACGCCCAACAGTGCTTTCCACGCTCAACTGGACACCAACTTCCTGAACTTTGTTATTTTGGCAGCGATGGGCGGCGGACCACCTAGGCTTGTAAGTATCCTTTCCATTTGCAGTTAGGATTGTAGAGCGTTGCTATTATAAATAATCCAAATGTATTGTAACTTTAAAGTCTTACATCATTATCTGAAAATAAGACTAGTTTCTCCTCGCCCGTCCCTTTCGAGACCAGACGTCTCATTCACCCACTGGACCTTGCTCTCTGGTTAGACCAGCACCCAAAAAACACTCCAGTACAATACACCTTTTCGACCGTAGCCGCCAATTGCCGCGTGGGCATTAGTTTGTCTGTTTTACCACCCTAAAACCGTCCCAATCTTTTTTTCGCACCTATAGACAATAAAAAAGGTGTAAAAAATAATTGGATCGAGTTTAGGGTGGTGAAACAGACAAAAAATGCCCACGCGGCAATTGGCGGCTACGATCGAAAAGGTGTATACTTAGTGATAATAGTATTGTCTAATCTTAACCTTTTAAGTACTAACTGTAAGTAGTAATCCATCCATAGTGTTGTAGTGCAAAAATTGATATTTGAACGCGACCAAAATCATGAGAGCCCAGAAAGAAGAAAGTAAATTCTGCAATAGTTATTTGTTATGAAAGCCAGCTTTTCAATGTTAAAAATATAATCTACACTAATTTAGAAAATATGTTTAAAAGTTACTCAACGAGCTACTTTGAAAATTAAAAATCTTTATACTATAGAAATATTCAATATGAAAAAATACTTTGTTATAAATTATCGAAAGTTTTTAAATACAGTTAGAGTCTCCATACTCAAACACACACAGGGAACACAAATTTGTCAAGTTGAAAAATTTCGAGTTATGGAGATTGGTTTACAAGGCATTGTTATAAAGGGACGAGAAATCTTGTACACCTCCTTCTCGCAGACCCGGTAGAATTTTTTCAACCAGTGGGGATAAAAATAACGGCCTGAAACTCGATGAGGATTGATATTTCCATAGTTTTTATGGCTGGGGATTTCAATTCTTTTGTTTTCAAGTCAGAAAATTCAATTGGGATTGGACAAATAGCATAATATTTTGCAGTGAGGATTAGTTTATTTGATTATTTTTAGTGGGGACAAAACTTGGAAGATAATTTTCCACCGGGACGATTTTTTTGGCCAAACTTTCCTGTGGGAAGGGTTCCCAGTGTGTCTGTGAGAAGGGGGTGTTCTTGTTGAGTTAGACAGGCATCCTACTTATAGAGATTCGACACGAGTTAAAAAGATGTAATTTATAATTGTTCAATCTGATTTATCAAAAAGAAATTCTCTGCAAGACCTCTGAAGGACTAAAAACTGAATTCGTTAAAAAGAATTTTGACATAGAATTTAGAAAAATTTGCTGCAGCTCGAATATAACTTCATAACTCGAACACGCAATGACAACACAAATTTGTTCAACTTGAGAAAATTTCGAGATATGGAGTAAGGTTTTAAAAGGCATTGTTAACTGAGGGGCCATAAAACCTGTCCGAGTTAAGGAGACATTTGAGTTATAGAGGTTCGAGTTAAAAAGAGAATTAAAAATTGAATATTAGTTAAAAAGTATTTGTAATAGAATTTTAAAAACAATTTGCTGAAACTCGAATATAAAATATACACAAAAAGAAATTTAAAAAGCACGTTGATTAAGTTCAGATATTAAGGTGATCAAAAGAGTCTTCCTTTTCCAGTGTTGGGCCACGAAAACCGTAGTCATCATAAACATTTGCTGGTGAAATAGCTTCCAATATGTGGACCTCCTTGTTATAATAATTTGGATTAACTATCTCTTCAATATCTACATGTCCGTCTGAAGTCTTCTCTCCTTTGGCATGTTCAGTTCTAAAGCAATAGAACCATACCACAAAACCAATGCTTGCCACAGCTAGTGGTGCGAGGAGTATCAAAAAATAATGATTATTGAATGAGGTATCTATTTCACAGTTTCCTTGTTCACTGAATTCATAACATTCGCCATTTTTCAGACATTGTTTGATTTGGTATCTATAAATATTATTCTGTTTGATGGTGACCGACTTCGAAGCTGTTGTCAACGTTTGAACCGGTGTATTGCTGTCATCATCAAATATATTGATTTGATATTTGAGAATGTTTCTTGGGTATTCTAGAAATTCATCTTTAACTTTCCAAGTTAATACAGCTTTTTCATCGTCTCCTTTGCACGATGAACTTGCTATCTGGAAATGCTCAAATAACAAATCTCGATCAAGTGTAACATTTTTGCATGTCTTTGGTAATTGATATTGATCGGCACAATAGTTGATTTCCGTTTTAACGCATATCCGCATACTTGGCTGTCCGTATTGTCTAATAATATCGGATACAGAATACACGCCAACATTACTTGGTTTACCTTCAGGTATTTTGGAATTTGAAAATACATGAGTTTGTGATGAGGCGATTTCATTGTAAAAATACGCATCAACGATAGGTAATTTCCACTTAACTAGAAGTTTTTTCCAAGACGTTTGTTCCGTATCCCAAGACTGGGTTAAGTTACATATGCAGTCATTTGTCGCATATTTATTAAGCATATATTGCATCCAATGAACTTTGCCCCCTGCAGCTTCTGTCAGTTTTAACGTCACATTTTGTCGAATAAATTTGCTTCTGTAAAGGTTGTAAGGGCATAAAACATGTTCATTTGAAGTAAAAATACACTTCTTGGGTTCTCCAACATCACCACTGTAAACACTTACCAATTCTTTAAAGAAGGTCACATTTTTGTTTTGAAAAAACGGAGCTTCATATACTAACCAACTCTGTGCGTCTGTGAATAAACAATTGCATGAAAATATTGTTAAGTTCCCATCGGTTGGTTGACACCTGAAGGTAGATATTTTGCCGATAGACCATATCAAAATAATCAACCTAGAAATCCATAGAGTCATGGTTATTCTATCTTAATTTTTCTATTCCATATACTTTTGTCTTGAATTTTGCTTCTCTGAAAAAAAGAAGATTAGGTAATTTATAGAAGTATTATTCAATACGAGGAGATTTTAAAACACCCCTTTCTCACAGACCCACTGGAAAAATTGGCCAGAATATCGTCCCCTGTGGAAAATTTTCCTCCAATTTTTGTCCCACTAAGAATAATCCAATAAATCAATCCTCACTGCAAAATATTTACTTTTTTTTTCATCCCCACTGAATTTTCTGACTTGAAAACAAAAGAATTGAAATCCCCAGCAATAAGAAATATGGGAATATCAATCCCCATCGAATTTCAGTACGTCATTTTTATCCCCAATGGCTGAAAAAATCCTACCTGGTCTGTGAGAAAGGGGTGTTTTATACGAATTGAGGTTTTAATTAGAATCTCTATAACTCGGATAGGTTTTAAAGGGTCAAATGGGTTGACCCGGGCGAAGGTTTGTTCACTTGCCAAGTGAACCGTTGTGAGTGGGAATCGAACCTTGGTCGCCTGTACAGGAATCAAGGTTGATGTCCACTATACCACAACGCCTATCAGCGCCTATGAACGCCCTCAGCTAGCAATGCCTTATAAGCTTATAAGCCTTACTCCATATCTCGAAATTTATATCGAACAAAATTGTGTTCCCCGTGCGTGCTCGAGCTATGATGAAGACTTCACTGTATTTTATCCCTGTATAACTTATACACTCAGATACACTCAATTTTTTTATCACTTTGCCAAACAAATAATACTTTTTTTTCTATACTGATATATATTTTAAAGTTTCATAAAGCACATAGTGTAACGTCTGAGTATACATGAAAAAAAATCATAATACACACAATCTATACTTAACTGTTTTATAAGAGACGACAACTTATAACAGACGTAATACAAGATCGCTAAAAGCCTTGCCTCTTATAATTGCTAAATGACATAAATCATATGCCAAAAGAAATTAAGATTTTTGTCATATGATGAGCAGACTTTTAAATACATACTTTGTCTTTTGAGTTGTTGTTTTTATTTTAGAGCCCACGCAACGCGACTTTTTTTCGACGTATATCACGAGTTTTTGACAACAAAACAAATTTACTTTGCCTGTCATTCGGGTCTCGAACATGTTAACACCACGTTGAGACTGAACTGAAAGTAATTTGAGTTTGAAAGGTTATAGACATTATTTTAGATGTTTACAAACTTTTTAGTCTACTTTTTTGAATTCAAAGAATTATAAATTAATATCAGTATACTTATGACTGAAGGTTGGAAGGCATTCGGGATACGTGGCCCAGAATCAGAAGGTCTTAGCTTTGAGTTGGCTTTTCTCCTCAGTTATAAAATCATTTGTTATCGTATCAAATAGGGACAAAACTGTCGAAGTTCGAAAGTTTCAATCACTCGCAGGGTCCAGCGTAGACTATGCTATAGTCTAAGACGAATCACTATCTAAGAAAAAAGCCCAAAGCCGAAGAAGAAAATTCGCAAACGGTTTTTTTTTTGCCGAAAAGAGTTAACAGTCGGTAGAGTTGCCAGTCTATTCCAGCATCTAACGAAATCTTACTTTTAACTTCATTATAGATATATTATGCTAACAAAAAACTGACTTGAGCCACAATACATAAACCATACTGTAACTCTCTAAGCAAAAGCTAATCCATAATCAGAAAACTATATATTTGAAGAAAAAAAATTGGCTTCATCATCAAAAATGTTTCATAGTTTATAATTGCAAATGACGTCACAGTCAAACAAAAGTCATAATTCTTGGAAATACGGAAAGATTTATTAGACAAAATTAGTAAACATTGGTTAACAGTGGTCCTTAGGGAAAGAGATGGGTGCTCCCTAAAAGGTATGATACCCCAATTGGGGCTCCAATTGGGTTTTGTCACTTTCTCACGCTAAAGCTATATACACGTTTTTTTATAAGAACATCTAAAGTTTTTGAAGTTCTGATACAAATTTGATACTGTCTTTTTTGACATTTTTTGACTGTTTTTTATAATGAATTTTGACTTTATACCTCCATATCTCGATAACTTCTTTTCCAAAATTAAAAAATGATACATCAAAATTTAAGTTTGTCTTTCCTCTTTACCACAAAAAAAGAATTTAGTTAAAATTAAATTTTTTTCGGACACAGTAGTTACCCTCCAAACTCTTATACTTTTTCGTGGGTCACCCGGTACCAACCGCTTTCCGATTATGTTTTTTTTTATTTCGATGTAGATGCTCTCTAATTCGATCTTCAAGGGGAATTGGAATTTCATTTATGTCGTTTATGAGAGTCTCTTGTTGACGGGGACTTTAAATTTCATCGAATAAGGGAGCCTATCGAATAGTAGAACGTCGAAGTAGAGAGCGTCAACTGTATTTTACAGAATCTTGGCGAGTTAATATTTTGATTGACGGTAGACAATCTTGATATTCTTATAAAGCTCGGAGACAGTTCGTTTTAGTAATTCTAATTTGACTTACAACTTAGAACTACTACTAGTTGACTTAAAGTCTATTTACGATAAGTGTGCACTCTTTTTTCATTTACCAATAACTTTTGAAGGAATTCTTCAATCTTTATAAATTTGGTATCATTGGAAATATATTACTGAGTGGAACAATTTTAAATAAAAAAGTCTTTGAAAAAATCCTAAAAACGAAGATGAAAATGAAGAAGAAAAAAATGAAGATCTTTTAGAGAAGTGCTATAACTTTCATTTTCACTGGAGAGATTCTTTGATCTTAGGAGGTCATCGCTGTGAAGAAATTTCACTACAATATTTATTCAATATGAAGTTATGATACAAAGTTGATAAGTGATTGACCCCAAAAAACAGCACAAAACATCAGCACAAAACAGCGTTTTTAGACGCCAATCAGCTTATAACTTTGTTTGATATCTTTTGACTGAATGATTATTTTTGAGAAATTTTTTCGCAGTGAATAGACTTTAGTGCTTGTAAGTTGACTTAGAACCCGTCAGTATAAGTAGTTTATACATCCGGGGGGGGCACTCATATGATCTGGCCTACGTCATGTGCCGCGCTTAAGGGTGGGGTTTTTCAACATCCCAAAATGCACTGTAAGGGTGTGTTTTTGTGAGATTGCACTGCAAGGGTCGAATTTTAAAACAAATCCAAAATAAGTGTTAAAAAGAAAGGTTTTTACTTCTCGTTTATTTGAAAAAGTTTCTATTGTCTGATAATTACAGCTCTGACAAGAATAATTTTCTCAGTTTTTCTTTGAAACAGAAAATTTCCCAAGCTTCTTCTTTCACGCAGGTTTACAGCTGAGAAATATAGTGCACTATAAGGGTTGGGTAAATCAAGAGAAAATGCACTGAAAGGGTACCTTTTCAGCCATTTTGAACTGCACTGTAAGGGTACGATTTTGAAAAGCAAATTTTGCGCGGCACATACCGTCGTTTCGAAATCGAGTGCCCCCCCCGGGATACATACATGGCACTAACAAGCCACGGTAATACCATGTTCAAATGAAAAAGAAAAAATATCTTACAAGAACCATGTGATGCAGATGCGTCGGAACAAAAAAAGAAAAAATTTCCATGTGTCAGATGGATGTATGTTTGTTGAATGTTGTCATGTGACACGCATACTTTTTTTCTTTTTTTCTTGGAAAATGTTGTCGTGGAGTTCATTCATTCGAATAGTGCGCTCACGAGTAAAGATGAAATATTGGCATTAATTTTCATTATTTTGAGTTTAAAATCTCTTTAACTTTTTTTCAATAATATTTTCATTGAAGCATCATATATTATAAAATCTTGATTGAATTCATAAAAAAGATCAATAACAAATTTCCGCTCAATGTATTTTATCAAGGTTTTCGGCCGTTGATTCAGGATTTAGGCCGTTCATTTAGGATTTAGGCAGTTTATTCGCAGGTTTTAGGCCGTTAATTCAAATTTTAGGCCGTTGATTCAAGTTTTAGGCCATTAATTCAGGTTTTCGGCCTTTAATTTAGGTCTTCGACCACTATAACTGGTCTGCGACTGTCAATTACACGTTTTTTTTTATTAGAACACCTAAAATTTGGCTGAGCCTGGATGTGCTTATTTTTTTTAGTAATTTTCAGCCTAAATGTTCTTAAATGCGCTCTTAATTTCTCAGACTACTCTAAATCGACAATATGATACAAAATAAAGAGCACTTAAATTTGGCAAAATTTGGACAATATTTGACTCTCAATTTTTGAAGATCCACCCCTAAATTCGGTTAAAACTGCTTAAAAAGAGGAAAAAATTGTAGTTTCTTGTCATTTTTTTCCAAACTGAGGCTACGTTAATTTTTCGACGAATTTCAGCCTATATGTTCTTATAAACTAGGTTCTAATAAAAAAAAACGTGTAGCAGACGAAAAAATAATCTTTGGCGTCTCCAGAACGGAGATTTTTTTACCGCCAGCTGCAAAACTTTTTTCATCAACTGCTCTCACGTCTTCAGCACGTTCCGCCAGCCCTGCAGGAAAAACGATAATGCTAATTCAAAACATCAGTGTTCATTGAGAAACATCTGGTGATGGATGGAAATTTAAAGATTTCTTGATTTTTTTTTCGCTTTTCACATCTTCTTCTCATTAGAATTTTTCAATTTTTTTTTTCTCGGAAAAAACTCATTTCTGAAATTTTTTTCATTGAAACTTTTTTCAACAAAATATTTTTAAATTTTCACTCCGATATTACTTCTTCAATTTTGTTATAATAAATTTTCTTTGAAGATGAAAAAATTAAAAGAATCATGAAAGAAAATTGAAAAAACATTTTCGATGTTCGTTCAATAATGGTTCATGTTGAATGTAGTCAAGGTGACACGCATGCGTCAGAACAAAAATTATTTTTACATGGGTTGGGTGAAAGAAGTATCTTTAAGACGAGAAAAAGATTAAAGAGAACATTTTCATTGAAAATTAAAAAATATGGCGAATTTTCCGACCCTCAGAGCAGAGAGACTACTTTGAAACTTTCAGATTTTGTAACCCTTAGAGTAGACTAGCAAGCGTCTGTCTTTCCTTCGACACAGGAACGCGAGAATAGTGCTTATAATAAAAATTTCTTATAAAAAATAGAAATTGCCGCGGGAGAGTGGTTTGGAAAGACACGTTGTATTCTGTGAACATATAGAAAAATAGATTCCATTGCAAGTTTAATCTGCAGCGAAATACAAAGACGTGGTTTACTAGTCTACCCTTAGAGAGACTTTGGAAGGTGAAAAAAAAACATCTAAACTTTTATCGTCTGCTCATACCCCAGCACCCATTTTTGCGTTCCTTTGGAGGACGAGTACCTGAATAACGGGGGAAATATTGATTGGTATCGGTATTTTGAATGAAAAAGTTATTGGTAAATCGGTAATCGGGGTAAAAGGTATTACAAAGTCCCGTTGGAGGTGTTCAAAGTTAGAGGTATTATATGTAGAGCCAAGAAATACATAAAAAGTAATTTGCTAATCCTATTTGCCATGAGATATACGAGTCAAGAAATCAAACAAAAACCAACAAATCAAAAAACCAGCATGTCTCTTCACTTTCTCATGTCACATCGTGTTTATATGGGGTAACCAGAGAGTCAATCCACAAGAAGAGCCATCTTCCTTTATTATGGAGTGTTCCAAAACTATTGGTAGGTTGTTTGGAAGTAAACTCACACAGTTTGATTTATTTTAAAGATTTAACTTGAAAACAAACTGCATCTTTCTAGCAAAAACTCATGTTTCAACCTGCTACATAACAATTGCCAGTCGGGTCTGCTACTAACATGTAATAGTTTTATTATAACCGGGCTTGAGAATCCGTAAGGAACTTATAACATGATCACATGTACCGTACATCCTGTGCCCAAGTTCAGGAATTGCCATAAAGCCATTATGGTAATAACCGGGAGGGCACATTGCTATACATTGTAACATATATTATATATATATAGTTTATCAGTCGACTTGAATCATGATACATTACTTATACTTCACTGGATGCATTTTTCGCCGTGAAATTAAAAACGGGGTCAGTCAGGGCGTACGGAAGGCGTTTACGGGAAATTATTATTATTATGGAGGAGAAAGCCCGTTTTAACAAATATTTCCCTTTTGGAAAACGGGAAATATTTAATAAAAAAATAAATAAAAAAATTGTAAACATAAAAAGCATAAAATATTTATGTCGAAACCAGTAGCGTGGTGGGCCGATTAAAATTCGGCGAAACTGGGGAGGCAATTTTAGAAGATTTTTATTTTGGCGCCCCCTATGAAAAGTAAATATTTTTTACAAAATAACGCGAGCGAAGGGAGCACGAAAATTTTTGGGTATTTTCTCTCTTTTTGGCCGAAAACTGCCATATCTAAGGTGTAAAAGAGCAAAGGGGCGCCATTTGCCCCCCTGCCACCACACTACTGGTCGAAACATGCATGTGGATTAAAAGGAACAACATGGAAGGAGAGTTTACTTTTCTATATAAGGAAGTATGAATATTTACTTCTATGGATTATAAATAAGAGTCAAAGCATTGGTGAAATATCTTCAAAAACTGTTCAGCTGCGATAAAACTACTACAACCCTTTGAAAAAGCACGGAAAATACACGTATTTCCTTAAAGCAAAATTTTTCTACATATTTTAAATGCATGAAAGAGAATGTCAAGTTGACGACAAAAGTTTTCCACATTTTAAACGCACGGGGAAGAAAATGTCCAAATTCACAGGAAAATTTCCACGTTTTAAACGCACGTGGAAGAAAATGTCCAAATTCACAGCAAAAGTTTTCCACGTTTTAAACGCACGTGGAAGAAAATGTCCAAATTCACAGCAAAAATTTCCACGTTTTAAACGCACGTGGAAAATAATGTCCAACTTCACAACCAAAAGTTTTCCACGTTTTAAGCACAAATAATGATGACGCTCGATGATCAAAGATTCACTCCAGTGAAAATGATAGTTATAACAATTTTCTACAAGATCTTCATTTTTTTCTTCTTCACTTTCATCCTCATTTTTAGAATTTTTTTAAACATTTTTTTATTATAAATTGTTCCACTCACTAATATCTTTCCAATGATACCAAAATTATAAAGATTGAAGAATTCCTTCAAAAGTTATAGGTAAAAGAAAAAAAGAGTGCACACTTATCGTGAATAGACTTTAAAATCTATTAATCATGGAGTTCCTCAGGGTTCAGTCTTGGGTACTCTGCTGTTCTTGTTGTATATAAACGATCTTCACCGCTGTATAAGAACCTCCGAAACATATCATTTTGCTGATGATAGTCATTTACTAAATTTTTCAAAAACTGTATGGAGTCTTTGTGGGAGGGTTAATGCTGATCTCAGAGTTTTAGTCAGCTGGCTTAATGCCAACAAAATTTCTTTGAATGCTAGCAAAACTGAGTTTGTTATTTTTCGTTCCCCTTGGAGACAGATGGACTGAATTCCAAGAATTAAGCTTTGCGGGAAAATTCTATCACCAAAATTGTAAACACAAAAAGCATTAAATATTTATTTTCGAATGTCGAAACCAGTAGCGTGATGGGTCGACTAAAATTCGGCCAATTATAGAAGATTTTTATTTTTACGGCCCCTATAAATTTTTTTTTAAACAACGCGAGCGAAGCAAGCACAATTTTTTTGGGTATTTTCTCTCTTTTTGGCCGAAAACTACCATATCTAAGGTGTAAAAGAGAAAATGCGCACCATTCGCTCCCCCTGCCACCACACCACAGGTCGAAATATGAATGTGGATCTAAAAAAACAACATGGAAGGAGTGTTTACTTTTCTATATAAGGATGTATGAATAATACTTCTATGCACTATAAAAAAGAGGCAAAGCATTGGTGAAATATCTTCAAAAACTGTTCAGCTGCGATAAACCCACTATAACCCTTTTAAAAAGCACGGAAAATATATTCAAAATGAAGTTATCAACTACAGGGATCATCTTTACTGTTCTACTTTTTACCTGTATGGAAGTGACCAATGCCGGTACTTTATATCAGAACTATGAGGGTTACAAACTTGGATACGGATGTCATAAAGGCTATTGTTGGGCATATTGTGATAACTCATGGGTAAGTTTTTTCTTATTTATCTATTTTTTTATTTTTCTTTCATTCATCAATTTAATCACCATACAGTACCGTGAAAAGCACAGGCCAAAATCATATATTGACCTGTGCCGACCAATCGAGATTCTATTCATTGCGCAATCAACGCAGAGAAAAGTAACCATGACGGCAATCCAAGATTTTTGATGAAATTCAAAGTTGATATTTTTAATTCCGTCGTTGAAAACACAACTTAAAAATTTCATCAATGCTTTTCAAAAAGAGTCAGTGATAGAGAGTCATAACATAAAGATCTGCCTATTATTTCCATTCCATTAAAGTAGCATTACCAAAACTAATAGTTTAGTAATTAATGTTCTACATTTGGGAATCATGTAAAAGATTTCTTTCGAAAGAAACTCATTTCATCAATTACATTTGGAGGTTTCTGGGGAATTTGTAAATAGTAAACTGCATACTGATACAGTCTGCTCGACATTAAATATCGTAATATTTGCTCTTCATCTTTGATTCTTTCTACAGTGATTAGATTGACGTGTCGATGCGCGATAAAATTTTATATCATTGGTCCTCAGAGGTTGATTATATTCTTTGAAAACTCAACATCTGATGGTAACAATGCACTATTTCAAAACCAGTAACATTTCAATCAAAACAAGATTTGGGCTATCAATTTGATTTTGAAAAGAATTGGCGGAAGCTTAATTTTAAAAATTGTTATATATTCTTAATTGAAATCAATAATATACAAATAATGTGTTCGGCGTCATCCAATAACAACCATCAATTATACAATTCATGATATTCATAGTGTAATGTTTTCTACGGAAATACCCCGGTTTTAGGCAGTAGTGGCAAATTTAAACTTTAAACAAAAGTTGTGTAAATTTGCCACTTCTGGCAAAAACCGGGGTCTTTCCGTAGAAAACATTACGTCATGAATGTCATGAATGCCATGTCATTTATTTTTATTATCATTTTTAATCTTCACATTTTTCAGGTTCATGGAAACAGGGACGGAAAATGGTGTTACACCAGACAACAAGGTTTCTATGTGGGTAAAGTGTCATGCTCAAGTTACTGGAGTTGCTCTAATAAATTTTTCAAATGTGTAGGTGCTTGTGGAAACTGAGTTATCTGGAATCAATCTGTTCTGCTACTTTCCATTAATGTGGTTATCGTAATATCTAATTAAAGTTTTGTTAATTTGTAATTTAGGTATTATATTTCTTAATATTTTTGCTTATTTCCTTATGATTCAGTATCTTGAACTTTCTAGGCTCAGTGAGCTTTTTTTGGAATAGAGAAAGTATTATAGTCTATATATGCCCTCCCAGCGGTTTGTGTGAATGCGTGGATGGGCTTTTTCACTTGCGTGAATATGAATGCGTGAATTGGAAAGCTTTCCGTGAACAAAAATTGCTTGAAGGCTAGTTTAATTATAATTTATCATTCAATTTGTGATAATTGTAATAATTGTTAGAGGGAAAAAATATGAAAAAACAACTAAAAAGAATACTTCTTTATGTAGCATTTTCATATGGTTTGAGTTTGAATTACATTGAATTTTTATATATAAAGGGTTCTGTCCTAAAAAACGTTTCAAATCTTTTTGGTTCTCTGGTTGCCTAGCATAAAGAATAGCTTCAACTTTAGTAGGGTGGGGTTTCATTCCGTTAGAAAACACGTGACCGAAAAATTCGATAGAGTCCTTTAAAAAGTCACATTTAGCTAAATTAATACACGTTTTTTTTAAGAAACTAGTTTTACCAAGGAGCCTCAATGTTTATTAAGAAATCGGCCTTTTGAGCCTTAAATGTTTCTTACATGTTTCTAAACTTTTTGACATAATTAGCCTATTTTTCATGCAAAGAAAAAATACATTTGTTTTGATTGGAAGGTTCTTAAAAGAAACGAATTAAATAATGTTATTTTCTCATTCTCAACATGTTTCTTAGATGTTTCTTAGTATTTAGGCATTCTGAGCCTCATGCTTCTTTAAAAAAACTTGTAGTGAGTCCATTTTCTTTAAAACGTGTAAGTGCTTTCAAAAGAATTTCGTTATGCTCTCGGGCTCTCTTCGGTAACTTATGGCATGCCTTAAAATTAAAAAAAATTAAAAATTTTAGATCGCATTAGTCGACAGAAAACGATCAAACAAAGGACTGAACATGATATTGCAGTAGTTTCTAACCTGATGTGTAACCTAATTGTTTTTTCCGCTGATTTTTGCAAAAAAACGCAAAAACTGATTATGACGTCATAATCGAATCATATTTTCAAAATTCTGATTACGTCAGCAAAAAATTGAATCTTTCGTTTTTTACTAATTTCTGCTGATGTCATCAAAATTTTGAAAAATTTTATTTTTCAAACAAAACTTTTTAAAAACGAAAGATTACATTAGTGATATTTTGGCCAATTTTTCCAGTGGGAAGGATTCCCAATGGGTCTGTGAGAAGGGGGTGTGTTAAAGCTCTAAAAGAGCGGACCAATTTCCCATTGAACGGATGTGTGGGAATTTACCCTGAACACCTAGCTACCAGACCTGGTGACTTGTTCTTTACCTATCCTCAATACTTTTCACTCCCCAAAAAAGACCGGGAAGGGAAATTTTGTTATTAGAATTATGTCACAAGTTTTGAAAATGGCAAAAAAATTAATCACATGAAATAAAATCAAATGAAAAATCTCAGGGTTCATAAAAATCGATACCAACTAACACAGACGCACAAAAATTCGAGATTTCTATCCAAGATTAGTCTGACTTGCAGACCTCTATAGATAAACTTCCTATAAGAAATCTTTTCGCTAGAGGATGAGCAGAAGCCTAATCCAATATCTCTTGCGTGGCTCATCTCCATGCTCTCTCATGCTTCCTTGGTCTCTAATTTAAAATGGTCAAAATTTTTAATTTTGGCGAGAACTAAAGTCTATTCACGATAAGTGTGCACTCTTTTTTCATTCACCTATAACTTTTGAAGGAATTCTTCAATCTTTATAAATTTGGTATCGTTGGAGAGATATTTGTGAGTGGAACAATTTGAAATAAAAAAATCTTTAAACAAATTTTAAAAATGAAGATGAAAATGAAGAAGAAAAAAATGAAGATCTTGTAGAAAGGTGCTATAACTATCATTTTCACTGAAGTGAATCCTTGATTATCGAACATCATCACTGTGAAAAAATTTTTAGTTTCGTCGTTAAAAAATTAAAGGAAAATCTAAATGGCACTAATGGGCTTCCGTAACAAGGGTTACCTCTGAAACCCAATTCAATTTTGAGCCACAACGGGAACGCTGATATTTTCATGTTGCCGTTGCAGAGAGCCGTTGCGTTGTGACTGCGGAAACACTCTCTAGCCGAAACCAACCAAATTCAGTGGCGTTTAACTGTAGCATGCTAGACCTTGCCGTACTATTACTTTCGGTTAAATCTAGGCTGCGCGCATCCCCAGAATTTATTTTGCTATAGGGGATGCGTATCGTGTGTATGAAATTCTCGTCATTCGTCATTCATTGAACAAAGAAAAAAAGAAGTCATTGTATTGCTATGTCGCATAATCAAAAAAGAAAAAAGAAAAGACGGGGGTAAGTTGGGACCGAAATATTTTAGACGATACGCATCCCCTATATCAAATCATATCAGAGGGGATGCGTATGGCGTCAGATCAGTGTCAAAAGTCAAAACGGCTATCCTGAAAGGCAGTTTGGCAATCCGGAAAGGCAGTTTGGCAATCCAAAAAGGCGGTTTGGCAGTTTGGAAAGGCAGTTTGGCAATTCGGAAAGGCAGTTTGGCAGTTTGGAAAGGCAGTTTGGCAGTTTGGCAATTCGGAAAGGCAGTTTGGCAATCCGGAAAGGCAGTTTGGTAGTTTGGAAAGGCAGTTTGGCTATTCGGAAAGGAAGTTTGGCAATTCGGAAAGGCAGTTTGGCAATCCAGAAATGCAGTTTGGCAATCCGGAAATGCAGTTTGGCAATCCGGAAAGGCAGTTTGGCAATCCGGAAAGGCAGTTTGGCAGTTTGGCAAGTCGGAAAGTCAAAACGGCAAGGTGGAAAGGCAAAACAGCAGCTAGTCTATTTTGCCAAAACGTTTTGACAAAAAGGAGAAGTGTTGAGAAACTAGTCTATTTTGCCAAAAGGTTTTGACAAAAATGCTGTTCCTTTCTGGCAAAAAGTATTGAGCGCTAAAATCGTAATAACTATTTCGTGTGAATCTATTATTTTCGTGCCTATTGATCCGTGGTTTAAAAACATACCAAAGAGAAAACAAATGAATGTTATCATTTCAGAGTTTTCTAAATGACAAAACACATCATAGTAAACACAAATACAGGAGTAAAAGACATCTACCCAAAGCCTTTCAATTCTTTGGTTATGACAGCTTTTGCCAGCAATGAAAGATTCTCGACCACCTGAAGGCGGTTTTTTACCGTCGTGTTTTTGTTTACGGAGTCTGGGAGGTTGAAAGTTGAAATCGAAAGTGAAATCGTGCAGCTTAAGTTACCATCTTTAATTTTCATTTTTGGTGGCTGAATATTAGGGAAATAACCACGCAAATATCTAAGAGATATCCCGCGTGTACGGTGGCCCAGAGAGGTATGGGTGGGTGGATGGTACGGTGGCTTAGAAAATTCAGCGTGTTAGCTAGGATGCAAGCGTTTTGATTTCAGTGGTAGTCTTTGTTTTAGATGTACTTCTTGGAGTAATTTTGAATTATAACTTCTCTCGGTCCTCTGCAATTATTTTCGACATTATTGTTAGTTATTGCATTTTACATGTGCTGTTTTCACTGATTTGTATCTCAATTTTTTGAAAAAAGTGAATGCAATTCGACTGCTGGACTATTGCTCGAGAGCTTTCAGGACATCTTTTGAAAATCAAAATGGCCTAACTCATCGAAAATGTGCATAGAATCAAGGACACTTGCTTCGCTATACAAGTCTCCTTGATAGAATAACCTGCATTTGAAAACTTAATCCACAAATTAACGCACGACAGAAAAAAAACAAAAAACCCCAAAGGGAAAAATAACGAAAAACGTCCGCCGCGCATTTAGCGAAAGCTTCTTGCTAGTTTGGTAAGCTATAAACGTTGCCGGATAATTACGGAACACTAATTAACCGGAAGACCAATTACAAAACAAACGCAAAAATCGAGATTCCTGTCCCATATCCTTGCGTGAAGCTATGTAGGCCACCCTACGCTCGCAAGCTCGCTACACGGGCGGCAAATATAACTGGAGACGTCTTGGTTTATCTTTATTTACTAAATGTTTCGGATTTCGAATCACGTGACTTGAAGGCCCATATACATGTTAAAAATTTTTTTTCGTCATTAAAAGACATGTAAAACTGCCTTGCTTTCCACTGCCAATAAACTGCCTAAAATCCTAAATCGCCAAACTGCTTTTCCGAATTGCCAAACTGCTGTCAAACTGCCTTTCCGAATTGCCAAACTGCTTTATTGCCAAACTGGCTTTCCGAATTGCCAAACTGCCAAACTGCCTTTCCAAGCTGGCAAACTGCCTTTCCAAACTGCCAAACTGCCAAACTGCCTTTCCGAATTGCCAAACTGCCAAACTGCCTTTCCGAATTGCCAAACTGCCTTTCCGGATTGCCAAACTGCCTTTCCGGATTGCCAAACTGCCTTTCCGGATTGCCGTTTTGACTTTTGACACTGATCTGACGACATAGGTGCGTGTGGTTAAACCCGACTGAATTCGAATAACACAAAACAAAGATGGCGGCTTTGAAGAGGTCATGCAGAAAATATTGGTATATTGATCACTGAACTGATGTTGCACTGATTTCTCTTTTATCATATTTTCATATTGGTAAGCAGGGAGATTTTAGTAATTATTTTTTTATCAAATGTTTGCATTATTTAAAGGTTTAAAACTGTCTAATGCTAAAAAATCGGGAAATCCAAAATAGGCCATTCCAGAATTTGTGGGGGCGGACGACACACATTGAAATTATTCTGGTGGCAATCAAACCTAGTTCATCTTGTAGAGCTTCAAAAAAGAAAAAAAATGAGGGGTCATACACCTCCTAATGATAAGCGGTTCCGGAGATATTGAGATTTTGGTTCCGCTAAAATAGCACCTTTTTAGACATTTGAGTTTGACAATTTAGCCCAGAAATGGCATATAAAATGGCACCGAAATATGCTGCAAAAATTGAAAATTCAAGCTTTTGTATTGAGTCAAGATATTCCAGATATCTTCATTTTGACTGCAGACTTTTATCAAATTCTTTTTGTAATGGCTTGCTAACACTTCATTCAAGGAAGAAATGAAAAGACCTTTTTCTGAAAAAGAAAACATTGCATTGCAAAAAACAATAAAAACGTTATAAAGCGGAAGTTAAAATTGCTGAACCTACCTATCTTTGTAATCAAAGCGCTGCGGAGGACAAATTCCCCATGACATATAAATAACTGTTTTAGGCTAAAAAAGGGTCAAATTTTTCAGTGGTATCACTCTCTATAATTCTAGTCCTCATTTTCAGGCTGAAAATGCTTGCCAAAGTATGAAAAGTAAAAAATAATAACTTTAATGAAAGAATTGATTTCAGAGAGTAGCACCATTGGATTTTGCTCAGGTATTTTCTGATAAATAGGGAAAGTTCACTGTCCAACTTTTTTTCCGCCGCAGCACTTTGAAATCAAAGATGAGTTGTGAAATTTTTTGTGTCCGGCAGATCTAATTTTTCTAAAAATGGCCTTAGTTGAAATGAATTTTTAGACAAAAGTGTAGAATATTACACCTGCATATTATATATGGTTGGAAAGCTAAAAGAAAGCTCTAAATTACTCAAAAATAATTTATTTTATAGCTCAACTACACAAGGAACAATTGCTTGTCAAAGTTTGACCTAAAATTGAAGATTTTGATAAGCGTCAAATAAAAAACAAGCAAACCCGGAATGGCTAACATGAATTTCCAAGGCAATTGAATTAAAAAAGGCAAAAAAGAATGGAATTTCCGACAGTTAGAGTCAAGTCCACACCCAGTCAGTGTAGCTGGAACCTCGATATTCCAGGATTAGAAAAAGCTATACCTGTTATCTTTTTTCTTTAAAGAATCAACAAGCCATCAACATTGATAAATTACACACATTTCCTCAGAAACTTTTAAAATTATCTGCCATTATGACTTTCTTGAAGCCGTTCCGAAATTAACCAATCGGGTTAGGTATCGGAATTCCTATGGGAGTTCTTTTCCGAGATTTGTAAATTAGCTAATTCGGCAAAAAAACTTTTCTTGGGGGTTTGAGGAATAAACAAAACTGTTATCATTTGTTTTTTATTCAACCATATATTCAAATTTGCGCTCAAAAATACTTAAATAAATAAATTAATAATATTCAATATACTATTTGTATCTCTCAGAAAATAAACACTTAGAGAACGACATAGTTTCTCATTTGGAATACCCCCGTGTTTGGACCATTCTATCGTGGGCGAAAAATAGGGTGGAAACTAAGTAGCACCCTCAATGCAAGATTGCCGCCTCATCTTTATTCGCCCGCGCGAAAACGTGAGCTAATCATTTTTTTCTCGCGCGCTCAATGGGAAAAGGAAAGTGATCGATATTCTTTGAAGGAAAAACGTCAGAAACAAACCCAAAGACCAAAAGATGTATTTTGTTGTTGAGAATCGATCATGTGAAGATGAAAAAATTTCTGCTATGCGTTTTTTTGGAACGCTGAAAAACTCTAATTTCGATCTTCCTTAAGCTAAAGAGGTTGCGAGATTTGGGCTAGCGAGGCAAAAATCGCTAAAAAACTGGTAAAATCGTAATCCTCAAAAATCGAAGGTCCAGCCTCACTGCCAGTTAGCGACTCCAGAAGTCAAGCAACTTTTGTTGATGACAAACCATTTTTCCGTGAACTTTGAACCCTTCTAACTTTTTTCTATGTATGCTAAAGCATTCCGGTTTTTATTAAAGAAAGCCCGTGATCTATAGCTTTCCGGCTGTATATAACAATGTGGACTCGGGCTAGACGGCAAATTGGTAAAGTGCCAAACGTTTTTACAACATTTTCGAAAATGTCTTCCGACGGGAGAAGAAAAAAGTTGCAACTACGATGAACAAATGTTTCTGGAGGAGGAGGAAATGGAGCTGAAAAATGTAGTTGAAGGCTGAAACTTTGTATGTTTATCAGGAAAAGGGTGATGAATTCAAAAATCACATTCGCTAATTTTAGTTCTTTCATTTTCATGTAGTTTTTTTCACTTTTTTGCTTCTTTAGCATGCATGGGAATGTCCCAAAAAAAGTTTATATTTCTGCCGAAATGGATTTTCTTTTCATTTGGGGTTTCTCCTTTCAGAAAAACTTATTCTTTACTTATTTAACTTTTTGTTCCTCCATTTCCAGAGGCTCCCTTGAAAATGGGCCCTACCACCTTTTTTGACTCATTTCAACCTTTTCCAAGCTATTTTTCTTCAAAAACAAAAATAAAACAGTGCAATGTCTTCTTTTTCAAAAAAAGATATATCTTCCGCTATTTTCATAAATATACTAAATATTTTACAAATATTTTTATAAAATACGGTGATAATATTCTAACACCATCAAAGAATTCTCCCTCCAAATTTCAGGTCTCTAACTAGCTACACTAGAAAAAGAGATATGCAAAATTAAAGAAGCATGACTGGGAAATATCTTCTTTTTTTTTTGACACATTTTTCGAATTTTTCCAAGCTTATTTTCCTAACTTTTTTGAATAAACGAACAAGCGTCTTTGAACTTGAAAAAAACAACCAAAAACAAACTTCTATAGAACTTCCTTTGTGCAGCAGAATCCTCAAACTATCCCTGGCAATCTCTCCAAAAAATTAAAAAAACGGAGCACTAGACAGTGAGGCTGGACCTTTGATTTTTTAGGATTATGATTTTACCAGTTTTTTAGCGATTTTTGCCTCGCTAACCCAAATCTCGCAACCTCTTTACCTTAAGGAAGATTGAAATTAGAGTTTTTCAGCGTTCCGAAAAAAACGCATAGCAGAAATTTTTTCATCTTCACAGGATCGATTCTCAACAACAAAATACATCTTTTGGTCTTTGGGTTTGTTTCTGAAGTTTTTCCTTTAAAGAATATCGATCACTTTCCTTTTCCCATTGACCGCCCTATTTTGCGTCCACAATAGAATGGTCCAAACAAAGGGGGTATTCCAAATGAGAAACTATGTCGTTCTGTAAGTGTTTTTTTTCTGAGAGATACATATTTAAGTATTTTTGAGCGCTAAATGGAATATATGGTTAAATGAAAAACAAATGATAACAGTTCTGTTTATTCTTCAAACCCCCGGGAAAAGGTTTTTTTGCCAATTTAGCTATTTTACATATCTCGGAGAAGAACTCCCATAGGAATTCCGATACCAAACCGATTTTGAACAAGGCCAAGTAAAAAAATCACAAAATTCAGGATTTTTGTAAACATGGCTGATCACGAGAGGAAATATTTTTTATAAGAAAATTTGCGCAAGAAGAGGTCTGAAAATGACTTTCCACTTTTTAAAAACCTGTTATCTTCTATCACACAAAATTTCATTGAAACATGTTAGCTCGTTAATTCAAAATCAATAGAAGCATATCACCAGTAGATGATATAAAAAAGGTTCCAGTCCGCGAACGATCCAAACACCATATTCAAAATGAAGACATTGCAACATCAAAACATTCGACAGCACTGGCGATCTCAATTTAAAAAGAAGACACTACATTGCCGGGCTTTTCAATGAGCATCAAAACCTGAAAAAGAAAACAAAAAAATGGACGACAAGAAAATATTTACAAAAATAAACAGGTTAGTAAAACGCTAAAGTTCTTATAAAAAAGACGCTTTTTTAGTGAAAAAGTGCGTGGTTTTGAAAAGTTCAAATACCCCTGTATCATCTCGGAAGAGAATTAAATTATTACCTGCAAGCGGAGCTCTAATTTTTTCTTTCAAAAGATCGTTCGTGCACTGGTTCCTCGTTTGCGCACTGGTTCTTTGTTCGTGCACTGGTTCCTCATTTGCGCGCACTGGGTCCGAATAGCACTTGCTTTAACGACTTATCATCCCAAGAAGAAGCCTTCAAATAAAGTGAAAACAAACTGAAAGAAGGACTTCGCCTTCAAGCTTGTTTACGAGATGGTCAGAAAGGATTTATGTAAAAACCAAAAGTAAGTGAGAAAAGAGAAAAATAAGTTTGCCGTTCGTGCACTGGGCACCCCCTCTAGTCACACTAGCGTCCCGCTAAAATGCATATCAAACGCTGCGAAAGTGCTATATTGTTTACCTGACTCTCAAGCAAAAAATGCGTCGCAAAACTTCTAAAGGGATTCATGAAAAAATAACCTCGCACTTTTTAATGAAATTAACATTCTCAAAAACCATGAGAAATTACCTACAATTTGAGCCATAGATGAAAAAATTTTAGCCAAGCCAACCGTGAGAACTAATTTGAAGATCAACTTCCCAAGAAAAAGATCTACGGGGGAGACAGGACCTACCTAGATCCTCGCACTGCTGAATAGGCTATTTCCCGGAAATTTTTTTCCCTCAAACACTGACCCATTTACATGTGCGGAATTGTTTTTACTTTAGCATATAAACAAGGCCTTAAAAATCAAAGTGCTGTCTCAGGAGTTGAATGACAAATTTGGTTGGTTGATTTTGGCTGCTGCACGTTTTATTTTGTTTCAAACTTTCAAGTTTTAATTTAATTGTCTTGCAAACTTGATTCAGATAACTCTCATCCTTGTTGTTGCAAATACATCCTGTAGATGACAGATGTTGTTTTTTTCTGAAAGCTTGATTTCCTAGTGTGACTAACTGTCCGATGCATTTTGCAAAAGTACATGGATTTTCATCGGAATTTCCGATCACCACTGGAAAAGAAAAATAATTTCCGAGACTAAAAAAAAAAAAATGCACGTCGTCCGACTGGGGTAACAAAATTTTACTGGGATGGCCCAATAATTTTCTGTAATAAGTATATACTGTTTAGTTTCCTGAAAAAACCCATTCTTTGGGTCAATAAAAGTCCTTATGTGTACAATTTGAACACAAAAATTTGTTGTAACAAAGGTTCCTCAAAATGGGTAATACACCTTTCCCGTAATTCAAACTTCTCAGAAATGGCCCGGAAAAATGTGCGCTCTGTTGTGTATAAAATTGTTTGAGAGGTAAACGAACGCGTTTTTGCCTGCAAGGGGTTAGGGAAAGTGGGTTTTCAGATCGAGTGTAGGTTTTCAAATTGCAGACAGGTTGAATATGTCTGACTCATGGTCTAAAAATCTCAATTTTCCAACAAATTTTTTACCAACCGACCGACCGACTCATATTTTGGACCTGGAAATGACGCAAACACAAGTTATTTGTGATCTTGGCCTAATTCTGATTAAAGATCTCCGTGACTGTGGCTTAAATAAAGAACAGGCTTTGTTAGACATATGTATGGACCGTGAAGTCGAGTAACTTGCATCAGTGACTGACCAATCAAAGCAGCAAAATTTCAAAACAAATGAACTACGCAGCTCCGCTTGCAGCTCTACTCTACCATTTTTGTTTTGATTTAAGTTTGTATTTTAAGGACCAGTCAGGTCATTCATTTGAGGGCTATGCATGTTAGCTTCCACTGATGCAAGTTACTCGACCTCACCATATTGGATTAGCTAGACTTGTAACAGTATAGACTTAAAAACTTGTATATCAAGATCACGGGATTTCAAGTATATACGGGTTGATTTTACTTTCATTTTGAGTGGTTTTGTTTTCGATTTCAAACTAACATCTTAGCAACGGGGTGTTCGGCCATAGTTACAGGGGTTTGTGCAAAATACAAAACATAGAAAATTTTCCAAATCCCTATTTCGATTAATGCAATGAAAAATGAAACTTTTCTATGTTTCACTTTTTTTCACCCATATATTCTTCAAAATGAAAAGATTTAAGATTTTAAGTTCTTCTTTTATTCAATGATTTTTTATGGCACTTTGTTGACAATCTAACTCTCGCATCAAATTCCCGTTTTCTTCAGTAAATTGAAGATGAGAAATAACCTAAGCCACGGATCACAGACTGAAACAAATATATGAAGGGTGGGATTTTACAGCCGCCCGCTGTGAAAGGCACTGGCTGAAAGGCCACGGGTGCCAAAAAAGGGCCATTTGAAATGCGGCAACCTCATTGGTGGAAATTTGAAGCGAAGGAGCGCGGGGAAGCAATCAATAGAAGAGACCACTTTCGTTTATGTTGCAGATTTCGATATAAACTTCTCTCAGGGATTACTTGTCAATACACATGTACACATGTGTTGTGTCAACTTGTCAACTTGTTAGCATTGTATTGTTGTAAAAAAAGGGAAAGATAAAAGAGGTAAGACTAGCCTAGTTTCTAATCTTGATTTAGGAGTTTAAGCTTAGACTGTGTAAACCAGGGGGTGTCAACCGAACCCTATCAAACCGATTTTCGGAATCGAACCATCAAACTTGATTGAACAAAATCGAACGATAACTGTTCGATTACCGAACCCGAGCGAACAGCTATCAAACTTTACATCGCGCAGAATTGATGTTGCACTTTTTGTCATCTAAAAAATGAAGTCGTTGCATTGTTTTTCGCGCGAGTTCTATTTCTACCAATCAAATTGCGTCAAGCATTCGAAAGATTCGAAAATGCTGCAATCAAAACATTGAATTCATTTGTGAGTTTGGTTTTGAGAAGAAAACAATTTCTAGAAATTAAACCTAAAATATTTTGAAACGATTTTGAGAAACAGAAAGTTATAAAATTTATTACATTGAGATATGGTTGTAAGAGGTATGTATGTATGGAAATGGAATGCTTTGTTTGCTTCAGTTTTCACTACAGACTTTCCTCCCTTCGAAATTCAGTTTTCGATGGGAGCCTTTATTTATCTAAACTTTGTTTTTATTAATGGTGATTCATTTTTGGACATCAAAAACTCCCAAGAATAACCAGTAAGTTTGATTTAAATTTTGGAGGTAAAAAATGCTAAAGAGAATGAGTATATATTATGTGCCGGTGATTTATGAAATAAAGGGATTTCTTTTTCGAAATTGCGCTTCCATTGAACCGTGAAGTTAAAATTGATGTTACAGTATTCGAATAAAGATATAACTTCAAGGCAAAAAAATCGATGAAAATTGGATTACAACCTGTACTTTTTTATATATCATTTTTTAGCATTTTTTATCCTCTTTCACTTGCGATGGGTGGGAAAATTGTCCAAATATACTAAGTCTCTGTCATCATTTTTGTCATTAACGTCAGAATTTATCAGCCTTTATTTTTTTTCGTCAGAGTGACAGTGCTTATCTTTAGGACAAAAAAGGCGATGGAAATTGTCTTAATCGATACATATATTTATACACCGTTGAAAAGAAAAAGGGCTAAACTTTCTCTCTAGAGGGGTGGGAAATTGAAAGCTACTCAACTTGTATCGTTCCTGCTCTCCTAAAGTTTGTCAAATTTTCAAAAACATATTAAAAAAGTAACCTTTACATTATCTCTTCAAACGTTTTTACAAACTTACAAATCTAAGCAAGTTTGGTATTTCTTAAAAGAGGACAGATTCAGTGATTCAAAAATATCAAATGTATGTCTGAAAACATTATACACAGGAAGCAGTGTAATAAAAAGGGGAAGGAAAAATTTAAGAAATTTGCAACTTCTAATTTTTTGACGTCAAAAATCCACGTCAAAACCCCCGGATTTGTTTGATGCCAAAAACTGTAACGTCAATTCTGCGCGATGACAAAAATTTCTTGATAAGTTCGATTTAGTTTGATGACTGTTATTTGTTCAATGAAGTTCGATTGATGTTCGATAGGGTACGATTGAGCTTTTTTAATATGTATGCTTCACTCATTGCTCATTTGAAGTAATAGAGATTACACTTTCTTTAAAGAAAGTAATAAAAATTGAAATTTTTTTTTTACAGATTAACGACCAACCAAATCGTAAAAGAGCCTGTAAAAGCTCCAGCTTGTCCCATCCGATGGGATAGATATTGGATGGCCTGCAAGAATATGGCCAATACACCCTCGGAATATAAGTAAAAAATTGGGCGGCAAGGTAAAAAGCAAACTAATTGAACCAAACGAACTTCATGATCAAACTGATCAAACCTCAATCGGATTCATCGAACTGCGATTGAACTTTATCAAACTATAATCGTATAATCGAGCAGTCATTGAACTTTACAAAAGTTTTCCCGGTTCGATAGGTGTTCCATTGGGTTCTGTAATCGAACTGCTATCGTTCGATAGGGTTCGATTAAGTCGATTAGTTTGATAATCCCACAGTTCGATTGACACCGCCTGGTGTATAGGACTGTGTAGGAGGGAATTACCAAGCAGCAATTTATGTATATACCGTCATTTTGCATTAGATTTGACAATTTTTTTGTAACTCTCTCAAAAGGCAGACCCTCTCTGATGATTCTCTTTTCAAGTTTTAGTTGTTTCTGACAGTCTGACCTGAGCCTGAGGTAAAATGTGTGAAAAAATCAGATGACACAAACGTTATTATTTTTAAATTGAGATGAAAAAATAATGGTCATGGTCATGGTAGGAGGTCACATACAAACATAGGTTTCTCTTTTGATCCTGGAGACCAGGGGGTTGTCTTTCAGGAACAGATGAGTTGAAGAGGCCGGACAATTTTGGGATTTCTAGGAAAATTAGGATGAAGGTTGGTACCATCGTCAACAGCTCTTGCTTGGAACAATTGGTCAAATCGTGGGATTGTTGATTTCTGGACTTCACTTACTATTTAAATCTCTTTGACAACAAGTTTGTTTTGATACTTCAACCAAGTTTATCAATCAAACTTTCACCATCCCCTAATTTCAACAAAGTATATTATTAAAGCAATTTAAAAGTAAATAATATGAAGAAGTAATTAACAATTTAATCACATATGCTGCTCACATCTTGATGCCATTTTTTGTTTTGTGTGGTTTTTCTCTAGAGACTTTTTTCCAGCATGTATGATGCGAAAGTTTATCCCATTAAAGTAGTCACACTACAGTCAACTGCTCTAACTTTTGACAAAATTTTTTTTTGATGACGTCACTCGTCATGCCCAAAGTGAGCAAAAACCGAAAATGTCCTTTGCTTTTATAAATGACTATTGTATTCTAACAAAGGCTTTACAGTTGCATGAGTTTTAAATGCTTATTTTATCCTAAATATTCAATAAAATTACGGTTCAAACGATATATTTAACATTAAAAATAAATTTGTATTGGAAAAGTGTCGATTTTTGTGTCACGTTACTGTCAGAAATGTCATCATGCTCAAGGTGTGAAAATTTTTATAGGTGTCATATTTCCTAGTGTGACTAACTGTCTGTGTTCGGACCCTTGCACAATTGCATTTAAAACGTGTTTCTCGCCGCAAAGATTTGTTCCTTTTGCAGTGTATTGTAGCGTATTCACGTTATTTGCCAAAATTTCCATATTAAAACAATATGGAAAAAATTTGTGGCTCAAATTTCATTTTTCATTCACTCATTCTTGAGGAAAAATAAAAGTCAAATAAAAGTCAAATAAAACTTAAGCTGTCCAGATTCACATACAAAGTTTAGTTTCACACATCTAGACCTCAACTTATTTCTTATTTTTAGGTTTTATACCCAATTTGTACTACTTTGACTTTTAAATTACTTGATTGCTTGAAATTCACCTTGTTCACCACATTATTCTTATTGAGTTTTAGGATAAGTGTCTTCATTTATAAATTATCATCTGAGATCTGAGACCCAAGTGTTATTATATTATAAGAATTAATTTTCTCTTCTTCAAAAGGTGACATATAAAATTAAATTATTAATTATTAAAAATGAGTTTAAAAGGATTTGCTGATAAATCCAAAAGTGGCTTGAAGAAGAGACGGGAATTGAGCGAAGAACAAAAACAAGAAATAAAAGAAGCTTTCGAATTATTTGATACTGATAAAGACAATGCTATTGATTACCATGAACTAAAGGTAAGCTCTCATTGACTTTCAATAATACATCAATGAATATTGGTCATGGCGCTCTAAATAGGCCTTGAACTTAGAACGCCATGATGTTGGTACATTTTGTTCGTCTTATTTGTCGACCTTTTTAACCCAATTCATACTAGGCTTTTAAGGCCGTTCAAAACTCGTAAAAAGTAAATCACAACGAAGCACACGTCGTCTCACAATTCATTCGGTTGGTAAAAGAGTCAGATTTTGCAACCCTTCTGTGACGTCATGAAACGATACAAATACACCTATCAACCTTAGCGGCGCGGTCAACCTTTTAAGGAGACTGGTAACGAAATACGAGTAATTCACCAAAAGCTGGGATATCCCATTCTTTCTTTTAGAGTAACACTTGATTTGTTTTGTTTTTGATTTGATTGTTACACTACGTGATTTTCTGGAGAGAAAAAACCTGATGCATGTTCCCTTTCGCTTTATCACGTCAAAAGACAAAGGATGTTTCAGAAGTGAAAACGATAAAAAAAAGATTTATTCTCGGCGCATGCCATTTTTAGGCAACGTTTAAAAACAAACCAAATTCCCGTCAAAACTTCATGGCATATAAAGTGCAGTGGAGTGTAACATATTTTTAATGTTTGGAGCCCAGGTTTTCCAGGCTCCAAACATTAGATTTTTTGACGTCATTTTAACTTCCCCATAACTTCTCCCGGGTAGAAGAGGTCGTGCGTTGAAGGAGGTTCGGGTAGGAGGATGTTGGATATTATAAAACCCACCGGAGGAAGGCTTTTTTATTCAAAGTTTTACCAGAACTTTTAAATCACAGTTCGATGTAAAAGCTTTCTGCTGTTCATATTTGCGGTTCCATTTGATCTTTTATTGAACATTTATTACACGTGTTTTATAGATTAGTAAACGAATGACGAATTTCTCAGAAACGTATCGAGAAAATAAAGCAGGTCCTAAAATTCAAGTTCTACAAAAATGAAATTGATATACTTTTCTTAAAATTCATTCTTTTACTTAACCCCATTCATTTTATTGTCCATATCTCAAATTATTTTGATTGGCAGCAAAAAAGTTCCAAACTATTGGCCATAGCTCCTGACCACTTGATTTAAAGTGGCATGTTTTTTTTAGAAGGAGTATATCAAATAGCTTTCCAACAGTTCTAAAATGAGCTTGTAGCTCTCAAGCTATAAGCTTTTATGCCAATTTTCACACTGAAAGGGCACAAGTTTATTTTCAGCATGATGTTATGTTTTTTCTTGTATTTTCTTAACGCTAACAAGTATAGTAGAATTTTCTCGAACCTGCTTTTGTTACATTCAAAAAAGGGAATTAGGAAGGTAAAAGTCATTATTGACATCATTTTTTATGTTCGAGCTACTTGAAAATGCACTGGATCAAGATCTGTCCAGATATTTTAGTTTGAGATTTAAAAAAACTCGAGTTAGAAAGACTGATAAAAAATGAATTTAGCCGAGAGTGCTCACACAATTTTCAAAGAGACCAAACTTTAGAAAGAGAGGTTGAGAAGCAAGAGAGTCTTCTTCAACAATCTTCAGCTTTGAGTTGGCGGGAGGGGGGTTGCTTATTTGTCTGGGCCAGGGAAATGCAATATGAAAGGTTAATGTTGGCTGAAAATACTTGACGTTAGAAGTGTACAAATTTGACGTATGTTCCTTTGAATGTAAAACCAGAAATGACTCATTAACAGACCTTTTCATAGATTACGTCATGGGCAACGCTTACCTCGTTTACAAAGTATTGCTATGATGGTAATTGATTCCCAGAGGTGTTTTAAAGAAGTTTGAAACTCTATTTGTAAAAGTAACACTTGAAGACTTTTTAATAACCCTATAATGTTTTCAAAACGAGGTAGTCGAAATGATTTATGAAGATGACTCGTTCCTTTCTCGCTTTCCGAATTTAAAATTTACGTATTCCTTTTTCTTGTACTTTGTAGGTAGCAATGAGGGCGCTTGGTTTTGATGTAAAGAAAGCTGACGTGTTGAAAATTCTACGCGATTATGATCGCGATTCAACAGGCCAAATTCATTTTGATGATTTCAAAGAAGTCAGTAAGTTTTAAATATAATAGTTGTGGATATTATTTTCGTTGATGTTGATACTTTCAGATACTTTTGGGGGTTAGCCAACTTAGCCCTCTCCCATGGAGTGAACGGGAAATAGGGTCTCAGAGAACTGGAACGCTGAAAAAGTTTGTATGACCTTCTCCAAATTTTTGCACTTATTTAAAAAAAAATTAGTTGTTGTCGAAATAAAAGAAATAGCTACTTTGTCAAAAAAACAAAAATTGTCAAAGATTTTTCAATACTTCGGCTGTTTCTTGGATTGGATCCCTCCCATTAGAATTATGCTCTGTCATTAGGTTTTTAAGAGGAATTAAATTTTTATCGAATACGGGATCGTATCGAATAATGGGAAGCCGAGCAAGGCATAAGGTTGGCTGTGTATATCAGAACTTGAGTCCATTCATCAAAACGTTCTTCTTTCTTTATAGCAACAGACTGGATGCTTGATCGTGATCCTCAAGAAGAGATCTACAAAGCATTCCGCCTCTTTGATGACGATTCAACCGGCAAGATCAGTGTACGGAATTTACGACGTGTGGCAAGGGAGTTAGGTGAAAATATGACGGACGACGAATTGAGATCGATGATTGACGAATTCGATAAAGATGGTGATGGCGAAAGTAAGGCTCTCTTTACACTGTAAAAGCCACTTAAGTATATAACTTGTTTCTGTTGAGAATTGGCCGTTTTTATACAAGTCTTCTTACTTTATCAAATAGGATAAAGAAACTTTCGTGGTCGGATTTGTTTTGGGAATTCAAATAATTCAAATTCAAATTTTTTGGACGCTGTCAACTAAGAATTTAACACAATCAAAACAAAATTTCTTTTGGACCAAAAAGCACGTTACCTGCGAAAAACGAATTTTCAAAATTTAATTTGTAATATTATAAAGATGGACCTTATAACCTATTGTAGTAAATTTTGGCTCAGTCTCGATTTTTCTTTTTTATAACATTTTCATGCTTTGAAAGTTTTTTCGACATTTTGAAGACTGCATGAAGGTGAACTTGGATTGGCTATTTTTTTTTTAAATGGTCTACTATGACGCGATTTTTGTTTGTTTTTCAGTTAACGAAAACGAATTCCTTTCAATTATGACTGGTGACACGTGATGGTGAGAGGTGCAATCGAAATGATAATGTATTTCTTTTTCAATGGTTTTTATCTCTTCTAACTGTTCTTTCTATGTGATTTGATGGTATGAATGAACTTACTACTGATAATAGAATGGTGAGGTTTAATATTTTGTATTGAAATAGTTGGGAATATTCCTGAGATAACATATACATCGTTTGAACCAATATTTATAATCGTACAGCTTCTAGCTGGATTTACATGCTTTACGATCCTCATTCTATACTGGTACAAAAACATAATGCTGAAGGAGGTTTGTTGGGTCTGAAAAAACTGGATCCCTCGTTTTAAATGTGAACATCTATCCATCTTTCAATTCAAGCTAAGATTGATCAAAGTTCTAACGTCTCAAACGGATTTTCTCTCGATGTTGCGAAATTGCTGAAATGTTCAAATATTGTTGATATTCCGCAAAATTTCATGAATCGGGAAAATATTTTTGTAAAGTCCTTTCGATCTAAGATGAAAATTTGGTTGTGACCAGTGATTTGTTCCCTGCTCAGTCACACCATCACACCGAAATTTCTACCTTTTTACAAGAGAAAAATTCATTATTTAACGAGCTGTCGAATATGAAATTTTACATCTTTATACAATTTTCAAAGAGATTTTGGTTGCCAAGAGTTCATTGGGATGTATCTTTTGTTTACGAGTGAATTCTTATAAAAACACGCGAAGAAACCTGAAGAAGCTTGTTTCTTGAAGTTGAATTCAAATTTAAAGATTTATTACGACCATTTGCTCCCTAAATAGTTGTTTGAGTTAAATTTTGAGCAAATTTAATTCTTAAATATATTCGCAGGGTTCGGCTGAATGCATAATTTTTTAACACTAGGGACTTATATATTGTATATATATTGTGACATAATAGTTAGTTGTTTATTTGTATGAAGAAGTTTTCATATTGGTAAAATATTTTAATCACAATTTTTTTGTTTTTTATCCATTTTCTAAATTACGGTTAGGGAACTTCCTTTGATAATCATTTTCACCTTTTAATAGTTTGTCATACATTTGTGAAAATGGTTGATTTTATGGATTCAGCAAAGGTTCACCTTAGCAAATTTATGTTTTGATGTCACGTTGTGGACTCAACTATTGTCCGAATTTTTTCTTAAATTCGAAATCATTTTCATCCCTGTTAAGGGGGAAATGCTTTTATAATTCGAATCCCCGAAAGTCGACTAAATACCTAATATAAAATTCGCTTTTTGTTTTAGATAATATAAAAACTACAAAAATACTTATATTGTTCAATAACAAAAAGTGGTAGTACCAAAACATGAGAGTATACCGAAGAGAAGAAATTATCATAGACGCTTTTTATAATGACTAAAACAATTATCTATTACCAATCTAATTGATTGCCGTTCACCGATAAACTCCGAAAAGAAGGGAAATTTTAAAGTCATTATTGCAACTAGAAGATTTCTGTCCTGAATATTGAAGTCGAGAAATATTTGCAGTACACTATATTTCTAAACATTTCGTCCGAATCACCAAAGTCGTTTGTATGGCTGGACACTAATAATAACAATATAAAAGATAATCAGAAAAAATTCCACCATCATAATCTTGATCAGAAAATAGACGACGAAAGTTTTGATGATAACAAATTACAATGACTAAGCATCGTTCTCTACTGCTAAGTATCCTTTATTCCAAACGTTTCGTCATCGTGGCAACAATTGCTCTCTTCATCTTATTGGTTGTACCATCCCTTCTTCGCCATTCATATTCAGTAGATGGTGGATATACGCACTGGTCAGAATGGACACACTGTAGTGTCAGTTGCGGCTATGGCATTAGAGGTGAGAAATTAGTTTTACATGATACACATTTTTTATTTAGGACAAACTATAAGAACATAAGGCTTCGATGGCCGAAATGTTAAGAAAAAGTTAAGAACATTTTAAGGCTTTGCGGACTCTAAAACAACGAGTTTTTTAGGAAAATGAACAAAAATACTCAAAAAAATTTGCACATTTTTAGGCTTAAAAGTCAAAAAGTTAAGAACATTCCAAGGCTTTAAAAATTTTGAATGTTTTTATAAAAAAAACGTGTACGTATACAACTCCTGGTCAGTTTATATTGTGTCGTGTTAACATTATAGTTTTAACGCCATAATTACGTCTCAGAGACATCGAATTTTGACCATTGAAAATAATGTAAAGGAACCGTAGGTTAGCAATTTTTTTGACCTGAAAAATGTTTCATATTATGTTGCACACTCTTTCGAGGTAACCAAAGCTCAAAATAAGCAATTCCGTCTCAAGTTTTTTTAGGCAATCTTCTGTTTGAAGTGAAAATTACACTTCAAATTACACGTATTTACGTATTTTTACGCTGTGACTTTAGTAGTTGATTGTATTAGCGATGTGTATTTTTCTGTTTTTCTCAGGTCGATCCAGAAATTGTACGAATCCTAGGCCTTCCGGTTTTGGTAAACCGTGCGTTCTCATTGGTCCTCACGTAGAAACCAGTCAATGCTCAGAGAAACCATGTCCAATAGATGCTCAATGGGGTTCTTGGGCACAATGGACAGTATGTGAACCAAACTGTAATAAAGGCTATCATACGCGCACAAGAACTTGTAATAATCCGGTGGCTGCAAACGGGGGTAAAGATTGCCCCGATAAGGCCAAAAACGGAATTGAGAAACAACAATGTGTAGAAAATATATTACCTTGTCCTGTCGATGGTGGTTTTGGGCAATGGAATTCATGGTCAAAATGCTCAGCTACGTGTGGAAGGGGACTTACTGAACGTAATCGAGTCTGTAATAAACCGGAACCGAGAAATGGCGGAAAATCTTGCGTAGGTGCCCAACATGAAGTGAAAGAATGTCTTGATAAACCATGTGTACAGATCATGAATAGTACCCTATCTGGAAATAATACTGCTGTCTCGAATAGTACCATAGCTATTGTGATTAGCTGATTAACTATATTATAGTGCTGATGATTTTTTTAAAGTGGTAGTTTGTCTGGTTTGTGGGGACTGGTACATTTTGTTGAATCAACGATGTAAAAATAATAGATAACCAACTACCTCTAGAAGGCACTTCTCCCAAGAGAACAACCATTGTTTTCCTATTGAAATGAGCACTCCTTTAAAAAGCTCTGTGTGCAGTGCGTGTTATGCTTTTAGCTAGATTTTGACACACTTTTTGACATCCACTGAATTGATAGAAAATTTGAATTGTTATTTACTGCAAATTTTGGAATTTTTTTCAAAAGATAAAGGTACCAATCTTTAGACAAATTGACTACGGATCGGCCTGATACCACTTAATCTTCATCTGGATAAATAAACGCTCATAAATGATGTTATCTGAAAATATATGTGTGATTTGAAGTGCGATATCTCACGAATGAAAAGTGCATGAAGGTTGCCTGATACAAAATAAACAGATGAATGTTTATAAAATAATAATATCTAATTAAAAAATTCCTTCTGTGAGGCTGCCTATAGGAAAGAAAATACACTTTTTCTAACCCAAATTTTGGAAAAATATACATCACGTGATCGATTCTGTCCAATAGAAGGTTGCAAATGAAGCAAGTTTTTATTTAATTGCACTTTTTACGATGCAAAATGTCATTAATATTTTTACAACCGTAACACGGATGTTTTTTGAGAATCAAGGCAAGTTGGTTATCTATTATTTTTACATCGTTGGTTGATTTTAAGAAACAAAACAACGGTGAATTTTTCTAAGGAAACGGTCAATTTTTAGATTTATGGCTGCTTCTACCCTTAAAAGAATAATAATTTGTTGAGGGACATTTTCCATTGTTGAGGAGCCTCTGGAAACTTTTGTACGTGAATTGAATGTTAAAAAGATGGTGTAATGATGCTATGTCTTAGTATACTAAGATTACGGCAAGGTCTTAATATGCTACTGTTTAACGCGACTGAAGGGGTAAAAACTAAAGCATATGATTAAACTGTCCATTAGAGATGTCCTGTTCTCAAACTCCAGCAAGCAAAAATCGAGGTATTTTTCCTTGCATGAAGTCTCTCCCGTTCGTTCTTTGACTTGGACATTTGAAATAAGACAAATTTGTATTTTTTGAAAATATTTTTACGTTTTTAATTAAATTATTTTTATTACTTTTTATTCATTATGTTTAAAGGAACATAACTACAACTAATTACAAGACCTATTAAGTTTCTAAACTCGCTTCAACAAATTTTCGACCTCTCTATTCAAATTAAATACTAGTGGTGCCATTACTACTACCATCTTCAGGTATATATCTTTCATTCCCACCATTCATTGCGTGAGTCCCATAAATCCCTTTGGCATTATAAGTTTGTTTACCAAGCATGTCTTTATTACATTCAGCCGGTTCACGGGTCTGCTTTGAAAGTCGACCCAGTGTCTCTCTACTTCTTCCTACTTTCTCCTTATTCAACGATTTCTCTTCAGCTTTTTCTTATTTCATAATCAAATCATAAAATGTTGATTTTTAACCAAATTTCGATTTGAGTATCCGCTTATAAATAAACGCTCTACCATACCATCAAACTCTTCTTTGCTTAGCTCCTTATCCGTTACCTTGGGGACCGTTTGTTTACCTACGTTCCGGTTATTATAATCGGCCACAAAAAGCCGCGACGTCACAGCGTCAATCTCTTCTTTTTCCTTCTTCTGCCAACCCATATTCTCAGGACGTTCCTTATCAAAATTCATGTTATGTTTCTCACCAAGTTCTTTACGTTTAGCGTTCGGGTCAGACTCGTGTAGTCTTTCCACCATGGAGTTCATGTCATCCTTACTCAAATGTTTACCAGTTTTTCCAGGCATTTCCTTCTTAGTTAATCTTGTTGTATTGGCGTTACTTGAACTATACAAACGTTCACTGATCGCATTGATTTCCTTCAATGTCTTCTTTCCTTGTTTGTTTCGTGGTTTTGGCATTTTTTCTTCAGAGATATTTCGTAATTTTCTTTCTTTTCTGAAGCCTTCAAGAGAGTATCATTTACAAAAATATTAGCAGATTCTATATGTTTCAATTAATTGACCAAAGAAATCTTACACTTTTTTAAGATGTTGGGTAATCTCTCACAACTCGAATTTCTCCAAAAATTCGAGCACATGTTTGTTCGTTTTTATTAAGCAAAGTGTGTACCCCTACATCAGGCTCGCATTATGCTTAACATTCTATTGTTCTTAAACAACAGAGCCATTGTTTAAAACTGAGCATGATGTTATATGCTTATAAACGTTATGCTTATAGAAAAAAAAACATGTACACTTTATTGCTCCTTTAACTATCACAAGTTTTTAAAAGGTTCTAAAATTACTCCTTTTACTTCTGAAAAGGAAATTTTTTTAAACTCAAATTTGTCAAATCAATGTCCATGAAAAAATATTCTAAATCTGAATCTTTAAGGGAAATACCAGGCATAGGACAAGATCCAGATAAGTACAATATTGTCTGAAACCATCTACAAAAGAAAGATTTTACCAGACTACGATATATATTGCTTACCCAAAAGTTTTCATAATTGGCTCAAAAAAGTCTGGAACATATTTTTCACACATTCCTTAGTTGTTTAGGAGATTAATTTTATCGAATTAATTTGTTTGTTTGAAAGGACAGAATTTCGGAATTTCACATAGCTCTATTCCAATTCAAACCTGTTGGAAACGATCCTATAATAAAGTCAACAAAAAGTGAACAATTTAGGACGCGGGATCGATTTGAGTTTATAGTGTTTTGTTTTGTTCCAAGCTCTATTGCCGCTATTTTTTCCATAAACCGCCGCGATGGCTGTAGACTATGTGCATATAACTTTCCCGGGTGGTTTATTATCCTTCTAATGTATGATAGCATTATTTCAAACCTGTATCAAACTGAAAGGATAACTCAAACTATGAATCGTTATAATTTACATCTTTTTTCAAGTCTTGTGCATCCAAACTTCGTTGGCTAAGTCGCGACCTTTGAACTTCGCTCTTAACGCTTTTTTATAAGAATGGTGTTTTTCCATTTCATTATGGATATATCCTTAACTTTTTGGAAAAGATAGCTTAAACTTTTGACCAATTTCATCACTTTTTGATAAATAACGAGATTGCTCACGGGAATTTTTTGACCCGCATTCCGCGCGATCGTGTTTAATCGCCCGCGCGTGTACGCTCTGTGAATTCTGTCTGCTGTATATGGGTACTGTATACTAGAAAGAATTCAAGGAGATTGGAGAGTGTCCTAACCCCCCAGATGGAAATTCTATTTTAAAGGCACTAGCAGAGTTTACAACCCGTTTGCTGCAGTCCCACTTTAAAAGACTAAAGAGTCCTGAAAATCCCCTGAAAATCTCGATGAGTTATCTGAGTTATCGGCTCCCGCATGTTGGAAATGATCTAAAATCATTTGTTTAAGAAGTTAAATAAAACAAGAAGCCCGTTGGGCGTGAAGGCCCAGCAAAAGTGAAATTTTTACGCGCGACTTTCGCGAATTTCAAAAAATGTTTAAGATTTAAGATTTCAAATTTCCCCCGGGAAAGGGATGGCCAAAGGATTTAAAATTTTACTGCGTCGAACAAAACACAATGAAAACTAAGTCAACAAGGATAATTCTCCCTTTCTTCATTTCTTAGAACAGGGAAACGTAGCATCATGGAAAAAGTTCCAATCTTGTTCAAATTTACACATGAGCTGCATTTTAGTCTCCATTGCCATAATCCATTAATAATCGGTATTTGAAATAATTCTGTGTTGCAAGTTTAAAAAATCAAACCACCAATTCGTTAAACGAGACAGATCTAGAAACAACCATTTTCACACGTAGCATCATGGAAAAAGTTCCAATCTTGCTCAAATTTACACATGAGCTGCATTTTAGTCTCCATTGCCATATTCCATTTTAAGTTGGTATATATTTGAAATAATTCTGTGTCGTGTTTGAAAAATCAAGCCATCAATAGTTAAACGAGACAGATCCAGAAATAACCATTTTCACACGTAGCATCATGGAAAAAGTTCCAATCTTGTTCAAATTTACACATGAGCTGCATTTTAGTCTCCATTGCCATATTCCATTTTAAATTGGTATATATTTGAAATAATTCTGTGTCGTGTTTGAAAAATCAAGCCACCAATCGTTAAACGAGACAGATCCAGAAATAACCATTTTCACACGTAACATCATGGAAAAAGTTCCAATCTTGTTCCAATTTACACATTAACTTCATTTTAGTGTCCATTAACAAATTCCAAAATCAGTTTACTTGAAATAATTCTGTGTCGAGTACATTGTCGAGTTTGAAAATCATGCCACGCCCCACTGTCACTGTACTCTGACCGTTGTTTAAAACAGCGACAGATCCAGAAGCAATATTGTGTCTTATTTAAATTTACACATTTCAGTTTATTTATTTCTATATTAGAAGCCATTATTTCCTAAAAATAAAGTCTTTTTGAAAACAAGAAACTTAAAATGACAGTGATTTAAGGTAGAATTTTCAGCCCTAAAGCTTTATGAAAACTATAAGATATGACAGAATGTTGAAAAAGGTTTACAAAGAAAAATCACTAAAAGGTTTCTTTGGTTTGAAAGTCTCTAAAGCAAAGAAAATGTTCAAGAAAGTATGAATCAACACGAATTAATTTCCTCGCTTCGACCGCCATCTTGTTTTGTTTTGAAAACATTTGTTGTTTAAGGAGCGCGAAATCAGAAAATATATCTTTCTTAGCCAGTACCCGACTTTAGCAAGCTTTTCCCTGTCCAGACGGCAAAAAGTTTGGTACTAGTATTAAGCGCCGTTTCTACCAAAACGGACAGACAGAAGGAAACACGGAAAAAAAATAGTGAGACTCTCATTAAAGGCCCACTCGCTAGCGCTGGGCCAATTATACAGGTCATGGCAAATAAAGAGATAATATTGTTAATCATTGTTCGATAAAGTCAATATTTTGAGTGGCCGAGGGGTTAAGGCGACGAGCTGTCAGATATGTGAAAGTCATTTTTGAGAGTTCGAATCCTATACGGTGCGTTGAAGTTTGTGTTATTTTGTCAGCATTGACCAACCTTTTTCTGGTTTTGTGAGCTCTTATTGATATTTTTGGAAATTCCCGTTATATTTCTTAGAAACAACAATTTATAAGTAGCGTCACCTCAGTGCAGTTTGACTCAAGTAATGTATTTCAAAATGGATTAGGTGGGTGGAGAGTCAAGAGTCAAGAGTTATGACTTTCCCTTCTCTTGAAAATCCAGTATTCCAAAACTTTGAACTAAAAAAATGCATAAATTTCGTCTGTTTTTATTATCTTACAAACACTTTTTTCGAAACCACAAGTGAAAAGAAAAGCAGATAAAAATGATTGACAGGTCTAAAAAATGATTGACAGGTACGGGTTTGCTCGCGCGGGTTGGAAATTCCTGTGAGCAATCTCGTTATTTATCAGCATGTATTTCATCATGAATATTCTCATAAAGTACATTCTTATTATGAAAAATCGAACTAAATGTGAGAAAAATTAAATTTGATAGGAATTTAATTTGGCAGAATTTGGCAATAACCGACAAAAACGCTAAATTTTCTTTCCACCAAAATTTCTTCCCTTAGGTAGTATGTCGTTCGGGGATGGACGTTTATTTAAAGAAAAATTGGTTTGGAGCCTGTGAGGTACATACATGAAAAGATAAAGCACCGGTATATGTATCCCTTAAACATCCTGGTAAAGGTCCTATTAGAAACCTGTTTTTAATCAATAAGGATGTTCCAAGGAATTCCCGAGTTTATGGTTTTTTCCTCGATTCTAAAAATTTTTTGATCCTCAAAAAGCGAGCGGTACCCAACCGTCATTCGTCATCCTCCCCCAGGTCTGAAGGGACTGAAAAGTATAAGAGTTAATGATATGCGCATTGTAATAAGCAGCTCTTGATTACTCGTGTTTTTATTGATTACTCAAGAAGATGAAGTGAATTATGTCAAATCATGCAATATACGCCAAACCAAAAACATTATGCTCCTATTATGATTTGGTTTGGCTTCTTCACCACACAACAGCTGCCGGAGTTTGACTCATGAAACGTTGTTAAATTCATCTTGTAAAAATATGAAATGCACTCATCGGAAGCTTTTTGAGAAAATGGCAATATAGTCAATAGTGGAGTCTCAATAACTCGAACACACACTTGGAACACAAATTTATTCGAGTTATAGAGATTAATTTATAAGGCATTGTTAACTGAAGGGACCAGAAAACTTGTTTAAATTAAGGAGACATTCCAGTTGTAGAGGTTCGAGTTATTAAGACTCCTAAAACTGATATTACTTTTTTGTTCCTTAAAACAAAGAGATCTTAAAATCTAAAAAATACGGTTCATTGAAGGTCACTAGCCTGGAGGGAGAATTCAAAGGATCTACCATACAGTACGGGAACTTACTACAATCTCGGTCAAAATATATTGAGAATTTTGGTTAATTCCTCGTTTTTAGCAATTTAAAGATCGGGCAAGAAAGTCGCTTTTGGGCTATTTGTTAAATTTTATCAAATATTTCAATTCATGAGGGGTTTATAGACTTCCAGGCTATTATTATGAGCCCTATTGAACCATTCTTGACCATATTTTGGATTCTCAGATCCTAAGGTCGTAAGGCTTAAGTCTAATATTAAAACTCAAAGTTAAAACTTCCCTTTCACCTCTAGTTAGAGCGCTTCCAACCCGTTTGTGGCTATAACATTTCGTGGGAATTTCCCTTTTTTCTCAAATATTATGACAAAAATATAACTTTGAAAAATAAATTTGTGCACGCAAAAAAATTGTACTCTTTTGCAGTTTGATTTTATAAACTTTTTCGGAAATGTTATACTTTCTTTCGGACATCCTGTAATGTAAATTTCAGAACGGTGGAAAAATCTTTACGAGGTTATTATCATTATTATGAAGATATGGATATGGAAAACTGACAATTCGTAAACAATCTTTGATTCTCATGGAATGAATTCTAACTGATGAAAACAATCAGGCCATTTGAAATCATTAAGAATTAATTATAGCTCTTATGACGCCAATAAGTACAATCAATTTATAGTAATTATATTCCATGTAAATTTGTAACGTATGTTCTACTTTCATATTAAAAAGCTCTCAGCCTCGAACTACGGTACGGGAAAATATTTTGCCATTTTTAGGCGGATATCTGAAAAAGTATTTCCCACCATATCGAATTTGTCAGGTTTTCGTTTCTTTTCGTCGAATTCCAATTCTGTTTACATTCAATTGAACTTCTTGATAGTATATTATTTTATCTTAATGTCTTTCAAATTGAAATCATCAGGCGTCAAAATATTGAAAGACATCTGTGAAACACCAACCAGGTATAATAGCCAAAAACAAAAAGTAAGTTGTTTCAAACTTGTTTTGATCAAATCTGGATTAATGCCAGGTGGAAAACTGGACAGAACATCATTAACCATTAGCCATTCTTTCGGGAAATTAGCTTTTTATCATCTCCGAGTGTCTCCAACAAACAGTTATTCAAAAACTCCCACGGCTTCTTGCTGTCATTGGAAGGGAATCTCTCCAATGATAATCCAACATGCAAGTTGATGGGAATCTTTCAGGTTAGATTTTTTATGTAACAACTACTATTGCCAGAAGTAAACGATCCACGCGAGAAAATCTCTTCAGATGAAACGAAGGAAGAAGGAAATCGCTTGATGAAATCTCTCTCCAGATAGGTTTAAAATCATCTCACCTGAAAAGAATATCATGTATTTTACTCAATAACAAACATATTCTTGAACACCAGGCGTTGAGTCTCTCCGGTCCATCCGGCTCCCACTAGCGCCCGATTCCTCCTGTAATATACCTAAGTAAGTCACTGGCAATATAGTGCCATTACTCGGCCTCTTCAGGCCAGTTTTAAGTCCATCTGTAATATCGACCTGCGTAACGACACGCGAACTGTTCGTGCTTCTAATACTTGGCGTATTCGCTCTCATTTCGCTCCGTTTAGACTGCCATCTTTGTAACGTTACTTGATCTAAGAAACTTTCATCATATATTTCAGTGATGTTTGTTATGTTTTTAAGTGTCGGATTTCTGTTTCGATCTGTGGTGATCACCTCTGGTGTCCGTTGAACGTAACAGACTTTCGTCGTTCTAAGGAAAAAAAGATGAAGAGAATTTCATGTTAACATTTTCTTGATCCATTTTAAGACCTGTGGTACAGTCAAGCTCCTATTGCTATTACTGAGAAAATCCCTATTACAATTATTGTTGAACAGTTCTAGAGCTTTGTTTATAATGATTTGATACATTAAAGTAAAGCTTTTCCATCTATGATAGGGCAAACAGATCCAAGATAGGGAACGTATTGCTATCTTTTTGGTAAGCCTCATTTTATTCCCGGGAGTCAAGTCAAAATTTTGAATAACGTTTCATCTTTAATTTCTTTTAAGACAATGTAAGGAAAATTGAAAGATTGCCTTACAATTAAGAAATACCATATCACGTCATTTTGGAATCGCTATTCGAGTACTTCTTGCATATAAAAGCAGCTCAAATTTGATGTCTTATCAAAACATTATATTGCTTTTTAACAGCTAATGAACTACGCAGAGCTGTTGGAATTTCTACAATTTCAAATATGCTTAGTTTTGTGGTTTAAATTTAGAACTAACGACAAAGTATAACCACAGATCACCTTGACAATAACGAATAACAAAATTGAAAGCAAACACCTGTTAGGCCCTACTGTGAGGTTTCACTATAGTTATATCGTTGACAGAAACTTCCACGAGCGCGCCATCCCCACAGCGGCACTCATCATCGCACCATCATGCAAAACGCCTAAGATTAATCACGCCATTACTCCAAAACGTAAAAACAAGCTCAAATCAAGCCATCTCGGAAACGGCTGGGGGCTTCTAAAGCAATAAAACACCCAGTGCCATGAACCCCTTCCCCTATTGGAAAGATCAGACAAAAATTTATCTTGGTGATAAAGACCTTAACATTTCACCACATTTCATTTTTTCAAAACTACTTTTTTGAATTAAAAAAAATAGAATTTCAGAACCACACCAAACCTTAAAGTAGTAGGAATAAAATGTGCCGACACAATCCTGTAGACAAAAGCTGCTGAGTCAGAGCGTTTTCTTAATATATGCGTAAAGTAGAGTTTACGTTGTATACTATGCTTTCCTTTCAACACCCCTCGATTAGACGCCAAGGGCGTTATAAAACAGATACTATTCGTTTTAATTATATGACACGAGCACACTCGCGAATAGAAAAGTGACTCAACTACACACACAGGAAAAATAGATCATCAAACCATATGCTACCACGTTATACAACCGAAAAAGGAACAGCAAAGACTATAAATACATCTGAAGTAAACAACTAATTATATTTGATGATTGGAATATGGGGAAGAAAATAGGAAGTGAATAATATCTTGATTGCTCCTACTCGTATATCAATGATCCAGATATTAAGTTATAAGCTTTCAGGCATTTTCTCTGATAGCAACCATCGCGAAATAAATTAAGCCAAGTCAAATTATTTCCAAAATAAATTGTATGACGATAGAAGTCTTAAACAAAACTGCTGCCACAACGACTGAAGGAATAAAGTTTACCGTTCGGTATTACCAAGCCCTCAATTTAGATTTTGAAAATCGATTACAATATGTATGTCTGATGGAAATATGAATGGGTGTCCGATGGATTAGCAGATAAGAAAATTAAAAATTGGTTTATCGTATTCGAGCTAAAAAGTCAAAAAGAATGAAAAAAAATTGACAATAAGCCTTAATCGGTTAATGAGTAAGCATAAATTTACTAGATTCCACTCTCTTGTCAACTTTTGATATTGCTTTTGTTTGTAGCCTCCTTTAATCTTGTTTGTCCTAACCTTGTTAACTAAGCCCGTATTCACAAGACTGAGACACACGGCTTATACGGCAATATAGCGTTTACGGCGCTTTAAAAATATTTTTATCTGCAGATTTTGAAGTTAGCCTTGGAATACAAGGTCACAATTAAACATCTGATTAGACCAAGTGACTGAATCAATCTAGCTTAGATTTCTAGGTTATTAAAACGTATTGTATTTTCAGTTTATACTATCATCTAGTATGATTGACTACTTGTCTTAAGTAATATAAAAGGGATATGGAGGAGGATATCATAAATTTTCAAATTTTCGTCTCTGTTATGAATGATAAAAGGAAAGAAAAATATTCAAACATCCTTATTATTGTCAAAATAGAGGGTTTATTTTGCCGAATATGCAACAAATTTATCACGTACCAAGGGCATTATAAAAATATCAATAAATTAGATGATCAAGTAATAATTCCTAAGAAAGAGACTTTTGCCACTCCCGAAAAGCTGGGAACTACGCACACGCATCTCTATTGGGAAAGTTATTAGACTGTAGCAAAATGCATTCTACCAAAAAGTTTCGTTTCCAGCTAGAAAACACGTGCACTGCATGAATTTTCATAAGTTTAGTTTCGAGCAATTAAATCACGAGTAGTCGTGTTTTGCGTGGGTAATATTTTCTTTAAAGAAGTTTTTATTACAGATTCATTATATGGTGTGATGAAAGCCGACGGTTTCACCATAGTAAGAAAGGACTTACAACCAAAACAGAAGATTCTACTATTGTACGAATCTTTCAAAAATTCGAACTGACTCTCGGTCCTTTCAAAAGAAACACCCAAAGATATTTCATCTGATTCAAATCTTTCTGTATTTCGAAATAAAGTTAGATTTCTAATTTGATTTCAAAGTTTATCTGAAACACCACTACACCTCCTTCTCACAGACCCGGTGGGATTTTATCAGGCAGTAGGGGTGAAAATAGCGGACCAAAACTTGACGGGGATTGATATTCCTATCTTTTAATGGCTGGGGATTTGAATTCCATTGTTTTCTAGCCAATGAATTCATCAGTGGGAATGGAAAAAATAGCACAATATTTTGCAGTGAGGATTTGCTTATCTGATTATTTTCAGCGGGGACAAAATTGAGGGTATGATTTTCCACCTGGGGACAATATTTTGGCCAACTTTTTCGTTGGGAAGGGTTCCCAGTGGGTCTGTGAGAAGGGGGTGTATTACTGTTTTAGTAGCCCACGTTAATAATTGTTTTTTGTGAGGATAAGATGAAGATGAAAATAACAAGTGTCAAATCCTTGCATTAACTGTTTCCACTTGTATAAAAGAGCGAGCTAACTTTCCCTTCTCTTAATACCCTAACTGGCCCAACTGGTAAAATCACTCATATTTCAAAACTAATTTTGCATGATACTCTCTTTCTAACATAAAATATTATTGAAATAGTTCCATACGATAGTTTTCTCTACACGCTTTCTTTTGTATGTAATGTTGGAAACATTCCAACCATATAAGCTCTTCACCGCAAATGTAGACCAAAATTATTGTCATCATTGTATCAAAAACTATTATATTTTGTTATCTTAGAAATTTGGTTGCCACTAGTTACATCATCCTAGTTGACTTTAAAACCTACATTAATAGAGACAAAAAATTGTCTTTTCTTTCAACCCCGGGGGCGTACGGGGGCTGTGAGAGCCGACATACTGACAGCAAAAACTATTAAAATCTATATTTTGTCACCGCAGGGCATGTTTGACACTGAAAAACCAACAGAGAAAAACGCTTACACCGTCAATCACATACACTAGATTTACCACATTCATTTAACTGATATAAATGTTATCACAGGACTACTGTTTTGAAACAGGGGTGTAAAAAGGTATTACGACTAACCTTCTTTGAATAAGGAGCAAAGCGAAAATGATCATCAACAATATGATAAATCCAGTTATGACAACGGTCAATGCGACAGCCAAGAAAGTCTGAGATCTTCCACCAGTGGAACTATCTCTAGTAGAAGTACTATTATCAACACCATCACAATGTATCGGTAAAGCCACCAGACACATAACCAGGATGTGTAGATACATCTATTGCTTTTATTGGTCTTATTTGGATCGTGTTTTTCAAACCCTGGTGCTAAAAGAAGAGAAGAAATAAATGTCATAGGCTGGAGTGTGAGGAAAATATTACTGAAAATCGTGTGACCAATTGTTCAATCTTTTACTATAAATTTTAGTATTTTCATATAATTTTTGAAAACGAACGTGCATTTTCAAGATGGTGGGATCCTTTTAGTCTGAACTCAGCGCCATGAAAAATCATCAAACAACAAAGTTAGGGTTACAAAAGAAAACCATAAAAATGATAAATTTTTCTTTAAAACCAGTACACCATTAAGAAAGTATGAAAATAAAATCTCCAAAAAGTATATAGAAAATTTTTCTTCAAAACTTATATACTATCATTAAGAAAATTTGAACATGAATAGCTGTTAATACATCGACATACAAATAGATTATGATAATGTTACGAGAAGAGGAGCAAGCATAGAGGACGAGACTGAAGGCCGTTAATGATCATCATTGTTACATGGTTAGTAATTAGTTAGTGAGGTTTCTTTATGATATTGTCAATCTTTTAATTAAATAGAGAAGTAATTAGAAGAAAAGGATGTTGCCATTTTTTTTGAAATGTTAATGTTTTTGACAGTTTCTCAAACTTTGATAATTATGATCATTTCTTTTTGACGGTGAGTGTCCGGGGTGAGTGTCCAGGCCTGGTCAGAAGTCATTCATAAAATCAAATATTGAAAGCTTCGCCTAGGATCAAGAACGTTGTTTTTTATAAGAACAATTAAAACTTTTGAAGCCTAGCGATGTTCTTAGCTTTTTGAGTTTTAGGCCTAATAATGTTCTTAACATGTTCTTATTTTCACCATTTTGTGAGCATCTTTGTCCATTTTCTTTAGAAATTGGCCATTAAGAGTCTACAAATCTTTAACATTTTCTTAACTTGTTCTAATGAAGAAAAAAAGTGTACGAATCAAAGTTTTGAAAAATTCCAAAAATGAATATTTTTTTCATACTCTTCCATTTCAAATTTAGTTAAACTTAAAATCTTTTTAAGAACAGTGCTGATCTTGGTATCCCAGCTAGGACGCAACGTTGTTTCAACGTTCATCTAACGTTATATGGACGTTGGGAACGTTAAATAAACGTTGAAACAACGTTGTGTGCCAGCTGGGATAGTAACGGTAAAAAAATCAATGAAAGGATATTTCTTTTATTTATAATTTTGAGAAACTACATTACACTTACGAACACATACTACTTACAAAACGAACACAGAAAAATAGATAGCTCCTCCCCCGCAAAGGCACTAAGTGATATCGCCAGGGGTAAATGAAAGGATATTTTGAACCTAAAACACCCCAGTTTTTCCTATAAATAAGAATACAATAAGAACAATTTAAAGGTTTTCTTTTTGAATAAGAGTGATATCGTTTGCTTACTCACTTTCTGCTAACTTAATTCACAAACTTTTCACATTGAATTGACACAGATGTGGAGCAAGATTAGTCAAAAGGGGATGAAAAACATTTTTTTGGTTATATCACCATAATATAACAATAGGCAGACACTGCCCTGGTATGAAATATGTACCTGATACGAAACGGGAATACTCATATAAAAATAAAACCTTTAAGGATCGAAGCGCCAAAATAGTAAGAAAAGCCGCATGAAAAAATATTAGTTCTTATAAAAGAGAGTGTACTGGTAGGTATGAATAATCTTATTTCTTTATTCTATAAATCTTATCCTCTTCATAATAGAGAGAAGTACAAACTAGGAAATGAGAAACACAATGGAAGTTTGACAGAAGGATATGCTTTCGTCAATAAGTAATTACCATAAACCCCCTACACCGTTCAAAACTTCCAATAGGGGAAATTTAAATCAAAATCGGGATACTTATTCGGGAAATTGATCTCCATCGCGGAGGGAAAATCTACCTTTTTTTATAAGCAGACAGTAGACTCAGTTTCAAAGAAAACAAAACAAAATGAGATACACCCAAATCATATTCCTCCAGTCCCCCTCCCGCTTTTTGATAATTTTGATAGCGCTCACGATTTGTATCAAAAAGTGGTACACGTAGCTCTGGGTACGAGATTGGATGTACCCGTACTTTGTAAGACAAGAAAGGACTGCTAAGACATTATGTTTCGGCTTCAAAATGCAAATACAAGAAAGGACTGCTAAGACATTATGTTTCGGCTCCAAAATGCAAAAGTGATTTTCTTAAGCTAACTGATGAAAAATATGGATCTCTTCATTTTCCGATTAGCAAAGGCTTAGTGAAAATTCTTGTTCTTGTCTTAGAAACCCGTGTCAACGAAACCCGGTAATATCTTTTTCTTGTGCTCTTTTTTGACGAAGAAATTTGACGTTTAGGATACAGGTAAGGATGGTGCAGTGTTAAGAAAGAAATTTACATTTATGAGGTCAACATTCACGATTTTTGTGATTGCTGGGGAGTTTGCTCGCACCCCAGAAGAGCAAAGGAATATGTTTGCAATGTGACAAGCATGTCGAATTCAAAGTTCGAAAATCGACATAGACGATGCTACCGTCCGTTTAGAGGGTCAGTAAACGCATAAAAATATATATGTACAAAGCCAGGGCGTCAGCGCGGCTTACAGAAAAAAAGTGGCGGTAGAGTTTGGAACAAAACACTGTAAAACACCTCCACCTTTGCTTACTCCACCCTGGGTTAACTACCTGGGTTCGCAAATTTACCCTGCCTCCTAAACTATTCTCTTTTTCAGTGATCTTGTGTAGACGATAGGATCGTCTAGGATCGTCTAAAATCGACCCTGCGAGAGACAGATTACGAAAATTATTCCCTTGTTTGACATTTTTACGACCCTATAAGAGCCTATTTTCTTAATTTCCAGCAAAACTTGATCCCAAACCTTGGTCCAAATTACGAGAATTTATCAACCTTTTAGGGAGTTGATTTTTAATATTTTGTAATTTTGGGACCCTGTCAGAGGCTGATTCGCTGTTTTATGATTTTTGTACATCTGCGCGAGACTTAATCTATTTCAAAACTTGGTAACAATAATACAAAAATGGGTAGATATTATACCTTATATTTTTTGTTCTTTATAGCATCAACAAATCGATGATCAACATCATCAAAGCTCCTCATCTTTAGCATCACATCAAGTCCATCCTTGCAGATACAGTATCCAGTAAGCTATCTTTGTGTAAAGAAAAAATGAAGGAATGGTCAGGATGGACTACAAGTTTTTTATAAGAACAAAATTTTTGAAGCCCTTGGGATGTTCTAAACCTTTTGAGTTTTGAGCCTAAAAATGTTCTTATTTTCGCCTTTCTTAAAGTATTTTGCGTCAACAAAGCCTTAAAATGTTCTTAACTTGTTCTTAGGATTTTGGCCATCGAAGCCTTGTGTTCTTATATAGTTTGTTCTCATTCTTATAAAAAACGTGTACACGGGGTTATCAGTGCGATTTTGAAATGCGAGTGAAAAAACAATCGTTCAAAATTTGAGGAATTCGCGACCTTGTAAGATATTTCCTGAACGACCCGGAGCAAATTATTACTTCGCACACTCAAATGAGCCCTGGGAAATAATAAAATTAAACTTAAATACCTTTTCCATGCTATTCAGATCCAACGATATTGAATTGACAAAAATCCTTTTCACCGCATTTTTCATAGTTCCACAAAATTCTTTCTAACCAAGGAGTTTTTAAAACTTTTATTTGAGTTTCTCGTTCTAGCCTACTAATAAAGACAAAGGAATTATATGGTTTAATCAATATTCATAATTTGATTCTATTTAGTTCTTGTAATTTGATAGGGATGTAAAAATAGCCACTTTAAAACATTCAAGTTTGGTACGCTAGAAATCTCTTAGAAATTTGAAAATGATAATGAAAAAATAGAAACCCTCTTGCAAAATAGCAACAAATTGAATCGTGAATACACCCCCGTGTCACAACTCACTTGGATTCTACCTAAGCTGGTAACAGACGGACAGACGGACGGACAAAGGTTAATTTTATAGGACCTCCCGGTAGGTTCAAAAGTCAAATACATACAAGACTATTTAGTTATTTATTTATTCTACATTAAACACCACCATAGAAGCTTTACAATTTGATAGTTTATCACATCAGTCATTATCAGTCTGTGCCACTAACTCGATCGGGAAGATTCTTCCAAAATTGGAAGATTCTTCCGAAATGGGAAGAATCCTCCCGAACGGAAAATCTAACTTAACACCCAAACGGGTTAACGGACTTCCAGATCGGGAAGAAGCGAGAAAATAAGGAAAATTCGATCGGGTTGGAACTTCCCGTTTGGGAAGACTACGCAGTTTTTTCACAATTTAACAAGATCTCTACGGTAAAGTCTACTTTTCTTTCGGTGAAAAACCTTAAAATTTGATGCTTCTTCACCTCCAAAAAGTTTCAACTTTCGCCGGTCATCGTACAGCTTCGCCGAGATTCAGTCAATTTTCAACTTCCCAAAGAGGAAGAATCTTCCAAAACGGGCAGAAAACAATAGAGTAAGTTCTTCCCGTTGGGGAAGGTTCTTCCCATTTCGGAAGAATCTTCCCGATCGAGTTAGCGGCACAGACTGATTATCTAAGATGTTCTCATTGTTATATTTTACATGACGTAATCTTTTCAAAATTTTCATGGACAGTCTGAACTGAAAGGAAGGTCCCTCTATTCACTCCTTTTTTATACCCCCTTATCACAGACCCGGTAGGATTTTTTAAGCCAGTGGGGATAAAAATACATAACGGGCTGAAAATCGATGGAGATTGATATTCCTATATCAATTAATTAATGCTGAATTAATGAATTTGAATTTGGTTCGTGCTCGCGAAAAAATTGAAGATTTCGATCGTTCGCATTAATAGGTTCCGCATTTTTGAAGACAATGAAAATAAGTAAAATATTTTCACACGTTGGTTTACTTCCCAAACAATTTTATACACAACTATGTGAAACTACGGGAAAGGTGTGTTCTTTTGTTTTCAAGTCAGAAAATTCAGTGGGGATGGGGAAAAAAGCATAATATTTAGCAGTGAGGATTTGTTTAGTTGATTATTTTCAATGGGGAAAAAAATCGCGGAGAATGATTTTCCAGCGGAGACGATATTTGGAAAATTGTTTCCAGGGGAAAGCCGGGTCCCAATGGTTCTGTGAGAAGGGGGTGTTTTTTGGATTTGAATTGAATTTTAATTCAAGATTTTCATATCTGGCAACGAATAAAATGATAATAACCACAAATATTATAGAAAAATAATAAAATTCATCGCAATTTTAAATCAAACAATATAAGGCCATAAAGAAATAAAAAAATATGAAATTAAACTCAATCAGCTTTATTACCATAAAAACTGAAAAATTCTATAAGAAATGAACTGAATGGAGTAAAGATAACCTACAGAAAAAGGTTTGTAAGGATTTTCTAGGGATCGCTGGTGATTTTCTTCATGTTATAAGTAAAACAGAATATCATTAAATGATTAAGAAAATGATCAAAAATACGAATCAATGTTTACACCAAAGTTGACAGTTTAAAATACAAGCAACCATTCAATGACTTGATTTCCTCATCAATTCATTCTACTTTAAATGACGTAATCTTTCCATCATATCATTGACAGGTTGAAGGGAGGCCAATTCATGACCTGTCAATTCTTTCATTTGATCAGAAGCCTTCTTGAACACTTTACCAAAAATGAATTCAGCATTCACGTAAATGAATTGGCGACGATCCTTCAAGTTGGGATCACGGATCAAACTTTCAAACTGGATAGACTGCGCTTTGAAGATCTCGCGTACGCATTGCGTCAGCGTGTCATGGATCTCGGTAGTGTAGAATTTACCGAGGACATCTACCATGAAAACAAGGAAAGACTTGGTGAAATTAATGGTAGATGTACTCAAATGGATGACATTGCCTTTAACGTACGGTTGGAATCCTTGTAGATTTAACGAATCGATTTCCCCAACCAATGTATCCAGCTCGTCAGTAGCCAACGTCATCGGTACCCAATTGTCATCCATGGCTTTCGATTTGGCGCGTTCCATGATTTGATCACGTGCATCAAAAACTGCAGTCATGACCTCTTTCAAAAACATGTGTTGAAGATCAAAGGTCAGATCGATACCGATGCTATTTAAACGTTGACATTGTGTTAGAGCGAGACTGATACACAAACCAACGTTTTGTAGATTGGTGTTCCGTGTAAACACTTGCCTGGTGAATTTCTCCGCGAAGTTTTGGAGCTCGTTGTGTAACCACACCACAAAAGCAGAACAGTTGCTGTTAAGTGTGAAATTCCGTTTATATTCACGCCCAGTCTCGATGACAGAGGTGAAGAAAACAGAGGCTAGTTTCCTGACATAAATGGCAGTAGCTCCTTCCATTTTCAACTGTTTGAAACTGTTCTTGATCTCAAAACCACGGTTACGAAGGAACAGCTCACAGGCTAGTTTTCCACGTCCCAAGCGGATTAACAAAAGGACGTAAACACGAATGGAACGCAAGCTAACGTGGCGTGATGAAGATGAGTTATCCAACGATTTCTCCAAGACGTTGACCAACTGCTCGACCCGGCTTTCAATCTTGTCTCGAATTTCCTTCAAAGGTGGTGATTCTTGAAAGTCCGCGAGATACGTACGGCCTCTTTCGACCAGCTGGACAGCGCCTTCGAAATCACGTTGAGCAATACACATGTCCAGATCTTCTGGCAACTCTACCAACCAATCCACATTCAACAGGTTCGGATATCGGAAGCTCTGGTCATGAGCTTGGCTTTCTTGTTCGGCAATTTCGGCTTCAGCTCGGCTCTCCTCTTCCTTTTTGTGTTGAACCTCTTGAGCGCTCTCTTCTTGCTGGATTTGTCGCATTTCTGCCAGTTTATCTGCATCCATTTGCACGCCTTTCTTGTAATTCCTCTTGGCACGTTCAATTTGATCCAACCAAGAGAGTTTCATGTCTTTGGTTGAAGCTCCAAACATTCGCGTTTCCAACGAATATAAGATCTTGAATGCATTTTTAACTCCCTGTCCATCACGGACATTAACCACAGCCAAATCACACAAATCAAACATGGTCAGGATATCAGCTTTGCCAGTTTTAGGCTCATTGGTGATCATGAGGTTATCGGTGACAAGGTGAGCACCTACTTTTTGAATGGAACTGTATGTCTCAGGGTCATACTCAGTTAAATGATCTTCCAATATCAATTCTTTAGACTCCAACTCGTCCATCAGCTGTTTACTGACTTTGATACTCTCCAAGAATGATTTTTTCTTGTTTTCATAAGCTTCGACTTCAGGGTCCAATGCAACTGGTAAACCTTTAGGTCGTTCAAAAATATCCGTTTCAAGCTGATCGGCGAGAATTGATTTCTGTTCAGTTAACAGATGACTTAACTGGTACATCTCAGCTTCCAGATAAGAGATCTCTTTTGCAGTGTCAATAAACTGTTTATAATTCCGGTAAACATTTTTCTTCAAAGAGACGGCTGTCTCTTCTCCCAATTTCTGTATGTTATTCCGTTGGTCAAACAGGGTCCGGTAAATGTCACATTTTGATAAGATTGTCTTAACATAATCTTCTGGATTGAAATCAGGTGCAGAGAATTTCTTTGCCAAAACTGGCGAACTAACTTCATCTAATTTCATGATGAATTTACTGCAAGTTCATACAAAAACTGTATATTGTTTTACTGTCTTTATTTAACAATTTTAACAAAAATGGATTCTATTACGATTGAACGAAGATTGTTTTAAGCAGATGATTGACGATATTCTTTGGTACTGAGCACTTGTTTACCACACATAGCACAAATACCTGAAAAAGTAAAATATATAAATAATAATAAAAAAGTTTCAAAAATGTCCTGCTTTAGAAAATACGAAGGCGCTAAAAACGGGCTGGAACTTTTGGTCCAAGAAAGTATAAAATTAAGTATTGAATTAAGCGAAGTTCACAGTTTCAAAAAGAAAGGCCGAGTAGAAAAGTCTTCATTATTTTCCAATTCATTTCAATATTTAAAAAAAGATTTTACAGCCTCGAAATGATCCGCTCAAAATTATCTTTCAACGAGTTTATTACTTTTTTTTAACCAATTTTTTTTGGAAAAGAGTTAAATGAATAATAATTATTGTTGGCCTGCTTTTTATTTAACCAAAGCAGCTATTATAGGTTTTTAGTTCTTTACAGTAGGATAACTTTCAAAACCTTTAAGAATCAAAATTTTCTAGTTCTTGATTTATCTGCTAGTCAAAAGTCACAAAATGAATTTTTGTATTTTATTACTAGTTTTAGTTAGAATGATTTTGAAATTACACACCAGAGGATTCTGCTTTTTTAAAGCTACCTTTTGCTTATGAAAGTTATCCCATGGCCGGTATTGCAAATTTCTTATATTTCACACCAGGTTTTACTCAAATTAGGCAGGGCCAGGAAAAAATTTGTACATGCATTTGAAATCATAGTTTTTAGTACCTTTTTTGAAAGCACAGCCTTGGCAATAATGAGAATGCTTCTGGTGGACGCTGGATTTGCAAATCTTACACTTGGCAAACTGTTGATATGGTGCAAATCTAAATTAAATCGAAAGGAGTTGCTATTATCATTTTGAGAAGAAGAGCACAAAAAATGACGGTTTAGAGATATATTTATGGCTCTTATTAAAAAACCTTTAATTTTCTGGCCTATGTTTAATAAAATAGTGTTGCCATCTTGAATGAAACGTTACTATCTTGAAAGCTGTTGCTTTTCTTCCTAATACCGGGTGCACCAAAAAAAGTATACAACTTTGTCGAGATATTGGGAGCTTCGGGATTTAAATTTTATGTTCATTCTTTTTTTATCGCATAGAGGATGCTCTAACTTGAATTTTGAGCTATCAAACAATAGGTTTGAAAAACTAATTCGAAAATTATTCCAAAAAAACAATTTTTTAATGTCGAAATTTCAAAAAATCATTAAAAACAGCGAACAAACTTTTTTCTTGGCACTTACCTTCTTTAAATATAAAAATACCAAAAAATGTAAATGTGTTCATCAAAACTCGTTACGGAATTTAACAATATAGTAAAACAAGCTATTCCCATGTGGAAAAATATTTTTGGTAAAGCTGAAAATTTTTTTTGAGAATCTCCAAGAGAGGTGTGGTGTGCTACGTGAGAAAATTTTTGAAAAAATAAATCACCATTCCTCAACTAGTTGCTCAAAGAACTTGGGTCTGCATTGAGTTTGCTGGAGTTGAAAATATTCATGACGTGTAAATAAGATGGACAAACCGTTGGCAGAATATAAGATAGGAGAAAAAAGAATCAAAAAGACATTGTCATTTTGTCTTATTTATAGCGTGATTGCTGTTTTTAATGATTTTTTGAAATTTCGACATGGAAAAAAGTCAGTATTTTGGAAATAACTTTGGAACTACTTTTTCAAATTTAATGTATAATAGTCGAACGTGCGCAACGCACTGGGCTCAACTTCAGTGGCTTCAAATTATTCATAGGCCCAATTGTAGACCCCCAGATATTTACCCAATGAACAAGTGTGCCAAATTTCAACCAAATCCGACCATTTTGGAGGCCTGTAAGCTGCTTCAAAGCTTTAGCCTCGTTTTGGCAAAAAAACTCGTCCCCAGGCCCCAAAAATCAAAATTTTTGAAAAATGCAAAAAGCACCCCCAGATATTCACCCAAGGAACAAGTGTGCAAAATTTTAGCCGAATCGAACAATTTTTGAAGTCTCCAGGCTGCTTCAAAGCTTTAGCCTCGTTTTGGCGAAAACTCGTCCCCAGGCCCCAAAAATCAAAAATTTTGAAAAATGAAAAAAAGCACCCCCAGATATTCACCCATGGAACAAGTGTGCCAAATTTCAGCCAAATCGAACAATTTCTGAAGTCTCCAGGCTGCCCCAAAGTTTTGGGACATACACACAGACAGACAGACACACACACACACATTCTCAGATTCTAACTCAACTGAAGTTGAGAATAGCTCAAAATTCAAGTTAGAGCATCCTCTATACAATAAAAAAAGAATGAACAAAAAATATAAATCCTGAAGCTCACAATATCTCGTCAAATCTGTATACTTTTTTTTGGTACACCCGGTATATAGTGTGCACCCCCCTCAGAATAGTGGCTTGGTGTTTTGGGTCGAAAATTTCCAGGTGGGATTTGGAAATATTCAGTTTTTAGGTAGGAGAAACAAGTTAAGGTGGGATTTTTGGTGTTTTGGTAAAAGTTAATGTTAGTTTTTTCTTATTTCCAATTTAATTATAATTTTTTCTAAATTTCATATTCTATAAATAATTCTTTTACTTTACTTTACTAACTTACTTTTCTGTAAGAATTTTTGTTTCGTTCGTCGAATTAGTATAATTTTTTCGAGGGGATAGCATTTTTAGCTGGGATCTAAGAGTCTGGATTGAGGGTGGGAGTTTTAGGGTTAGGTGGGACCTGAATTATTAGGTGGGACCTGGAACCCCCTTGCAAACTATGTTAATAAAATGGGGAAATGTGAAGAGTATGTGTATCATATTTCCTCAATGCGAAGAAATAGGGTATCTTTTTCGTTTTTGAAGTTTCAACAAACAGACCTGTTCTTTTTGGATGAGAGAAGCTTGTTTTCACCAACCTTTCGGCCTCCGCCTTCTAAAAATTGAAAAAAAAGACAAAGGAATGAATTATCTTACATACAACAAGGTGGAACCTGATTCGACTTACCTGATGAAGACAAATAGGGAAAAACAAGAAAAAATAAGCTCAAATGAAACTGGAAAGAAAATGAAGTGAAGTAAATTCACCAGCCAGTCTTGAGAAAGGCTGGTAAAAGACAACAGACAAATGGACAAAGGTAGGTACCCGGGGGATGGGGTACTTAGGCAAAAATGGATGATGGGTATGTGCGGACGGTAAGGGTCGGTTTTTTCACCTTTCAAAATCTCTAGCTAAGGGTCGAAAAAACCAGAAAGTTTTAAATTAGTCTCTCTAAGGGTCGAAAATTTTTAGGATTTCTAGGACATTTTTTGATTTCCAGAGAAAAAGGGTATGACTCTAAGGGTATGACTTTTTTCAAAAATCAAAAAAAAAAATTGCGATAAAGTCTCTTTAAGGGTATGACTTTTCTCAAAAATCGAAAAAAAAAAATTCAAAAAGTCTCTCTAAGGGTCACCTTTTCAGCAAAAACCAGTCTCTCTAAGGGGTCGGTTTTCGGAGGTCCCGTCCGCACATACCCCTCATTTGCCAACCCTAGTACCCCCCCCGGGGTAGGTACCTCAAAGTAGGTAGCATAAAAAAGCCTAGTCAATCTTGATATAAAAAAATTGTATGGTTACAAATTAGGTATTGAACAAGGGTCAAATTAGAACAAAATATTTTGATGAGTAACTGTATGCTATGATGTTATACATTGCCAAAATATATGACAAAACTAGTTAATATGGATATGTGATCGTAAAATGTAAATTTATTGTTGCTCTTTCTAATCATTTAAACCAATCCTGAAAAGGATGCTTATTTTGGAAAGCTGTCCAAACATGTTGTGAACATGCAAGAAAATAAAATCATCTTATACTTCATTCAATACCTGTAGTGTTTCGAGCTCCTGATTTCCAAGTATCTGGTGTCACAATTTTTCCTAACTTCTTTTGACCTGCAAGAAAACAAAGTTAAGCATCATAAATAAAAAATGTGAACTGTTTGGCAGCAGTTGTGAATAACAGGCAATAATTTGCAAAATATCATAAAATTAAAATTGGCAGAGATTTAGGACCTGAGATTTGAGTATAATAGGTTTCCCAGCTTGCTCTATATTTCAATCAAATTCTTATGTCAATTTGGTTGTAGCAAAGGAATAGAAAATGGCTAAAATTTTTGCTTATAGTGCAATATTTGTCTAGTTAGTAAATTTGATTATACATTTTTTCCACATTAGCAAAAATTAAGTCTCAGACTGGATTACCACCATTGGAACCTGACCCTACAAACCTTGAGAAAAATGTTTTCTATTTTAACTTTTAAGAACAATTTTTCTCCAAACCAGAACCTCTAATGTGTCTGCCTTGTTCTATCTGAAGCTTAAGAAGCAAAATAAAAGAATTGAAAGACAGAGAGAAAAACTATGCTGCATCATTTGAGATGCAAGATCACACACCTGAATAAGCACTTCTTTATATTTTTATTGTATTTATTAAAGTCCAATCTCTTTAGCATAAAAAAAAATAGAGTTGATTTTGTCTTTCACCTTTTGTTTTTCACTCTCTTAATAATATTTATTTTTTTCAATATTTATGTTAATAAGTAATATTTGATCACATTTAATTGCAAATTACATTGCAAAACTCTGCCTGAGTTGCAAACCTGTTGCAAACATCTAAAAGATTTTTGCCTGTGTCTCCATCTAGCTCAATTTGATCAAATAGTGGTTTAGAAGAATGCGATGGTCTATTGAATAATAAATTACTCAACATACAATATCACTTTCCCTCAGCCAATACATACGGGATAAAATTATCTTGTCCCTAGGTAACTGCTTTGTTGTAAAAGACAAATCAATAAGATGACATATATTATCATTAAAAAGATTTCTACTGTAATAATTATCAATTATTCAAAACACTATTGGGTTCTCCCCAACGACTATTGTGTATTGACCCCAATTACATGTTTTAAAATTACCATAATTTTTAGATTGCATTAGTCAACAGAAAATTACCAAACAAATGACTGAACATGAAGGGTACTATGATGTATTTTCTAACCTGATGTGTAACCTAATTGCTTTTTCGCTCATTTTTGCAAAAATGGCAAAAACTGATCATGACGCAGTATGAGGTCATAATCAATGATTCATAGAAATTTCTTTGGTTCATTCAATTCCATTTGAACTTTAACCGAAGATGTATCTCAAAGATGATCTTTTGAAAAAGAGATTTTCTTTGACATTTTGATGTCAGCAGAAATAAGATCCTAACTTTTCCAGCAGAAAAACAATGATAAAACCATACATAATTATTACAATATGCGTGATACAGTGATACATTATGCATGGCTCTATCACTGTTTTTATGGCTGTATATACTACATAATTATTCAACAGGACGTCCTCTTTGAAAAAAGGTCTATGCTAAAATCAATAGGGCAAAATTATTTTAAAGGGAACCAGAGGCCACCTTGATTTCAAAGGGTATTGTGCATAAAGTGGCAGATTGTCATTTAATGATTTTAATTTCAGAGGATGCACAGTAAAAAATGCTGAAAAATCTAGAAAAATGAGAACACATACAAGTCTGTAGCACAAGCGAAACTAAAGTTGTGGCATTTTGAAGCTCAAAAACTGCCGATTTTTTCCATGAAACGGAGTGTCACCCAAAAATTTGCATTGTTAAAGTGGTTAATAAATTGACACTGACTTATGATTATGCTATCAAAGTCATGATTTTTAGCCATAGCAACAATAACACTTTGAGAAAATCAAAAAGATTTTTGGTAACACTCAACCAATTTTTTTAATTTATCATGAATGCGGTACACATGATATGAAACAGAATCTGCTGTAAAAATCTTATTCAACTTTAGAACCCTTGGAAAGGTTTTCAAGATGGATCAAATGCTTAGATTTTGATACAAAGTTACTGTATCAGCTTAAAAAATGTTTGAGGTGATATGGTTAAGTGAAAATTTCATAATTTTTATTTCAGTAAAAAGTAAAGATAATTTTCCGTCATTCCGTAACCAAAAATATTTCTCAATTAAAAACCAGTCAATTCCCCCAATAGCAATTAATTTATGCCTGGTTTGAAAGTACTCAGTAAGAGGTAGAAATTTGCCAAATATTTTTTACTCTAAAAATGTTTCCTTAAAACTTTACAGCATTTTTTATTTTTCTGTCATTCCGTAAACCAAGATTTTTGGAAAATAAAATCCTCAACCGTTCAATGCAGGGAAGGCCAAACATGCTGTTAATGCGTTTTCTTGATCAATTGTTGGCCTATGTTGGATTTTGAATAACTAAAACAGCAGCATTCATTGTATTTTTTGTGATATGGCCAGACGATGTCAATCGAACGGAATCGAACGAAAACTCCAATCGAATCAATCGAACGCAATCGAACGCAATCGAATGATTGCGATTCGATTGCCGAACGCAATCGAATATCAATCGAACGTAAAATTCTGGGTAAAATTCGATTGATTCGATTGATATTCGATTACGTTCGATTGATATTCGATTACGTTCAATTGATGTTCGATTACGTTCGACTGCATTCGACGGGTGGTTGATTAAATTAGATTCCAATTCACCTCAATTCCTTTCAATTTCGAGCGCCTCTTATTAGGGAGGTTAAGTATCGCGATACGATAGATAAATCAACGCAACGAACGGGCTTTGACACACAACTTGCAGTAAACATGTGGGCCTGCATGATCTGCATTTTCTAGAATCCAGGCTAAAATGATTCATATCATCTCGTTTAACTATTCAAATGTTGAACGAGAATCAATGTTAATCAACAGAATCAATTAGTCGAACCAGTCGAATGCATAAAAGCCAACCGAACGTAGTTGAATCAATCGAATCAATCGAATACATTAGTCAATCGAACGCAATTGAATCAATCGAATCAATCGAATCCAGGCACTAATCGAACGCAATCGAATCAATCGAGAAAATCGTGGTAATATTCGATTGGCATTCGATTGCGTTCGGCAATCGAATTTCAATCATTCGATTGCGTTCGATTGCGTTCAATTGATTCGGCGTTTGATTCGTTCGATTGACATCGTCTGGATATGGCTGTGGCCGTTTTTTAGGCTAAAAAGCTTTAATTTCAAGGCTTTTTAGCCTGAAAAATGACAAAATTAAGTTTCGGAAGTGCTGTAGCTCTAAAACAACTGCAAATGAGTTTAAGATGCTATGAGAAATGATACATATAAATTTGAAAATGTCTACTGAAAAAAAATTTTCAGCTCCCAGATGCACTTTTTGGTTCCCTTTAAAATAATTTTGCCCAATAAAAAAGTAACTTTCAAAGTAAGTTTAGCTACAGCCCTGCTACAGCTAAGAAAAATAAAAACTCACACTTGTCACAAACCATAATAAGAACAGCTCTTCATTGAATCGAATGGGCAAATGATGAGAAAATTCTATTGTCTCTGGTTTGTTATTTTGGTGTCAACAATGCAAAATTATTGAAATTTTTGCGAAGTGTTTTCTTTGTTTGCATGTAGTATGAAAGTCCTCAATGAAAGTCCTCAAGTTCTCATCTGTCAAACTGGGTTTACCTTTTTTGTACCAGTGGAGCCCGGTGACCTGACATTTCTACTTTAACACTTTAACAGATCTGATTGATAGTTCCCTGTCGGTCTCAATATATTTTAGATTCCATTACGCCCAACAACTTCATTTACGCCCCACCGCCCTCCGATTGATTTTTAAAAATTTCATGAGAAAGCACATCACAGATATTTAACAGTATGGACGCTTACTTGTACGACCTACGTCTATATCTTGGAAAACGTCTCCGAATGGTAGAGAGAAAAACCTAGGTCGATTCGAGAACGTTTACCGATGTACGATTCACCTTTGTCTTGTGTACTATACTGCCAACGGGAAACTGGCTGGGTGAATTTTTACGAATTTTTTTTGTTTTTTTACGGTTTACCATTTATAGAGTGACTGGTGACAGTGACTCGAAAGTTTTACACACCAAGAAAATCAAAAATCATCCAATCATAATACTCATGGATATTATGAGCACCACATTTTGTACAGTTTATGGTGGGTTTATTGTCTTTATTTTTACTTTAAGCAGGGTGTAGTAATGTCAATTGAACTGCTCAATTTTTGCCATCATAGTGGTAGCTATAGTTATAGACTAATTATTTTCTTATCTTCGAAACGAAAATAACTTTATTTATTTCCTTATTCTCCAAAATAAAAGACTGATAAGGCCTTAAAGGAATAAAAGGGAGTAAAAAACAAGAGACACTATGTGTATAACGCGAGACAGGTTCCACATTTTATTATGATAGTAATGGGTCGAACCGAAAGGCTGGCTCTCTCTAAAATAATACAATTATTTTCTAGGTACAACAATTAAAGAAAAACCTTTCCTTAAACTAAATAAAATAATCAAAAACTACTTCGACTCCGTCTTATTACTTTACCTCTGCTGAAAAAACCACGAGAAAAGGATTTATCCGATCCTGACGCAAATTTTTATCTATCTTTTATCTAACCAAAACTCGAAAATCCGATATCCCCCGGACAAAAACTTTCAAACCCCGGTGGTCAAAATTGGGTGCCCAGACTGTCTCTGAAAACTGAGCTGTTTGAAAGAAACCGTAAGGACTGAAAAATTCGAGAGAAGGTAAAGGATACCCACATCCTTCAATCACATGTATATTCAATAGAATATAATCTGAAAATCGATGCACCCTGGCATATGTAAAATGCACCCAGGCATGTATAGACACAATCAATATGTACGTAAATAAACATCTTTTCACAAAAATTCCACATAATTATTTTGAGATTAAATTTGTGCTAAAATTCTGGATGGAAATCATGAACTCAGAGGGTTGCTAATTAGAGAAGCTACTAGTTAGAGAGAGTTTCGATCGACTTGTGAATAACTGTAATCTGTTAACCCTTTTGAATACCACGCGCCAGTCCAAAAAGATTTAATTTACGGAACGCAAATTAACCGAATACGATATTTTTCCGAAAGCGTAAATAAATTCATTTATTTTCTTATCTTCGAAACGAAAATAACTTTATTTATTTCCTTATTCTCCAAAATAAAAGACTGATAAGGCCTTAAAGGAATAAAAGGGAGTAAAAAACAAGAGACACAATGTGTATAACGCGAGACAGGTTCCACATTTTATTATGATAGTAATGGGTCGAACCGAAAGGCTGTAAACTAATAGCATGTGTAAAGTGAAAACTCAAATAGAAGGGTGGCGACTATCCCTTAAATCAAAGACCTAAGTTTCTTGAAATAAATAAAAGATTATCAACATCTTCCGAGATATATCGGTTTTTAACTCCAGTGGTCTTCCACCGACCGTGCTTTTGAATCAATCGATCCGGTACTCCCATATTTGCAGCTGCTGATGCACCTCCGGATCTCAAACTGTGCAGTCCGTAGTATTTTGGATCCAAATTAACACTTTTCAACGCAACAATGAAGTGGTCTCGAATAGTCGAATAGCCGATGGTCTTGTTGGCTTTCCTCAGCTTTTCCTTCCCTTTAACGTTAGTTATCCCCCTGAAAATAAATTCATCAGAAATATCATCAATATTTATTTTTCTCAGATAATTAATCAAGTTCAAAACTGGACAAAGCCTGGAATTAGTACGGGCTATCAAAACCCAGTGTCCTTCTCTGTAGACATCCGTCTTACTTTTCTCAATAAATAACATCAGATAATCCTTAAAAATTTTGATATCGGACCTTCTCAAATTTTGACATTCACTAAACCTTAGAAATCCGGTGAACGAAAGAATCATAATGACTCTCATCCTTAAATTTTTGAGACTGCAATCCTTGTTTAAATATTCAACAGCTAAAGACAATTGTTCGACTGTAAGGGCTAACTTTTTCTGCGCAACATGATTTAGCATGCGTTTTACAGCTTCTAATACGTGTTTTATCATAGAATTGTCTGAGAAATGGACATTTATCAAAGAATGAAAATACTTGATTGCATGCACCGTTGCTTCTATGGCTGAAAAAGATTTTCCACTTTGGTATGAAGCTACAATAAAAAGAATAATATATTGTTCTTGTGTAGGTAAAGGGTTGATTTCTTGAAAGCTACAACACCAACTTTCCCATTGATGAAAATAGCAAGTGTACTTCTTTGTGGTATTTGATGCTCTTGATTGAGTTATTAAATTCGGCAGAAAGGACACGATCTCTTTCAATGACTGATCCTTTACATCAAATTGAGAATTAATCACTTGTGCTAGAGTGTCGTCTAAATAGAAATTATGATTTCTTTGAAATAACAAAAAACAAACTTTCCTTTATTTTGTAATCCTCAAAACAAAGATAGGTATATCATCATTCTGACTGCACATCAATGCCTCTTTAAAGTCCCCTGGGGATAATAAATTTTTTGTCGAAGGAAAGAAAAGGTAATCTGAAATATATCCTTTGAATTTTTGAGTACCATCAACAATTAATGGCCAAAACACTGCAGAGGGCCAAAAAGGTACGATTAAAACTCCTGAAACTGAACCTTGACAAGATAAAAAATGTTTAATACATCTAGCAATAAGAAATGTAGGAGGCACCATAAAACAGTTTTCGTCTGTCCAGTCGAAAGAAAAGGCGTCTACTCTGAAAGTATCTGGACACCAATATTTAGAGCAAAATCGCTTGCACTTCGAATTCTTGTTATCTGCGAAGAGGTCTATAGAAAAAGGGCCCCATTTATTTTTAATAAACTGAAAAAGGGAATTAGAAGTCATCCAGTCGTCATAATCAATCGATTTACTAATTTTATCAGAAATAACATTAAGTTTTCGAGAGATCCAAGTTACTGTGAGCTTGATGCCTTTCTCTTTGCACGCATCATAAATGCTTGTCGCTAAATAGTGTAAATTTGTTTTGTTACTACCAATTCTCACAATAATAGCTGCACTATAATTGTCTGTGTGCCATAGTAAAAACTTTCCTTTTATTAGAATATCAAAAGACTTAATTGCATGCAAAATGGCTAGCAATTCCCTAAATGTAGAGTTTTCGCTTTTCTCGGCAAAATTCAAATTACGGTAGCAAATGTTGTTTTCAGTGATAGCACCTACCCCAGTATCACTGGCATCTGAATAGACTTTAAGAAGAGGTGATTCATACTTAATTATAGGCCTATTGTTAAGAAGTTTCAGTTTGAACTTCCAAAATAATAACTCGTCAACTACGTCATCAAAATTTGACAGATTAAATGGCCTATCCCAAGAGACTCTGCTTTCAATGCGTTTGTAAAGAAAACGTGTTTTTAATCTCACAATATTTCCCAAGACAAATTTCATAGAAATTATTTTACCAGCAACACACGCAAGTCTTCTAGCAGAAGCTTTGTTGATAGAAGAGAAAAGATCGTCTATTGATGCGAGAAGAGAAGAGATGCGCTGTTCTGTTATAGAGTAAGTTTTGCTTTCAAAATTGATGACTATACCTAACCATTCCATTTTTACTGAAGGTTCCCATTCTGATTTTTCGTTGTTGGCTACGAACCCTGAAAGTTCTAAAGAATCCTTAACAAATTTTGAGTTAGTTTTTGCTTTTTCTTTAGAATATTCAAGTGCCATGCCGTCGTCAAGGAAACAAGCGATCATGACACCGAATGAACGCCAGTATCTGATGAGAACTCTGACTACTTTTGTGAAGAGAAAAGGAGCTGAAGTAAGACCAAAAGGTAAAACAGTATTGAAAATATTTTTTCGTCCCATCTTTGAATGTCCAAGAAAAACCCAAATATTTCTGAAAATCTTTATGAATATCGATGTGAAAATAGCCGCTCTTCAAATCAAATTTAAACAAAAAAGCTTCTGAATCGGAATCGATAAAATTTTCAAACATTTTCCAATCATCAAACTTAATTTTTTCTTTCCAAATGTATTGATTAAGATAACTCAAATCAAGGATTAATCGTCTCTTACCTCTGGAGTTGTAAGCAACTGACAAAGGACTAGATATGAAAGGTTTCGCAACTTCGCAAACAAAATTAAATTTAATTAGGTCGTTAACAGAGTCTTCGACAAAATCGATTTCCTTAAAAACAGACTTATTGTTTGGTAAATCATATGAGGGAGGCAAATATCTAAATGGAATGCGATAACCATCTCGAATAATATTGAGTATAAAGTCATTGGCCTGTAGAGTTTCTTCCCAATAGCCTATATGCCTTTTTAAATTTCCTTTAACTTTATAAGTGGGATTTTCAGAATCATTAATTTTTATACCTTTGCCTTTATTTGGGCAGGAATGTTTCCAATGACCAGGCAATCCGCAGTGAAAACACGTGTTCGCTGGATGATGCTGCATTGGGAATCTCGTCAAAGTAGCTTGTTGTGGAATTACAAAACGTTGCGGTTGTGGATTGATCAATGGCGATTGGTGTGGTTGAACAAACGCAGGCTGGACGAATGAAGGCTGACTTTGAAAGCGTTGCCCAAACAGATTTGGTTGAAAAGATGTTGTTCTTGGTTTTTGAACCTTGGTTTGCTGCTTCTTCTTCGCTATTGCTCGGTTTTCAGCTTGTCTCATCTTTTTGTCATCATCACTATCACTGGCGAGCTCGTCCTGAACGTATTCTTTCACCGTGTCCCAACCAGCGGGGGATTTGTCAGCTAACCTGATGATTTTTTGACATTTTGAGATGGTTGAAGAAATGTCATCTAAGCAGCTGGCTAGTCTCTTTTTGGATCCAGAGGCAGCTAGATCTTTGGCTTCGTCAACATAATCGTTTATATCCTCTAGGAATTTATATTGTAATTCATTAGTCTTATATTTAAACGTAATATCAACTTTTGAACGTTTTGTTGTCTTGTTTTGATCCAACTTTCTTTTTGCATCCTGTTCACGAAACTTGTCTTCCAGCATATTCGAAATATTCTGTTGGAACAAATTCAGCTGGGCCCAAGGATCTTGGGGTGGTTGTTGTTGGAGAAGGGGATTGCCTGCCTGGGTATTAATTGGATTCGGTGGCTGATTGAATTCTTCTCCATCTGTACTAATTATTGCTGGATTAAGCTGAAATAAATTGACCTGACCTGTTGACTTATTGGGTTTAGTTATCGTAGACGTTGATGTTTTCTTTGTAGTTCTTTTCCTTGTGAGTGGTGGCTGATCTGCATCCATGTTGAAAAATCTTGTTCTGCTCATACGCAAGCTACTAGTTAGAGAGAGTTTCGATCGACTTGTGAATAACTGTAATCTGTTAACCCTTTTGAATACCACGCGCCAGTCCAAAAAGATTTAATTTACGGAACGCAAATTAACCGAATACGATATTTTTCCGAAAGCGTAAATAAATTCATTAATATTTTCTAGGACCCTGCCAACGCACCGGACTGTCAGGTGTATTTGTCCGGTGGCAAAAAGTGTCCTTTTGCTACACCGGACGCAATAAGTCCGGTGTCAGTCCAGTGTGTTGCATACAGGGAATTTTGTACGCCAGACGACATTTATGAAACAAAAAATTAAGAAACACCGGACGCACCGGACAAGTCATGTCCGGTGTTTTGATTTCTGGTGGGAAAAGATATCCTTCTCCGACACCAGACATCCGACTTCCTTAAGTCCGTTGTAGAAATTGTCCGGTGGTAAAAAAAATTCTCAACAAGAACACAAAGTCAAGATTGATTGATATCGAACTAAAATTACAAAGCAGCTATGCCAACGAAAGGTACAACCAAGAGCTAGATGCAATCTCCAAAATCAAAGTGAACCCCGAATTCTTCTACTCTTACGCAAAAAGATTTTCTAAAACCAAACCTAAAGTGGGACCATTATTAGATCCCATCACAAATAAGCTAACAGACAATAACCTTCAGATGGCCAATATACTCTTGGATATTTCGTACTTTCGAGACAAGGGACAAAGATGTCATGTTAACCCTTTGGAAGTCACTTGCCATTCCACACCTTGACTACTGCTCTCAACTATGGTCTCCATCAAAGAGATGTCTCATTCAAGAACTAGAGCTGCTACAAAAATCATTCCGGTATCCCCTCGTTGAGCCACTTAAACTATTGGGAAAAATTGAACCAACTGAAAATCTACAGTCTTGAAAGAAGAAGAGACAGGTACAGAATCATTTACACGTGGTGCATACTAGAAGACATTGCCCCCAATTTCAACTACAATGACGAGGCAGGCGGCGTGCATTCTTACACAAATCAGAGACTGGGTAGAAAATGCAATTTGAAAGCTATAAATGTCAAACATAAAAATATCTGGAGAGGTTGTCTCTCACAAGAAGGACCAAGGCTCTTCAATGCTCTGCCAAAATCCCTTAGAAACCTCACAAACTGTACCAAACAAACTTTTAAACAGCATCTTGACCAATTCCTCAGTACACTGCCAGACGAATCGCTGCTTCCTAATTATTTCAACTTCAGGAGAGCTGACTCTAACAGTACAACAGTAATGGTCAATCATCGGATTCAACGAATTGGATGAGTACCATAAAGTACATAATCAATAACGAAGTATCACGAAGTAAGTATCACTTTCGTGTGGTCCGGTGTTCGTTAAGTCCGGTGCGTCGGCAGGGTCCTTATTTTCTTTTCTATCTCATGAACACCAATGATGAACTGATAAGATTAGCTTATTGTTTAAATCGTTTTGGGTAAGATTCCACTGTGGATGTTTCCATTGTCGATTATTTCCAAGCTATCGATTACTATAATCGATCACATATCGACTACATACAACCTATCAATTACTTATCAATCATGAATCGATTGTGTTAACAATCATCGATTACTTATCGTTCATGCATTTGATTATATACTTATCAATTATTTACTTATCTTCGATCACGTATCTTTATCGATTATATATCGATCGTGACCGACTATGACTACATTACCGGCCCTTTTTGCGCCAGCCTTTATTCCACCAACGAGCCCAAAAATAACGCTAATAAGGTCTGGTGTAAAAAGAGCCAAGATAAGGTATTTAATGAAGTAAAGAAAATTTCTGGAATTTGCCAAATCCCATACCGATCGTATTAGTGTATTACTACTTTGAATAAACGCCCGCTTTTGAATTGATAATGCTCCTCCAAAAAGGCAAACCATTCAATAACGCCCCTTCTCTAAATAAAACGGTAACTTTGTTGTTTTTTTAACTTTTTTTTGTTAAGCCTTTCAGAGGATGTGAGAATGCTTCAGCCGAAATTTACCGTATATATGCTTATAAAAAAAATGAGTGTAGTAGCTTTTCTAGGCCCTATGCTATCAGGGAATTGGATTCAATTCAAAAGTACATCCCAATCGAGATCAGCGAAAAATGTTGCTTTTAATTTCGCGAAAATGGCAAAAATTCATAAAATCGAGAAATTTAATCTCGCGAAGGCGAGATTAACTTTTAATCCAGTACCACTCCCTAAAATCTGATAAATAATCGATCACGAATCGATAGTTGATGATCGATTAACTATTTGATCGATGATTAATCAATTTTTTGATCGATATGTGATCGATCAAAAGCTGATATGTGATCGATCAAAAGCTGTGATCGATAACCGATCGATTTTTAATCGATACTTAATTTATTCGAAGTATAATCGATCTATAATCGATAAACAATCGATGACAAAATTGATCGTTAAATAATCAAGCTTTGAAAAAATCTTGATTATCGATTACCTATTATTATTACTTATGACGGGTCTTCCTTTTGGTCTTTGGTTTTTGGTTTTAGGTCCGTTTTTTTGGTTTTTCTTTATCATAGTAATTGGTTATCGAAGCAATCAATTGGTTATCGAAGCGGCAGGTACAAAATGCATAAAACATAATGCATTGCTTTAAATGCATAATAGTAGTGTAATTTACATAACGATTTTATATTTTCTAAAACTCTCCTTTGTAGAAGCTAAAACCGCAAAAAACTTAAGTAAACATTCCAATCAGAGGGATTTCCCCAGAGATGATTTTACTTTTCAAATCCAAACGAAAGAGAAAACATTTGAATCACAACAACAATTACAAAGGGTTTTCCGTCAGCATAAGGCATAAATAATAAGAAGATGCAGCAGATCAGAAAGATTTCCCCCTCCTTCTCTTTCTCAAAAAAGCAAGGTAAACATTCAAATGTAAAAGATCTTGCTGTAAAATTTACATTTTCGAGTAAGAAAAGTAATGTGTGGAGATACTTTGTGTTTTTTCTACTCTATACTACGTTCTGTAAAATACAACTATGAAAATCAAAATGGCGTCAAGTATTTTCAATGGATCATGAATCTTCTTCATCATCCAAAATTTAAATTTACAGCTTTCTACCCTTTATTTTCTGGTAGAAAATTGTATGGTTGTTTTCTTGAAAGTATTATCTCTCAGAATCTCCTTATTATAGCCTCTAAAATTGACATTTTTCAAATATTATGCATTATGCAATATGCATTATGTTTTATGCATTTTGTACCTGCTGGTTATCGAAGTTCTCAAAGTTATCGAAAGTAATCAATAACAATCAAAGTACTCAAACGGTAAGGCTGGACTTAAAAAATTGTTGGTTTGCCGTCACCTGACCGACCCTACCTCGAAACCTGCCGACCCAAAAAATTTTATTGCCATTTTAAGGCAATTACTTTTTTATTTTCTGGTTTACGGACATTTTGAGGAAAAGTTTTGGACAGGAGGATGGAAAAAAAATAAAAATAAAATCAATGTTTTAAATTTTTTTTCTTTTCTTTTTAAAAATCTGAAATCGGAGGAAAAAATTCGAAATAAAATTTTGTGAAATATCCTAAGGTATCGATTTTTAGATTTAAAGACAAAAGAATAAAGTGCAAGATGTTGTTATAGATAGAGTCTATGGATAAAAAACACTGAACACTAAAGTTCCCACTTTAGGGTTCCCCCATCCCACTTTTCTGGTAAGCCTATTTTTATATCTACTCTTGAATTTTAACAATCACATAAAGGACTAAAAGCAATTACAAAAGAAAAAGAAATGAAGAAAATCCAGTGTACACAAAGAGTTATATAATTTAGTTTGTTTTATGTGGATAGGGAAATTCAATGGGGAAGTTCCCTGACATTAAGGGAAGGATAAAATTATTTTACATTGGCAGAATAGGGCACAGCTGTGTTAGATCATTTAACCCCCTCTCTCTTTCTCTTCTTTTCTTTTGTTTTAAGTAAAGGTTTTTTATTTCTTTCTTCTTTTTTGAAGACCGGAGGAGAAAAAGTAAATAAAAGTTTTCAAAATCTTTATTTCATTTTTTTCTATTTTAGCAAAAATAACGTCGGCGGATCTGTAAACCAATAAATAAAAAAGTATTTGCCTAAAGAAGATTTTTTTCCTTCGAAAACTTCAAACAATGAAAAATCAAAACTTGTATCTTGTTTGTCTCAAGCATAAGAATCGTAAATTCCCTGCTAGCACTTCTGTTATTTATTCAAAATTACCTAAATGTAAAGAAACTGTTAACCCTTCCATGGACAAAAATTTCATAAATCGCCTAAATAAAAAAAATTCCGACCGACCGACCCACCTCAAAAATCTAGGGTCAGGTGACGGCAAACCAACAATTTTTTAAGCCCAGCCTAATCGATTTGTCGAAGGGTTGTTACGAAAGTGATCGAAGACTCAAAAACTTTTTGAAATTTTGGTACTCAAATTCAATTGTTAATCGATAAATGGTCGTACGATTACTTCGATTAGTACCATCTGGTTTAGAACAAAAGAAAGTACCGTCAACTGCTCTAACTTGGGTCGATTGATTGAAACAAACTGGTTGATATCTGGCCTGTATTTTTACTTACTTTAAAATCTCTTTGACAACAAATTTGTTTTGATAATTCCACCAAGTTTATCAATCCTGATCAATCATACTTCTTCGTTCCTCTTAGAGGAAAGAACACTCATCAAACTAAATCGAACTTATCAAGAAATTTTCGTAAAGTTCGATAGCTGTTCGATCGGGTTTGATAATCGAACAGCGATCGTTCGATTTTGTTTGATGGTTCGATAGGGTTCGGTTGACACTGCCTGGTAATAAAAAGAAAGTCGTTATTTATTGTGAACTTTAACATGCTTAAATGGAGGTACTTTCACTAATTGTCTACTTTAAAATCGGAGGTATATTCGGTATCAGATATATGCACATTTACGATAACTTCCATATTTTTTGTTTTGATTTTAAGTCATCATAAAATTGTTCTGTTTGTGTCACAGCAGTTGTTAAAAATACATGTGGCTGTGGGTGCAGGTGGGTGGACAGGTGGTGTGGAAGATTTCTGTGTTTTTGAAAATTGCATCAGATAGCCAATTTCTTCTTCTGATCAGGAGGGGGCTATACTATCAGTATAGACTTAAACTTGTATATCAAGATAACGGGATTTCAAGAACAGGCTGATTTTACTTTCGTTTTGAGTGGTTTCATTTTCGATTTCATGCCAACATCTTAGCAACCGGATACTCGCCTATCATAGTTACAGGGGTTTGTGCAAAAAACTAAACCTAGAAAACTTTTCCTAATCCCCCATTTTGATTAATGCAATGAAAAATGAAACTTTTTCATGTTCTACATAAAAAGGATTACTTACAAAAAAAAAGAAAAGATTTCTCTAATACAATAGGGAACCTCAAGCTAACAGATCACAGATTGAAACAAATATATGAAGGGAGAAGGGCCGTTTGAAATGCGGCAACCTTTGGTGGAAATTTGATAGACAGCTGCGAAGGAGTGCCGGGAAGCAATCAGTAGAAGAGACAACTTTCGTTTTTGTTGCAGATTTCTATAAAAGCTTCCCTCGGGGATTACTTTTCACTGTACATGTACCCATGTGTTGTGTCAACTTGTCAGCCTTGTATTGTTGTAAAGGAAAAGTAAAAGAGGTAAGACTAGCCTAGTTTCTGATCCTGATATAGGAGTTTAAGTTTAGACTGACTATTGTTGTGTTTTTCGAAGTATAGCTAAAATAACGGTATTCTTCCTTCGTTAGTTTCCATCTAATTTATCAGTGATATTTGTTTTGTTTATGTGTTCGTTTGTTTAGCAGAGAAGAGCTAGAGACCAGGCCGTCGAGCTCGATAGGATTGATAATCGAAACAGATCGATGAAAAGGATACTTATTGATCTTACATTGATCCAATCAAATTATCGACTGTAGAACTATATCCATTCCATATGATATTGATTACCATGAAGTCAGGTAACTTGCATCAGTGGAGGTAAACTTGCATAGTCATCAAATGACTGACCAATCAAAGCAGCAAAATTTCAAAACAAATGAACTATGCAGCTACGCTTGCAGCTCCACTCTACTATTTTAGAATGTCATTTGTGGTGCCAGTAATTTTGGCGAATTATTAGACAGAATTGCGTGTAAATGAAACAGCGTGTTTGGATAGTAAAAAATCATGTGAGATCATAATTTTCAAGATGACGGGAATTCAGACATTTCTCAATGGCTGCTGGATGTGTAATCTTAAATTTAATAATGATATTTAAAACATAAATGCATGTCATCACTTATGATTAGGAGATATAATACATTTTACTACCCACAAATTTTGTTAATCAGGTTTGTTTTGATTTAACTTTGTATTTTAATGACCAGCCAGGTCATTCATTTGCACCTGCAAATTTTATAATTCAGGTTTTTTTTATTTAATATCTTTGTATTTTAATGACCAGCCAGTTCATTCATTCATTTGAGGGCTATGCAAGTTTCCCTTCACTGATACAAGTTACCCAACTTCACCGTACTTATCGATCTTATCTATCTACAGTAATCAAACAATCTATTCTGAAAATACAGCAATCCAATGGATATTGATTACTTATAGATTTTTTATCGATCTCAAAAATAATTTCAGTGCAGACAGCACTGTTGGAAGATGATTTTCTTACCTTTTTGTTGCTTTTACTGCCAAATCATGCATGTTTAATCGGTCATATTATGCATTATTTGATGCCAAGTAAGTTTGTAGTTTTGTTTAAAAAATTCTCGCGGATATACTGTAAGGGCTTTCCAAATTTCCATTGGGTGGGAATCTCGTGGATGACACACAAGTCCCAACCTCGTGAGACAGGGCCAACTCCTCCCCAATTGTATCCAAGACTTTATTTACATTACTGATGGACGCCAGAGAATACCCTGGTGTTGACTGATGCGAGTTCCTCCTCTGGGGTAATTACGGGACGGTTTTGACTTATTTGGGCATTACTCTGAAAGTATTAATCCTAGAGATCTGATCTTTTGATACTTTATTTATCAATTTATCAAAGTATGACCTTTACACAAAATTTATTACGTTTCCTTGAAATTTAGTTGATGTTCCTAAAATTTATTTCAAAGGTGTCCCGTAAATATCCTGCATTTTTGGGTAATTACGGAACACCCTTGGGGAAAATATCGGACAGGTAAAACGTTATTGAAAAATCCAGATATCTTTCCAAAAGATCAAATCAAAGTGTTATCATTTTAAAGGACTTTCAACAAGATTAGTGACAGTGTCTCATTTTTACTCCAGCTTTTTTTCCCATTTGGGGGTAATAACGGGACACTTCAATCAGTAATATTTGTATAGAGTAATCTAGACCAACTGAAGTATATTTAGATGCAAACCTTTGCAGATTTTGAAAGACTTAGAGTGTAGTTAAGATTCCATTAAACTAGAAAATCAAGTTTGTAGTTTTCTTATAGAAAATAAACACTTCAAACTCAAACTTTAGTGTCCCATAATTACCCCAAGATTAAGATTTGAGTACAGGGTAAGTCACATATTTACCCCTTTATTTTAACTATCCTGTAATTACCCCAGATGACTATACCGTCAATGGCTCTAACTTGAGGTGATTGGTCAAAACATGGGATTGTTGATATATCTGGCCTGTGTGCCTGTGTTTGTACTTACTGCTAAATTACTTTTACAGCAAATTTGTTTTGATACTTCAACCGAGTTTCTCAATCAAACTTTAACCATCCCATAATCACAATCAAATGTATTTTGTGTTTTGTGTTTTTTTTTCTCTAGAGACTTTCCAGTGTGCGTGATTATTTGACCACGGAAGAACAGAATTTTTTTTATCTGACACTTTATCTGTGATCGCATACGTGTTTATTCACATAGCAAAGATTTATTCCTTTAGCCAAGTGAAAGCCTACCTGGTGTAGCATATTAACATCATTTGCTATCTATGTTTCACAGGTATGTTGATTAAAAATAGACTTAAATGAAATGATGGCCAAATTGTTGTTTTGTCAGATAGAGTTAGAGTTAGAGCTGTTGACTGTACGACATAAAAAATTGCACTGCAATGTCTTTAAAAAAGAAGAATACTTTTAATGATCAGAAAGGATATCGATATTAAAATTACACCTTTCCAGCATCCTTTGAGACAACTCTGCATTTAGTTTTTTTCCGGCTCTGTATGCTTTAAATAAGCCGCCTCAGATTTTTTGCATGAAAGTAGGGTAAAAGATGGCTTAAGCAGACTTTTCCAAAAAAAATTGGTTGGCTCAAAAAAGGCATGTTCATCTTTAAGAATCACTATTAATAAGCATACGTCAATGTTCTCAGCCATATTATTATTTTTATTAGTTTTTTTAAGATGCAAATGTCACGGTCGAGGGCAATGGTTTGAGTTTTCTAGAAACACTTATTATATTTTGGCTGAAAACGAATCTTTATCTATAAGAATCACTATTTATGAGCATAGATCAATGTTCTTAGCCAAATTATTATTTTTATTATTATTTTTTCTCAAAAAAGAAAATGTCATGGTAGAGCGGGATGGTTTGAGTTTTCTGGAAACCTTATGTATTAAGCTGTGCATTTTTCTGATAGTGGATTGTTTTAATAAAGAAAATCGTTTAATAAATTTTTTTATTTCTTTTTCAAAAGTCTTTTTCAATAGTGTTGATAGTTTTTCCCAATAGATATGCTTTAATTTTTCTTTATTTTTTTGTATTTTAACCAGTTATGTCTTATTTGTTTCATTGCTTCAATGTTCATTGATTAGTTTGATAACCAGGTAGGTCCATAAAAGAATCACTTGTCATGCAAAAAAAATGCCTTAGATTTAAAGCAATTGCTCAGAAAACAGTTAATTTATAAAGCTTTACCATTAAAATAAAAAATTGTTTCAGAATCAAGAAAAAGCTTCGATTTAAATTTTTTTTTGCACTTGCTTCAAGGGGCTTCTTCTTTTCATACAAAAAAATCATAATGGTCTCATTAAGTGTTTTCAGATTTTACATATGATTTCTACAATTGGTGACGAAATACTTGGCACAAAAAGGAAATTCACCGGGAAGTTTTGAAACTACCTTATTGGAACTAATTTTCGCGGGAACTAATTTTCGCGGTCGAAAAAAAAAAATCTGAAAAATTGCATTTCGCGGGTTTAAGTTTTCGCGGTTTTTTCCATTCTGGAATTTTCGCGGGTTTTAATTTTCGCGGTTTTGCCTTTTTTTGGACAAATTTCTTTCATTTTCCTAGGGATTTTTCAAATTTTTCGATAAAATTGGAAAAAATTGTATTTCGCGGGAATTAATTTTCGCGGTTTTCGACTCTCAAAATTTTTCGCGGGATCAAATTTTCGCGATTTTGACGAAAAACCGCGAAAAACGCTAAAATTAAAACCCGCGAAAATTAGTTCCAATAAGGTACAATCGATTTGTAAGTGCCCTACAGTAGGTTCGAAGGGTAGAGTTTTAACTCTGAGTTTTAACACTAGACTTAAGACTTAGGACCTTAGGATCTGAGGACCCAAAAGTTCAAAAATGGTACAGTAGGGCTTGAAGTATAGCCTAGAAACCAATAAATCCCTCCCAGATCGAAATAATCGATGAAATCAAGTTGAAGGCCCGAAATTGACATTCTCGCTCAAACTTCAATTTTCGAAAAATGGTAAATTAGACAAAAGTGCCAATATGTTATGGCACTGATTGTAGATCAAAAGTAGCAGTCCTCCAAAAGGGTCTCAAATGGGCAATAAATTGATAAAAATGGTTAAAATGCAGCTTTCTTTCTCTCAAAGCAATTTTAAGAACTTGAAAATGAGACTTGTCTTGGTGCAGTACTAATGGCCTTTAATCTGCTTTTATTATATATACTGGCAATGTTGGAATTTTTTGCAGTTGAGATTGTTGAGGTCGTTTTGTTTAAGTTTGATTTTAAGGTTTAATACATATATCATCATTGTAGCTAATTTGGCCTAATAATCATTTTCAATAGAATGGAATAAGAATCAATTACGAGGAGCTGATACTAGGTTGTATCTTTTTCTAACTTCCTTAACAATTTTTCGAAAATAGTACACATTGCTTCCCTAACAATATGTGTTAATATTGTGATAATTTCCAGATATTTTCATAGAGTATGTAACACTTAACTGTAAAAACATATTACTAAAATAGTTTTGTTAGGTCACAACACTTCAAAGAGGGCTTCATTTATTATTATTTTAAAGAAATATTTTTCACGTTATTCCAAACGTTATCTACTCCAAAATTTTTCTGTCGTATATTTTCAAAATTTTGTGTTTTTGTTTGAAGTTTAAAGAGCCTTACAGTCGTTCTGTGACTTTTAACTTTGGTTGGTCTTTATCTTAAAAGAAAGTAAAAGAATTTATAAAGATCCCTCTAGTGTGATATACTGACTCCTTTGTGTGTAGCTTGACAGATTTCTCTTTTATATTGTCAAATTTTGTTATCCTGTTTGATAGCTTTTTGAAATTCATAAAATAGTTTTGATGTAACTGTATTTTTTTTCTCTTAATAAAAGGGTTTTATAAAGTATTATAACTGATAAAATTGAAACAGAGGAAAATTTATCAAAGCTCAACTAGAGGCATTTGCTCTCCTCTTATGGCACTCTTTTTTGTTTCATAGCATGAATAAGAATTGAAAGTTTGATTTAGATGTTTAATATTTTTGCTTTTTTGCTGAGAAAAATTTTTACATGAATTTAAATTCCTTATAGGAGAGAACCATTTTTTATCATCTTCTTATTTTTATGGCTATTTATTCAGAACTAATAGAATGAAAATGGATTTAGTCTAGACCCTAACTTGAAATTTTTGTTTTTTTAGTTTAGAAGATGAGATAACAACATTTTTCAAAGATCAAAATCTTTTCAAAACGATTCTCCTGGACAATTAATTTATCGTCCTTTCTCAGCTTTCTCAGAGTTTTGTTGAATTTTTAACTGGAATACTATAAGTAGGGTGGGGCGTCAAATGTCAAAGTCAGAAAATTCAAGATGTAGTGTTTTTTTATGAAAATTTAACCTATTGTGAGGCATTCTGCGCAATTTTTAAGGTCAGAAGTTCAAAATTGGCCGAACCCCCCTGGGGGTACTGATTCGCACTACCGGCAAAAATTGGAAAAAATGGCATTTTCTGGCATTTTCAGGCCTGTAAATTTGTCAAAACTATTTCAAATCTTATTTTTTTCATTTGTTGTACTAAATTTTATGAAGAAACAACAAAATAATCATATTGGGTTGAAAATTGTGCCCATTGGAACCCTATACGAGCCGTTTTAAGCCAATTTTGGGTAGCAAAATGCTTTTTAAGGCTAATTTTGCAAGTACATAAACTTTAAACTGATTAATTCACATGTCTGAAATTTTCAGAGATGGAAGTCTTCATTAAAGTCTTTAAGCAAAATGAATTTCAAGTTTTTCACTTTTTTCAAAAATTCATAATGGCGTTTTCAAAAATCGCTTTTTAGCAAAAACAAATTATTTTTATCAAAAAATAGCATTTTTAAGGCAAGCTACGACAAACTGAGTTTAAATGCTGACTGACATTTTTTTTGCATTGATAGTATATTCTGGAGATACTCCAGGAAAATCAAAATCATTTGGGTCTGGGATGCGTCTATGTCCGCCATTTTGGAAATAAAATCCCTGCTAAGAGCCATTTTTCAGGCAAAAACCCAAATTTGGACTGAAAAAATCTCTAAAATGACAATAGACATGGGCCCAAATTTTCTTGCAGTGATAGTATTCTGGAAATACTGCAGGAAAATCAAAGTCATCTGGGTTTGGCATTTGGGTATATCCCCCATTTTGGAATTGAAATCCCTGCTAAAACGCAATATTTCAAGCAAAAATCCCATTTTTGACTGAAAAAATCTTAAGAATGGCAATAAACATGAGCCTAAAATATTTTTGCAGTGATAGCCTTCTGGAAAAACTCCAGGGAAATCAAAATCATTTGGGTTTAGGATATGGGTATATCCACCATTATGGAATTGAAATATGTGCTAAAATTGGCTTAAATGCAACGTTTCAAGCAAAAACCCCATTTTTGACTAAAAACTGCTATAAAATGGACCCAAATTTCTCTGAAGTGTTAATATTCTGTGAATTCTCCTGGGAAAACAAAATCATTTGAGTCTGGGATTTGTCTACATCCACCATTATGGAAATGAAATCTCTGTTAAAATGCTACATATTTCCATCCGATACATCATAATTGGCTAAAAATTTTGTATATTACATTTAAAACAAAGAATATGAATTTATACCTTTAATGTAGAAATACTAGTTGAAACAAATTATAACAAATATCCCATTCCATTCAATTCTTTACAGCCCACACACATTTCCATTCTCAAGACTTATTTCGTCAAAAAAAGATTGGATTTTTGCTTGAAATATTATATACATTTTAAAACTGGCTTCAATTAAAAAATTGTGGTCCCAGAAGCATCTTATACTTAAATAGTTGTTACCCCTGGAGTATTTACAGAATACTATCACTGCAAAAAGATTTTGGGTCCAAAACTATTGCCATTCTAGAGAGGTTTTTAGTCAAAAATCGGGTTTTTGCTCGAAATGTTGCATTTTAGCCTGTTTCAGCAGGAATTTCAATCCCATTAAGGGCGGATATACCCAAATCCTAAAACCAAATGATTTTGATTTCCCTGGAATATTTCCAGAAGACTATCACTGCAAAACGATTTTAGGTTCATGTCTATTGCCATTTTTAAGATTTTTCAAGTCAAAAATGGGATTTTAGCTTAAAATATTACGTTTTAGCAGGAATTTCAATTCCAAAATAGGGGATATACCCAAATGCCAAACCCAGATGACTTTGATTTTCCTGCAGTATTTCCAGAATACTATCACTGCAAGAAAATTCGGGCCCATGTCTATTGTCATTTTAGAGATTTTTTCAGTCCAAATTTGGGTTTTTGCTTGAAAAATGGCTCTTAGCAGGGATTTTATTTCCAAAATGGCGGACATAGACGCATCCTAGACCCAAATGATTTTGATTTTCCTGGAGTATCTCCAGAATACTATCACTGCAAAAAAAATTTCAGTCAGCATTTAAACTCAGTTTGTAGAAGCTTGCCTTAAAAAATGCTATTTTTTGATAAATATAATTTTTTTTTGCTAAAAAGCAATTTTTGAAAACGCCATTATGAATTTTTGAAAAAAGTGAAAAACTTGAAATTCATTTTGCTTAAAGACTTTATTGAAGACTTCCATCTCTGAAAATTTCAGACGTGTGAATTAATCAGTTTAAAGTTTATGATCTTGCAAAATTGGCCTTAAAAAGCATTTTGCTACCCAAAATTGGCTTAAAACGGCTCGTTTAGGGTTCCAATGGGCACAATTTTCAACCCAATATGATTATTTTGTTGTTTCTTCATAAAATTTAGTACAGCAAATGAAAAAAATTATATTTGAAATAGTTTTGACAAATTTACAGGCCCGAAAAGTCCAGAAAAAGCCATTTTTTCCAATTTTTGCCGGTAGTGCGAATCAGTACCCCCAGGGGGGTTCGGCCAATTTTGGACTTCTGACCTTAAAATTTGTGCAGAATGCCTCACAATAGGTTAAATTTTCATAAAAAAACACTACATCTTGAATTTTTTGACTTTGCCCCAAAAATGGCTGTTGACGCCCTACCCTACTATAAGTGAGTTTTTTCAACATATATTAAACAAATGCACATTGTTTTTGTATAAGAACAAACTATATAAGAACATGAAGCTTTGATGACCAAAATATTTAAGAATAAATTAAGAACATTTTAAGGTTTTACAGACTCTAGAACAATCGATTTCTTAGAAGAATAGGAAAAAAATACTCAAAATGGTGAAAATAAGAATATGTTAAGAACATTTTTAAGTTTAAAACACAAAAAGTTAAGAACATCTGAATGCTTGAAAAATTCTGTTTGTTCTCATTAAAAAATCATGTAATGAAACTCCTCATTCAAATCAATTAACCCGTTATAATTGATGACAATAATTTCTATAAAAATTTTTGTAATACTAATAGAAACCAGGGCGCTGTAATATCTCTTTTTTTGAGTAAGTGGAAACCACCTCGAGTTTAGCAGTTGTGAAATCACTTTGTTTTCAATGAATATAAAGAAAATAGCTCTAGCATGACAGTGGAATTTACTTGACTAATTTCCAATTCATTATGTCATTGGAGAAATTTTTTTTGTGTTGTTTTTTAATGATGAAAGGAGGGTTTTTTAACTGATCTTTTGGCATGCGAAATTGGTATTATAAGTTTCTAGTATATGGATATGTTTTGTTTTTAAAAAGTTGTAGAAGAAATTTAAATGTGGTATATTATCATGGTTATAATAAGATCCAAACAAATTCATATAGTGTCAATTTATTACAGTGTCTCTCCTTACATTTTATGTTATGTTTGAATAGCATTGCCTGTTTTATGTGAATAGGTAGTTATGTTTTTGTTTCATAAAAATTAATTGTGAGAGAGAGACAGTTTCTTTCTCACAGGGAGTGTAAAGAAACACTAAGTCTTCAAAGATAACTTCAATTATATCTGTAATACGAATTTGTCATTATTATTTTTGGCAAGATTTTTTACATGAATTTGAATATGTTTTGGTCGTTTGGTGCCTTCAGTTTCCCTTTGTACATTTTTCTGTTACTTTGAATTATACTCCTGATTTTATCTGAGTACAATTAAAATTGTGGCATTGCCTGTGTTGGTTTATCATTATTTAAACTTTTTTTACTAAATTTCTTTTCGTGCTATAAAATCTTTTGTTATAAAATGCATTATTAATACAAAGTTGGTTTTGAGATAAGATTGTCAAAAATGTACACATCATCATACAGTAGTTATGGTTGAATAAATATTGATCAACATTCAACATCTTCAAAGTCTCAGTGTATTTTCGAGGCGTTGGTATGAATTGCAGAATAAACCATTCACCAGCTACAACATTACCTTTGATGCAGTCCTACTCTTTATAGCTACAATTATTTGTTACTAGTCAGGGAAGATGTTTGTGATTGAACACATTTTGTGCAGTATAAGGGCTGTTCACAATAAGAGAAAATGATACTTGTGAGATTTTGTCCAGCTTTTTCATGCTGCCAAATGCAAATGCTTTGTAGATTAGTTTTCTTGTGTTAATTCTGTCACAATTCCCTCTCTATACCAGTCAAAGATTCACTAAATGATGGTGTTTGATACAAATTGCAAGATTAATATGTAATGTAATGCCAACCTTTGCATTCACTTTGAGGATTTGCTTTGCTGAAAATCTTTAATAAGATCATGTTTGTTACATCACAGGGTCCATAACCTTATCATTTCCATAGTGTCACAAGATTTTTGAAGGGTGGGGAAGACATTTTAAAGGTTTTTGAAATAAAGGGCTATTAAAAAGTCTCAGCAGCACATCTTGCAAAAACGAGGAATAGCTGATTTTGGCACTCTGAATTGCTTCAAATAAATGACCTTTTTTCTGTCTTGAAATGACCAGATACTTTAAATAAAACCGTTTAAATATTAAGAAGCTGCCTGGTAGATGTTTGCATCTACTCAATCCTTGTGGATTGAGATATGAATCAAAGTTTCCAAAATCAAAATCTTTTTGTGTCCAAAAAGCCCCAAATAGTTTGTTAAAAAACTAATTTTTTATAATGCTTTTGATATGGCTATTCATAGAAAAGCCTTGAAACTCGCAAAATTCTTTCTATGTGGTGTTGTTTTCTGAGGACTTCCTATGATATAACAAATTATACAAATTATTTTGGTTCTTTACTGTACCAGATTTGAAATTCGAACTTGATACTTTAAGCATTTACCGGTAGTATCACGTTTCGTTTAGTATCTCAATGTTTATCTTGTAGTTTATCTGTATGTACAAGTATAAAAAGGTTTGACTTGTTTTTAAAAGGTCCTCTTTTTCTCATGGACATCATGTATTTACCAATCATCAAACTATGTTGCCTTGATGTTTTATTTGACATGCATTTTGTGTGTTTTGAAGAATATATAGTGCAGCAGAGGAACTACTAGCCCGGGAGCCACTTATTGCTTTTTTATAGACTGGATGGCGCTTATAATAAGTGGCCTGGTGTAGTTTTTTGCATATTTTGGCTTTGATTGAGGTGGTAGCAAATCCATGCCACTAGATCCAGTCCTTTTTTTGAGAAAAACAAACAGAAAAGAATGACCAATATAGACTAATTTTTTTCAAATTCTCGAGGTATTTTTATGTTTTTATTATAGTTTCATAAATTTTGATGGGGTTTTAGAATATATTTTATTGTTTTGTTGTTTTCACATAATTTTTGAAAACTAAATTGAACCAATATGGTGATATCCTCTAGTCTACTTCACTGGACTTAGCATCATCAAAATCACCAGGAAGCAAAGTTCAGTCAGAAGTAGACTCTAGTCTAAGGAACTACCTGTATTTATTGACAGTAATAGAAGCTCCTTGTTCATCATTTCAATATTTTACGGTTCTCTGTTGAGAACCAAAACGTAAGCAAATAAATTTAAAAAAAAGAATTGAACATGAAGCTTCACTGTTAATAAACACTTTTTCACTAAAGGTGTATCAAAAAGGATTGATTGGTTTAACAACCTGTGTGAGTTTAACATTTAGTTTTGAAGATGTATTTTGATTGCTATATTTCATTATGTCGTTGAAAATGAAACTGGCTATTTTAAGTTAATACTTAGAATTCAAAAAAGTTTTAACCTTAATTGCAAGCTTCTCAAACTTGATAAGTTAGAGTTGATCGATCCACGAGATTTACGAGAGTTTTTACTCCTATTTGTCAAGCATCGGGCTCCTCAAACCTATCTTTAAATTGTTTTGAGAATTTTAGATAACGTCTAGTATTCTTTCTGTAGGGTAATCAAATACTCAATCTCTAAGTGGCCATCATTTTATTCAATATATTCATTTCCCCTATTTTTAACGTGATTTTGATGACATAAATCTGCCACTCTCTTCAGTTGAAATTCTATAAAGTGATCAATGTTGTAATGTAACCATGTAATGGGTTAAGTTGAATTATTTTATGATTAATTTTTGTCTATTTCATCACTATTTTCCATTCAAGTATTTTATTTGGTACTATCATTGGATTCTTTCATTCACTTTTGCTTATTCATTCATCATTCATTCGTTCGTTCGTTCGTTCGTTCGTTCGTTCGTTCGTTCGTTCGTTCGTTCGTTCGTTCGTTCGTTCGTTCGTTCGTTCGTTCGTTCGTTCGTTCGTTCGTTCGTTTCGTTCGTTCGTTCGTTCGTTCGTTCGTTCGTTCGTTCGTTCGTTCGTTCGTTCGTTCGTTCGTTCGTTCGTTCGTTTGTTCATTCATTCATCCATTCGTTCGTTCACAAAGTCACCACAATGCTTACTAGAAGAGAACTTATAGAGGGTTCCAGATAATTTACTTTGTCTGGAAAGAGTCTGATAAGGTACTTCCTTTTCTGGCAATATTGAACGTATTTCTAAAGAAAATTTCCCGATACACCTTTTCGACTGTAGCCGCCAATTACCGCGCGGGCATTTTTTTGGCCGTTTTATTCCACTAAAACCGTCACAGTCCTTTTTTCGCACCTATAGACAGTAGAAAAATGTGTCAAAAAAGAACTGGGACGGTTTTAGTGGAATAAAGCGGACAAAAAAATTCCCGCGCGGCAATTGGCGGCTACGGTCGAAAAGGTGTACCACGCAACTTCTCACCTTTAAAGTCCCTTTTATACCTCGAGCTCAATTGTTTTGATTTGTTCTTAATGCGTCGTCGATATATTTGTGTGTATAATTGGTGTTCTTTTATCATCTTTGAATCTTGACAATCTGGAATGTCCTTCTAGGAGGTCAATTTCATTTACCTTTTTTGAAGGATGTAGAAAGTTTTTGGACAGTGTTATTAGCTTATCATGGTAGAAAAAAGGTTGAAAGGGCCATGTAAACCAAAGTGTATTAAAGGCTTTGTTTTTACATAAAAGTGTTCCCGTTTCATATCAGACACATATTTCTTTCTGACCAATCTTGCTCCACATTCTTGTCAATCCAATGTGAAAAAGCTTGTAAATTAAAATTGACGAGTAAGCAAACGATATCTCTTTAACAGTCAAAGTAACATTTCAACTGTATAACTTTTCTTTACATTTTAGAGCTATAATAATCAAACAAAAGAAAAACAACAAAATCAAATCAGAACATTGTAAACCCCATGGTATCATGGAAGTATGGGTGATATAGTTGAATTTCCATACAGCCAAAACACAAGTACAACATCACACTATGACAATCACAATGTAGATCGAAATGGTAATGAAACTACGTACAACAAAGATCACGATTCTTATTACATAAACATGGACGATGGAAGGGCTGTAAGGGTAAGTTCACAGAACTCGAAAATTAAGACTGGAATGTATACATCATTCTTTTATTTTTTTATAAGAACAAACTGTTTAAGAACATTTTAAGGCGGACTTTGCGGACAATATAAAACACCCGATTTCTTAGGAAAATGGACAAAAATATTCACGAATGGTGAAAATTAGAATATGATAAGAACAGTTTTAGGCTTTAACCTCAAAAAGTTGAGAACATCCGAAGTCTTAAAAAAATATTCTTATGAAATAACGTGTACTTCACAACGGGATTGGGTTTGAGTTTACCAGGATCGGATGACGTCAAATGTTAGTATGTCAATCCAATGACTTGATCTACTTGACGTCATCCTACCCCTTTAAATTTGTAATCGATTCCCTTTAGTGGACGGTGTGATTTGTAATTGAGACTTTCAAAGTAATAACAAACAAATTTGTAGGAAGGGAGAGTTCTGGCAATTTTAAGATGATATTTGCAACTATTCATTCTCCACGCTTTAATTTAGAGCCCCGATGATTAAGTTAATTTATCATTGATAAATTAGTTTGTATATAATTTAATTATTTTGCATTATATGACAGCATGGGTTACAGTCTGAAAGGTGTTTTGGATATTCTAGTATTTGATATCTTATGAGTGGCAATGTAATATTCTGTTCCTCAAAAACATAAATTACGTGAAAGTTTTTCATACGAAATGGAATTTTATCTACATATACCAAAACCCTTTAATCATGCGCGATAAATCGACAATTCTCTACATAAAAATCATACCATATACTTAGTTTTTAAAGTGATTAGAGATGATTAGAAAGTAATTGATCAAATTGTTTGAGTTTCGAATGAATTATTTACAATACAGCAATTATGTCTGATAGCCATTCTTTCTTGCAAATGGTACTTTAATTAGGATTTCATAGATACTAGCCTAGTTTGCTACTTACAAACACTTAGAATATTCATGATGAAGGCTAAAGGTTTTCCCTGGAAAAAGTATACCAATAGAATATCTTTAACAATCGGGAGATTGTAGTAGCTTCAAAGAGTTAGTACAGTTGTCGCTCTCTAGATGGACGTTCAACTATTCCATACGCTCTATGACTCGATAATATTGAATGCAGCTGTCTTCGTACAACTATTCGATCACTCCCTTACATATTCTAATTTCCCTCGAAGATCGAATTAGAGAGTGTCAACTAATTATAAATATGTGATTTATCTCGGAAAACCCTTTACCTTTTGATAGCCGTTATACCTGGTCATTCATCTGAATTTTGTGGTTTCACTCGAAAATCCACATCTTTAGGAGTTAGAGAATTGATAAATTCGCATTATTCGACCCAGGTGATAAATCAAAAGTCTTTAGAATTCCAATAGGAAATGATGATTGTAAAATTACCCACAGGTTTCAATCCATTAAGTTTGTGTCACATCATCATTATTTGCAATAAAACGTCTAGATTTTTCGGTAATAAATAATTTTTATACCGGTAAGATCGTATACCTATCTATACCTAAGAAACGGTAGAAGATCGATGACAATTGTTGACAGTTTCAAATCCATGAAGTACCAGTGTAATGATCCTATGAATTTATGTAACTTTCATGGTGTTTTTCTTCCCAATAATTACGTCACTTGCAATCAAAGTGGTGTAATGCAAGAATACATTGCAGGGGTATGAATTAAGGCCATTGGTCGGTTGAAAAATGAAGCAATTCCATTAGGCAAATCTGACGTAGCGGTTTTAAAAAGTTGTTATAGGACATTGTTCATTTTCTGCCAATTTTTGCCAAAAATGATGAAGGGCAAGGCCAGAAAAGTTGACCTACTTAACTAGAGCTAATCTATCGGTCACTTTTCATTAATGTAGGTAAATGGCATCCACAAGCATAATGGTGGTCACAGTGGCGGTGGGGGCGTTGGTGGATACACGTTCAAAGATGGTTCAGACAACATCAAAGAGTTGAGTAATTCCAAAATGTCCATCAACTCGTACCGTTCAACATCTTCTATCAACTCGAATAACAGATTCCCAACAATGAATGGTTATGCAAATCCAATTACCAATGGAGTGGTGAGTGAATTTTTAACCATTGAGCTATTCATGATATGCACCATTGGAGTCTTCTGAGAAAATTTGAAAATTTTCCACCCAATACGTCACTTAAACAATAGACAAAGTGACGTATTGGTTGGAAAAAAACATGTTGCATAATTTCGTGAAGTCATTGCAGTGGTGCATATCATGAATAAAGGTGGCTGAAGCTATTTTCTCAATCCTATCCATCTAAAATCTCTGACCGGAGTTTTTTTTGAAAAAGAAACCGCTGCCGTTGCTTCCAAATTTGTCTGATGTCAAATGCCGCTATATCAAAAATTTCTGACCAAAAGTAAACCTAGCGCTTTCGACGCATTTTTATTTAACTCCGATCAAACATGACGGATATTTGACTTTTTCCAGAGATATGAACACACCTATTCATGAGATACACCACTGTGTACCTTGTGTTTTTAAAAAGTGACATAATACCAAAAGATTAGGTCGTTTAACAGTCTTCTCAATGTGTAATGGGAAATCAGGGCTCGCCCAAATTTAAAGGATTCTACGTTGACCGCCTGTAGAAATAAAGGTCCTCTCAACTCAGTCCAGGAATGTGCCTGAGGCAGGCTTGAAAAGTTTATCTTCGACTGAGTTAAAACTGATGGAAAATGTTCGGAATGTGGACTGTGTTTTGCATGTATATCTTATATCCTATGGTAGAGACATTTTTAATCACAAAAATTCCAATTATAGCTTGAAACATAAACATCATCATTAAAATCTTAAAATTCCTTAAAAGTTTTAGGACTTTTGAATGGTCGTTAAATTTAGTAGTAGTGGAATTCTGTTTGTTATCGTTTTGAGTTTTTGAAGGTTTGTTTAGTTTGCTGATCGATTTTAATTCATGTGGAATTTCGAAATAAACAGGGTCAATCAAACTGAATCGCTTTCTATATAGATGACTCTCCAGAACTCGAACCTCTGTGGCTCCTTAATTTGAACAAGTTTTCTTGTCCATTCTCTAAATAATGGCTTATAAATCAGTCTTTATAATTCAAAACATCCACAACTCGAACAAATTTGAATCCTTCGTGTGTGTTCGAGTCGTAGAGACTCCATCAATTACGACCAATACACAACAAAAATGAACACTTTTTTGCGGAGGGTTGAATTAGAATATGTGTTGTGCTTAGAGATCTTAGAAAGAATAAATCCTCGACTAATTAAGGAACCTCATAGAGCCTTCGCCCAATACATTTCTAAAACACGTCTCATAAGCTGTGCGTTTAAAAGCTCAAACTGCCAAACTGGCGAACATCCAATACAAAATTTTCTCCTAGAGCTCGTGGATGGCCTAATTCTTAGGCTCAATTCCCGACCAATACATTTCTAATTCGTCTCGTTTAAATACGTGCGTGTAAAAGGCCCAAACTGCCAAACTGGCAAACTTCCAATGTAAAATTGTTCTTATTTTTCTATAGCACGAAGAACGTCAAATTACAGTTGTCATGGAACCAGGGGACACACGGTTCGGCTTTTCAGTAATTGGTGGTGTTGATGAAGGCTTCTTACCACGAGTTGACAATGTGGCCAGAGGTAAATAAACTCTTTGCCAAAGCTGTCTGAAATTTGGCCTAATACAGTGACATTTTTCTTTGTTTTTGGGTATGATCAACCATGCTCCAGTTGTTTTTAGATTGTATTTTCAAGAAATCTTTGACAAAAATAATCTAAACGAACGAAATCTTGAATTATACCTTAAAGAGTTTTCACACTTATTTAGTTATGTGTCGTTTCATTTGTGTCTAAAGAAATTCCAATCTGTCAAAATCATAATAATTAATTTTAACCACTCAGCTGAAGGAACCAATATTTTAGTTCGAATTGCAGAAATATTCGAATTACAGAGAGTAATTCTAACCACTTTTCAGCTAAGGAAACCAATATTTTAGTTCGAATTACAGAAAGATTCGAATAATAGAGATTCGCAATTGAAAGAGTTGACAGTATATTATAATTTCGGGATGAGCTGGAGTTTTTACAAGATACTTCACTAATTGGTCATTTGAAATAATAGAGATGACGCGTTCTTTAGAAAAAGCAATAAAATCCTTTGTCTCAAGATTCAACCATCAACCGAATCATCGAAAACTTTGTAAAAACTCCAGCTTGACCCATAACTTTGAAAACAAATTTCTACCGTTTTTTTTGAAAAGGTTCACCATCGGAGAGATGCGGATTACAACTGAACGATGAGATTACTGAAGTCAACGGATTCAACGTAGAACGAGCTTCACATCACGAGATTATCGTACAAATACATAATTCCAAGAAAAAGATCGCGCTGACTGTCAAAAGAACTAAGAATGTTCTAAGTAACGGTGAGTGTATTTGTTAGGTATTTACTATCATTTTTTTCAAAGGGCTGGTGATTTACACAATTATTTCGCCGCAGCATAACCTTTCGCAAGATATTATTATTATTATCTAATTTGTTTTTTCCAAAAAAACAACAACTTAATAAGCTCTGCCCTGGGGAATATTTAACGATAGTGGAATACCCTAAAATACGAATTGAAATTTGGCTATTTCCTTAGAGCAAAGTAGAGGATATTTTCTGAAAATAGATATTTAAGGGTCCAAATAAAGTTTCGGGGGTGCCAACACACCAAATAATCAAAAAATCTTATCCAATCATTATGCTATCATGTTGAAAATAATCTCTCAACACGCCATCATACTTGAAAAATTTCCTTAATCATGCATCACGCTTTTTGAAATCATAGATCACACTATCACGCCAAAAGAATCACTCACGCAAGCCGCTTTGGGGGAGGGGCGCGCTAAACCCATTCCATTTATTCTGGCTTGAATTTGTTATTCTTACCAGGCTGAATATATTGTTTTTGACTTCCCAAACTTTTACTTGATTTTTTAAGTATTTCAACATTTCCACACAGGTTCGATACACGAAAACGGAATCGACATCCCACCTCCATACAACCAACCAACCACCAAAACATTCGGTGAGACGTCGTCCGGCAAATCCAGCGTCGACGGTACGGACGGTGCTACAACGGGTATGATGAAGTTCGCAACACGGCAACCTAAAGCGACGTTGAACGTTAATAACACGGCTGCGTCTTCAGTGAATAGAGATAGCAATGTACCGTCTAAGTTTGTGAATCCGGCGTATGAGAGGGACGAGGATGATGAATTTGGAAGCATGGATAACCTTGATGAACCCATGGAAGACAAACCGAAGTCTTTTAGTAAGTGAAGTCACTATTCAGACATCTATTCCGTGTTACCTTTTAATGAAATTCCTTCTTTCCGAGACTTTTTATGTCCGAGAATTTCCATCTCAGAATTCTGGCTGTATTTTTCACATCTGCAAAATTCAAAAATCATGGCTGATTAGTTGCGTAAATATGTCAAGAACCGCCAGACTTGAACTTTAATTAGGTTCGTTATTGAAGTCATCATTTACGATTATTTTACAGATTTTTCTCACTTTGTGACGGTCATGGACTCGGTGAAAGGGAAATTGCCACAACCCAAACAACAAGACGACTTCCAAACTGTCCAACAACTCTTAAACGACCCGCGATTCAAATCTGCAATCAAGGTATAACATTGACAGTATTAGTCAGCCACCTGGTGATTGTTACTCGGGCCATCACTTTGCTTGCTTTCTCGAAAGTGGATAAATAAACCTGATACCTTGATACTATATCCGAGCTATTTGAACGCCGGTAAGGCTGTGTAGTATCTTTGAAAACAAACAGCTAAAACACACAGAAAATTTATGAACGGCCACGAGAACTATTTCACTTTATAATATATCATAGAGTTACGTTCATTTTAGATGCATAATCGTATGACGAAGATGCAGGTGGAACGCAAAACTCTGAACACGAAACCTGTTGCTATCGATTCCCAGTTCACCGCTTCTGAGGTATGATTTGTCTGTTAATAATAAACCCGATATCTAGGGAAATCTTAAAATTCATTATTGTAGACGTACTACCCGTACTGGTGCACTACGTTACGCTATATGTGAGATACACTCTAGTACGGAGTGAGGTATGATAATCTACGCTGAATTTCAAATGATCTTGATAGAAATTCTTGTGGTTCGTAAGGTAAAATTCAGGAAATTAATCAACCAACGCTGTTTGAAGATGTTCCACTAGCTTTATTGAAATGTCAGGGCAAGAAAATAAGAACAGCCTAGCCTGGTCCGAAATTCACTGGTTCTTATAAAAATAAAATTGTGTATCCATCCCAAAGAATGGTCGGTCGTGTATATATTTTCACATAATTTCCTTTCCTTTAGGTTGGCGTGTTGTTGCAGAACGAAGAAAACGACCCTGAGGCGACGGCCCTTGGTGACATCCTTAATAAACCTGAGCTTAAGGTAGGTTCTTTCAGTTTTTAGGTTTTATTCTGTGGTCCTAATTCATGATATGCACCATTGAAATGTCTTTAGATATTATATCACGGATCCAACAGCTCATTGGTTGTAAGTAATGTAAAACCAGTCAATACGTTGCTTTCAACCAATCAGCTGTTAGGTCCGTGAAAGATATTGCAATGTTGCATATCATGAATAATACGATTACTTAACCGTGTTATTTGGACTTTATTTGATTTCTTTTATTCTATTTAAGTCTCTATTCCAAGTTTTCCATGCACGAGTTTCCTGTTTGTCCGAACTTTTATCGACAAAAATAGCCGGGTGTGAAAAAAAGTGTGTCACCACTCCACTCAAATTGCACGGGGAAACAATTTGCTCAATTTAGCTAAAAACTAGTTATTACCCTTGACTTTACTTTTCTTACTTTGCAGTTTCCTTTAATTTAATCCCACATTTTGATCTTGACAGGAAATGCTAAGAGCACACGACCACATCGCCAAACGAGAATGCTTGAATTCGTTCCCCGAAGACGCCGGTGGTTACGAGGATGACGGTTCAGATCCCGACGACGTCGACGACTTCATTGCAGGTAACGACGAACAACAAGTCAAGATTGTACGGATAGATAAAACCGACGAACCACTTGGCGCCACAGTGTGCAACGAAGGTGACGCCGTGGTCATCAGTCGGATCGTTAAAGGTGGTGCCGCTGAAAAGAGTGGTAAGTAACAAGTCGAGTAAAAAGAAATAATTTCGTGAAAGGTTTAGTGTATCTTAATGGTGCTTAGGATGGGATAAACATAACGATTACACAGGACACGCTTAGCTTTGACGGTAGACTGAGTTGGCTATGGAGTCGAACCAAAAACATTTTGGTCTTCAATCTATCAATTCACCTCTGTTTTCAATATTAGGTTTACTCCACGAAGGTGACGAGATCTTAGAGATCAACAACAACTCAGTACGTGGTAAAGATGTCAACGAAGTTGTCGAACTCCTCTCTGAACTGGAAGGAACACTCACCTTCGTTCTCGTGCCAGGAATGGTACCTCACAAGGAGACTCTTAGACATGAAGACATTCTCGTCATGAAAGCTCTGTTCGATTACGAGCATGGTTCAGACTCGTATATCCCTTGTGAGGAGCTTGGATTGAGTTTCATGAAAGGTGACCTACTGGAGATACTGAATCAAAACGATCCTGACTGGTGGCAGGTAATTTCTTTTGACTTTTGACGTCAGCTGTTCTATTTTATTTCAATTCATGATATGCGCCACTGGAGAGTCTTCTGAGAACTTTTAAAATTTTCCATCCAATACTTAAACAATAGAAAAAAGTGACGTATTGGGTGGAACAAAAACAGAAAAGTTGCATAATTTCGTTGCATAAGTCATTGCAGTGGTGCATATCATGAATTAGACTACTTGATGCTCTCTAATTTGACGTATTCGATTCGCTCCATTATTTGATAATATTGAAAGTCTCCATAAACAAGAAACTCTCATAAACGACGGTCTACTATTCAATACCCTCCTACATTCGATTAAAATCAAATTCCCCTTGAAAATCGAATTAGAGAGCGTCAAATATAGGTGTACATACATACAACTACAAGATTACATTGCTGTAATCACAAAACCAATATTTTAAAGACTGTATCCGGAAACGTCTTTTTTGCTTTTATGACGCTCAAATAATTGACAAATAAAATTTGTTTTTCCAGGCACGATTCTTGGAGGAAAAACACCATGGATTGGCTGGCCTGGTACCAAGCAAGCAGTTTCAAATGCAGTAAGTTTCCAGTTTCCGAGCGGGCCAAATTGAAAAGTCCCGTTCCTGTCACGGAAGGAAATCAGAGCCTTTTTTGGTCTTTTTTTGAAAAATGGTAAAATGAATGAAAATAGTATTAGTCCTGAATTAAAGCCTTCATAGTACTACTACTTCCAAAGCAAAATAAATTTCATAAAAGTTTTTCCTCGTTGAATAATTGAACTTTGAAGGTTCTGTCACGGAAGGAACGCAGCGAAGACATTAAAAAAGACAAAAGTATGCTGATTCAGATTCCTGTGAATTTAAAGAGAATTTTAAAACCAAAATACCACCAGAAGAAACTTATGTCTATCTGCTTGTCATTGAAAAAAGAACTGAGTAAAAAAAATTAATTTCAATGGCTACAGGCCTTTGCAACTGAGAAAGGTCAGTGTCACGGAAGGACACCGTCACGGAAGGAAAAAATTCCTATTTTTCAAAATCAGCAATAGCGTAAGAAATGTTGACTGAAACTAGTGAAGTGACACATCATATCATGAATCATAGCCATTTTTACTATTCAGCTCATTTCAAAACCTTGGAACTGTATTTTTATTGTTCAATTATAATGGTGATAATAATTAGGAAATTTTACAGGAAAGATTATATTTTTTAAGCAAAAAAACGTAAAAACGCGACCTTGCAAGCCAGTGAGCTACTTCCAAAGGCTCTAATTAGCATATTTTCATGGTGCTGAAGCAATTTAGAGGATTTAGAACCAGCTAGGAACAGTAGTTTTGCCAGAAAACCGGTTTTTAGGCCTCAAGAGCCGCCTGGGCTTTACGCTGTAAGCTTACAGCGCTGTACTGGAGCCTTAGTTTTAAGCTTATTCTGAGCTCCATACAGGGCTGAGCTGGTTCCCAATGGTCATAAACCTTGAAGGACACTCCCCTGCAATGGACTAGACCCATTGAAGTCCAGCGAAGGGGGCAGAACCGACGAATTTTCACTAAAATAGCTTAAAACGCTTAAAAAGCTCTATTTAAGCGTTTTTAAGGCTTTTTTAAGCAAAAAAACGTAAAAACGCAACCTTGAAAGCAAGTGAGCTACTTCCAAAGGCTCTAATTAGCATATTTCCATGGTGCTGAAGCGATTTTGAGCGTTTAGAACCCGCTGGGAACAGTAGTTTTGCCAGAAAACAGGTTTTTAGGCCTCCAGAGCCGCCTGGGCCTACACTGTAAGCTTACAGCGCTGTACTGGAGCCTTAGTTAAGCTTATTCTGAGCTCCATACAGGGTTGAGCTGGTTCCCAATGGTTCTAAACCTTGTAGGACACTCTCTTGCAATAAATTAGACCCATTGAAGTCCAAGATTTCTAAAAATAACAAGATATTTTTAATCCGTCACGGAAGGACAAGGTGAAAGTGTCACGGAAGGACAATAATTTCAGACCTTGTAAGCGAATATGAAGGAGGTTGCTTTGGAATGTAATTTCATTTTTTGTTAGGGGGTACCAATATTTAGAACTTGCAATAATATCAAGAATAGTGGACTTGCACAAAACTGGTGAAAAAACTTTTTGTCTTGAAATTGTCACGGAAGGAATTCGATATTTGAAAAAAAGTTTCTGCTTGCAGTACTTTTTTGTTGTTCGACTTATTTCAAAATGAATAAACCTATTAAACTAACTAGGGTATGTACTTGTTTTAAAACAACATTTCATTTTTGATTAATCATTTTATTATTCAAAAGAAGGTCCATTATATTTTAACACTTGTCCTTCCGTGACAAACCTCACTAGTTGTGTCTCGATAAAATCACCTGCTTACAGAGTCTAAAAGTGTGACTCGGTTGATTTAAAAGTTGAAATTGGAAAATTTAAGGGTTATTTAAATAAAAAATCACAGTTACTTATTTTGTTTGTAAGATTTTTGATTTTGTGTTTTGGTTGACGACTTTTCAATTTGGCCCGAGCGTTCTTGTTGCAGACGCTATATGAAATAAGATATAAAGCATTCTATGCGAAATTAGAAGGGAAAAGATGTGTTTGTAGAATTTATCAAGTTTCCAAGTATAAGAAGCTTTGCTTTATACATAACCATCAAGAAAAAAAAAACAACCATTTCATTTTTGTAGTACTCTAAGTTTCATGGCTTTAGACACTATTATCAGCTACAAAATATCAGAAAAGTTTTTCATGATTTTTAAACTATTGTTGGGCGAAAAAGAGGTTGAAATCATAACTCATCAAAGCCTCGATATATCGTATAAGTTGGTCTAATATCGACATCCCTCTTCTATCTAATTCCGACACCTTTCTTTAGAGTTAGGAATAATATGAAGGTCAGATTCGCTGATGGAGACTTTTTCTCTTTGCTTAGTGATCAAAGAAAAAAATCAGTGATTCCGACCTTCCTATTATTCCCATCTCTGATATAAGGGTGTCGACATTAGACCAACTTACGGTAGTAGATATTTATTGATTAACAAAAGCTTTTATATATTTCTCATGATTTCTTTGCTAGACGTGAATTGATGAAAATCTCAGTACAAGGAGAGGATACGGAACCCATAACCAAAGAAAGTAAGGATGCTTATCGGCGATTATCAAACGAATTCTCATTTACTTCTTTTAATCGCAATTTTTGAGTAGCTGATATACTTTGGCGCCTCCTCTAAAGATACTCGGAGATTTTCCATTATTATATGGAGGATTTATCTGAATTTATCCAGCTTAGGGTAGAAGTTTTGTTCGTAAATTTAATCTTTTTTATTATATTTTAGAAAAGAAATGTTTTTGTGGACGTGCTCGAAGGAAAGGAAAGAAAGTTCCGATGAATTCAAAGAGTGCACCTCTCAGAGGTTTGTCCTCTCCCCTACCCATGTATACTTAAAGATTAGCTTCGACATAATTCATAAGACCAAAATTTAAACTATAGTTTCTTTCATACTACTGACACTTCCAGGACAGTAAAAACTGGTCACAGGTCTGAACGCTGTTTATTAAAATGTTGAACTACTCTAATAGCCAGGGATGGCCTCTAATTAATTTTTCGAAAATTTCTACCCATTTTTATTCCACCCCCCCCCCCTTCGCTTATTAAGTTTTGAGATTTTTTCCAAACCCCCCGGCTATTAGGTACCCGAGATTACCTGCCCAACAAACTTCTCCTCAAACTTCTTGCAGTAGGTTAAAATTTACATCACGTCGAAAAAAATCATTATTTATTTAAAAATTAGCATAACAGGCTGCGTTTTTTTATCCTGATTCACATTCCTTATAACAAAAACTATTTTAAGGATGTGCGCAGTTTAAGCAATCCCCTGATCACAATATCCAATGCCATTCCCATTCTCTGTGCCTTAGTTGATCTTACAATAGGTGATAAAAACTGGACATTTTATTATTTCATTCTTCCCATCTTTAGAGAACGAGATTTTAACATACGAAGATATGATTCGCATTCACCCCGACCCTCATAAGAAAAGACCCATTGTATTAATCGGTAAGTTGCCATTTGATAAAGACTTATTTAAAGTTGCGCGTTTAACAAAATTCATTTCGGGGGTTGGTTACCAAAAATATCAGTTTTTGTGAAATCTGGGCCGATTTTTTTTTAAGGTATCCATCCTCTATTATTCTCAAATGTTTTTCTTTTACACTAAACTACATTTTCTTCTTTTTGCTATTCATAATATGAATGATGTAATGTTTTCTACGGGGACAACAACCCGGATTTGCCAGTAGTGCGCAAACTTACTGTCAACTGCTCTAACTTTGGACGATTGGTCGAAACATGGCACTCTGGTTGATATCTGGTCTGTATTTCATTTACTGTTAAATCTCTTTGACAACAAATTTGTTTTTGTGTATTTTTTAATACGCCGTTCATTATTAAGTCAAATCAAATGACTTTGGAGGTTCGGTAAAATGGTGGCCGAATTGCCGTCCCATGTTTTGTCAGATAGTCCCAAGTTAGAGCAGTTGACGGTAAGTTAGAGAACATTGGATAATGAATATCATGAAATGTGTTAATAAAATCAAGAAATAATGACTTACTCAACAGGACCACCGCAAGTCGGCCGAATGGAAATCCGACAAAAAATGATCAGCCAATTTCCCTCACGATTTGCTGCTGCCGTACCTCGTATGTCATATCTAATCAATTTCCAGATAATTTAAACTCTTGTCTTTTCAGTGTTTGAAAGTCAGGTAGATTTTTCTCATCGAGTGATTAATGTAGTGGGTACCTTTGCGCAGCAGGAAAGAAATATTTTGTTAATGTCGTTTAGGGGGTTTGTATTTTGATTGTAGAACTTTATAAACTATAGGTTGTCCGAAAAAGTCGAAATATAATGCATAAAGGAAACAATACTATACAAGTTTTATTATCGCCATGCCAATGTTTAGAGCCTAAAAGCTCTGCCTCTCTTTCTAATAATGTACTGCTTGGAATCCTTTCTATACGTTTTTAAATTTTGTTAACTTTTTTTCTCTTCACCAGACACCACGCGAACGGCAACCTCGGACGAAGAAAATGGCGTTGATTACAATTTTGTTTCCCGTAACGCCTTCGAGAAATCAATTGCGGCCGCAGAATTCATTGAGCATGGCCATTTTAACGGCCACTATTACGGGACGAGTTTCAGCGCTGTGCGGAAGGTCGTTGAAAGCGGGAAAACATGTGTTCTCAACATGCATTGTCAGGTTTGTTCATTATTATCTTTTTAAGCTGAAAATGTTTTATACTTTATCTGAACTTTCCACAGTGTAACATCTTCAGACTTGATTTAGCACTCCCATGGCCCCCCAGCGGAGCTTTTTTGGAGGGGCGCCGAAGAACAATGAGCGCCAAAAGAGATTTTTTAAACGCCTCAATCTTAAAAATCATACTTTATGCGCCTTAAACTGCGCCCCAGGACCAATTTTACTGAGATAATTTTAAAATGCTTGCATTTTCTTCTTTCCAGTCTAGCTAATTTACAAGTTTTTTTTTTGCGTACAATATAGCATTATGAAAATCTAACTGCGCCCCAAGACCAATTTGCTGACAACAATATTGAAATCAAGTGTCAAATTTGTCTATTTTTATTTAGTGATTTAGGGTATCTTAGCAGTTGACTGTTATCCACTAAATATTCCCTTCCTAATTATGCCTAGGCAAATGAATTAGTAAAAGTTTTGAAACTGGTGGGTGGGCCACTTTGGAAAATTTTTTTTTGGGGGGTGCCATTTTAAAAAAATTGACTTTAGCCCCTCCAGAAAAATTTTCCCACAACGCCACTGATTACGTTTGTTCATCGTACGTACAAAGTGCATGCAATTTGATAATAATTGTATCTGCAAATCTTTTTACAGGCTTTGCCAGTACTGAAGACGTCCAACCTTTTACCGCACGTTATTTTCATCACTGTACCACGAATTGACCAATTAAATCGTCTTCGGGAATATGATGAAAATGGTGAACCATTTAATCCCAACGTCCGCTTAAAGGTAAGCAAAACAGAGGGATGTTCTGGAGATTTTATAAGATACTTCACTAATTGGTCATTAAAAGTGATAGTGATGACGCGTTCTTTAGAAAAAGTAACAAAATTGTTTTATTACAGGTTAACGACCAACCAAATCAAAAAAGCGCTTGTAAAAATTCCAGCTTGTCTCAAAACAGATGCTCTTTTAAAAAAAGCAAAAGTAAAGGTAGCTCATAGAACTACAACTCCCTTCAAACCACTCCACCTATCTGCTTTTTTATGAAATAATAAAGTCTCAATTAACCATAATACTCATAAGCCTTTTTAACGAAAATGAAAAAAAAACTTATCGATATAAACTTACTTATTGTTGACCAAAGTAGACTATTTATATTTTTAGGTTGTAGAAATTATTTCTAACAGGGATATTCTTTCATTCATTCATTCATTCATTCTATCTTTCTTAGAAAAATGAATTGGACGAGCTGATCGAGAAAGCACGTGACATGAGCCGTAACTACGGACATTTTTTCGACAAGGTGCTCATCAATAATGACCTCGATGGTGTTTTTGATGAAATACTGGACATCTGCAACCAACTGGAATCAGAACCACAATGGGTACCCTCGTCATGGGTCAGGTTGTCCTAATATTGTTATCGATGGTGTTTTTCTGTGGATTAGTCGAGAATGTACGTGTGGAAGCTAGCTTGGGTGCAGCAGAAAGTGTTTGGAGTAAGATATGTTGTTAACTGGGCGAGTGAAAACCTCTTATATGCTATCTCGAGTTCTTAGAGGGTGGTCTTAACAAACACTACTTGCGATAAATACCTACCTAAGACTGGGGTTTTTTGTCAAAAAAAAGAATGCATCACATACAGTATAGCAGAGTATACCTGGTAAAGGCATTGAGCTGATTTGTTGATGGGAACTACCTATCTGCTACCAATTTACAACAATGAATAGACAAGGCATTACGAAATCCACACCCCTGCATTGTGACGCCCTATGTACAAAGTCTACATATATTACAAATTGAAGATCTTCAAGAGGAAACAATCTTCGAACCAAAAATGAAGTTTTGCGATCAATTCAAAGCTGGTCTTTATTGTTGCAACGTTTTGGTTTTATACAGATGGTATACGAACTTTATTGATTATGTCATCACCTTTTATTGAACGTGGATATACCATCGTTTTGTATAAGATTTTCATTTCCACACTAAGATTCCTTTGTCACTTTTCTAACGGAAAAAGACCAGGACTTCGGGTAGTTGAAAATTGAGCTTCGGAAAGTTAAACAGTTTTCCTGAGTAAACACAAAATTTTCCGTTCCGTTAGAATCAAACCCTTTCCAATCTCATGTCGGTTACCCTGGGAAAAATAGCGGAAAGATTCCGGAAAAGTGACAAAGGAATCTTAGTGCGGAAATGGGAATCTTATACTAAAGGACGGTATAAGTTCAAGTCTTCTTACTTGGTCACACCATTAATTTCATGGTCACACCATTAATTTCATGGTCACACAACGTTTGGTATTCTTAAAACATATCCAAGATAAATAGAAAGAGAGATTGTGGAAATGTCTATTGAAATGTCCATGGAAATTGAATTATCAAACCCTAACAGAAAAGTTTTAAAAAGGGGATGGAATTTTTGGTTAAATTGATGGTTTTTGTATAAAAAAAGACAGATATTATTAAACTGTGAAAATATTAATCGCAAAAGGAAAGTATTTTGAAATTAAATGAAGATAAAAAATTAATATTATTACGGTGCTGTGCTGCTTCGCCGAATTAATTTTCGGTCGAATGATTTTACTTTGGCATTAAATAATGGCAATCTAAGATAAATGAATTTCACACTGCTATTAGTGTTTTTTACTTTATGCTTTTGGGCCTCGTGCAGGCGAAATTTTGGTTCCCTCTTTTTAATAAAAGGCAAGACCAATTTGATTAGTTGTTTTACCCTATTTTTTGGGTAGCTTGGCCCGTAAAACAACAAATTAAGTTAATCTCGCCTAACAGTGATTATAAATAAGAGCATAATGAACAGCGTCGGAAAGAAGAATATGGACACTATATTATTTACTAGAAATTACTTTGAGTGTGACGATTGCCTCGTTTTGAAACGTTACTAAGGTGATTAAATCCCTTGAGTCTTCAAGTGCCACTTTTAGAAATAGAGTAAACTTCTAATGAACTCCTCTAGGAATTAATTACTATAGCAGGATTTTGAAAACGAGGTAAGCGTTGCTCGTGACGTAATTTTTGAAAAAGGTTTATCTAGGAGTTCGACCTAAGTTCTATCGTTATCGTTTAATTTGACTCGCGTTTTACAAGTTATAGATGGGGCTTGTATGTTGTTTCTAGAATTGTATAGTCGTAGTATTTTATATACATCATTGTTTCCATATTGTGTCCATATTGATAGAAAAAATGCTGAGTCAAGCATAAATTTTGTCTTTACTAATCTATTATATATTTGACATGTGTTTTTTTTTTTTTGCGCTTTCGTTAATTTTTGTTTATTTTTTAGTCTATATTATTATTGTATGAATAATTTGTCTTTTTTTTTGGGATTATTTACCACTTTGTAACTTTTTAGGTGATTTGGAAATTTTTTGTTTTCACTTTTTGATATTTTCTTTTCTTGATCTTTCGGTATACCATAACCTACCATAAACTCCAGGCCAATTAGTTGTTTTACGAGCTAAGTCATCTTCGATTCGGTAAAGATATTTGAATTACAGTACTGGTAATACAATACACCTTTTCGACCGTAGTCTCGCGGGCATTTTTTTGTCCGCTTTATCCCACTAAAACTGTCCCAATCCTTTTTTGACGCATTTTTCTATTGTCTATTGATGCGAAAAAAGGACTGGGACGGTTTTAGTGGGATAAAAGCGGACAAAAAAATGCCCGCGAGACAACGGTCGAAAAGGTGTATATATCCTTAACTCGAACAAATTTGCTTTCCAACTTAGAAATTTTGAAATAAACTCTTTAAAAAGACCGCTATAACTCATCGAACCTCCCTAACTCGCTTATTGTATGGATTTTCTAGTCCCTTTACAAAATAACAGCTAGTTTTCTCTTTACAGGGTGTTCGGAAACAAGTATGGTATCAAAACAGAATTTTTGTTTTGTTAATATGTACCAATACAAAGCACGCATAATATCTCTACTCAACAGTAGCGTGGTGGCAGTGGGCAGTGCCCAATTTTGTTCGGCCCACCACGCTACTACTACTCACTCACTCACTCAAGGACTCGATGCTTTGATAGTATACTTATTTCCCGCGGACACCCTGTCCAACTTGGTAAACTTAAGCCGTTTTTTAGTGACAGCTGATCAGTTGATTTTGATCCAGTTGTGAGTCATAATTTCGGCATTTTACTTGAATTGATATTTGACCAATAAGCTTGATTCGAAAGTTACCAATGTCTTTGAAAGAGAGCCGTAAGCTATAATAATTTCACTTTTTTCGGACATAACAGGCAGGTCTATAATAACGAAATTTAAAAACAATTTTCACGCTGTTATTCAAAACTTTTCAGTCCTGAGGTATCGAAGGATTTTCGCTGTATTAGTTTTTATGGCTACATAGACTATGGACCTTTTTCACAATCTTGTAAAGATTATAGTAGGAATTTTGCATATTATTACCTTTTTTATGTAAAAAATATAAATTGTAAAGAAGTCGAGAAAATTAACGAGTTTTAATTTTTTTCAAATTTCTCCTCGTCCTATAATTATAAATATTGACACGTATTTGGGGTAAAATTTTGCACATTTAAATTTCTGCAAATAAACCAGAATGATTTGTAAAACATTTTAGATTCCATCAAAGAAGTGCTAAGAATTCACTTAATTTCAGCCTTTCAACCTGTTAAAGTAGAGCCAAATTTAACCAGACTCCATTGGTTGCTTTTTGGACCTACCGGGAGGTCCTTTAATTTGACCGTTGTCCGTTCGTCTGTTACAAGCTTTTCTCGGGATTGGCTCATTAGTTTTTTTTAATTTTTTGCACAATGATACAAAATAGCAATGCCTGAAAAGTGACGGAGCCCGATTTTTGAAAAAAAATTTTGGGGGGCAAATTTGGGCCAAAAACTACCTAAAAATAATTTTTTTGGACTTTGTGCAAAATTGCTTCATTAGTTTTACCTGATTTTTGGCAGAAAGATAGGGTGCAAGGTACCCTAAAATGTGGCTGAAGTAATTTTTCTCGGAAAATTTTTTTTCGTCGTCAAATACGGATTTTCGCAAATTTGGGCCAAAAACTACCTAAAAATAAGGTTTTTTGGACTTGGTGCAAAACTACTTCATTAGTTTTTCCTGATTTTTGGCAGAAAGATAGAGTGCAAGGTACCCTAAAATGTGGATGAAGTGATTTTTCTTGGAAAATTTTTTTTCGTCGTAAAATACGGATTTTCGTTTTTTGGGGAAATTCCCTTATGTCATTTTTAGGGAAAAAGAGCGTTTCTGGCGATTGGATCGATATTTTTTTCTGATTTTTTGTACTTTGATGTAATATGGTAATAAATATTTAAAATCTGATGAAGTCCGATTTTCAAAAAATAATTTTTTGGGGCAAATTTGGGCCAAAATGTGCCTAAAAATGGGGTTTTCTGGACTTTGTGTGAAATTGCTTTGTTAGTTTTTTCAATTTTTTTGGACAAAGATAAAAGGCAAGGTTCTCTAAAACGTAACTCAAGCTGTTTTTTCCGGAAATAATTTTTTGGCTGTAAAAATCGGATTTTCTTATTTGGGGAAATTCCCTTATGTCATTTTTAGGGAAAAAGAAGATTTCTCGCGATTGGCTTGGTGTTTTTTTCTTATTTTTTGCATAGTGCTATAAAATGGTAATATTTAATTTCTGATGGAGCACTTTCTTACTCTCTTGCTATTTGTCCTATTTTTATCTGATTTTGATCACCAGGTAGGTCCGTTCAGCATGTTGCTTGTTTGTCATGCATTTCGTCCCGACATCTCGCTAGCAAGAATCTTTAAGTAGGGAAGCTACAGCCTTATCCCCTTGTATCCCAGGCAGATCAATTGTGGACCAGTGGGTTTCACTACTCTCAGGTACCTAATAGCCGGGGGGTTTGGAAAAAATCTCAAAACTTAATAAGCGAGGGGGTTGGAATAGAAATGTCCTGGGTGGAAAACTTTTTAAAAGGAGGCTAATGCAGCAGAATTAGGACAAAAGAGGGAACTTTCAAAAACATTTTCCCAAAAATTAATAAGTGGGGGGTTGGAATAAGAATGTCCTGGGTAGAAAATTTTCGAAAAATTGATTAGCGGGGGGTGGACGGCTATTAGGTACCCGAAATAGTCCAGTTTTAATCAATCTCTGTAATTAATTGTTTAGGGACTTCTAATTTTGAAGACCGAAATATTGCTGGTCCAGTATAACTTGTACATGATTCGCCAAAAGCCCTCACTGGTCTAACGTTTGCCCTAATCCACCATCTACACTACCGTGAGTATCACAGGTTAAGTTTTCAAAGAAAATATCAACCTCTGAGGACCAAGTAAAGAAATTTTATCGCGCATGTGTCAATCTAATCACTGTAGATAGAATCAAAGATGAAGAGAAAATATTACCATATTAATGTCTAGCAGACTGTATCAGTATGCAGTTTACTATTTACGAATTCCCCAGAAACCTCCAAGTGTAATAAGTTTCTTACAAAAGAAATCTTCTACATGATTCCCCAAATGTATAACAGTAATTACTATAAAACTATTAATTATGGTAATGTTACTTTAATGGAATCGAAATGATAGGCAGATCGTTATATCATGATTCTCTATCACTGACTCTTTTTGAAAAGCATTGATGACAGTTGTGAGTTGTGTTTTCAACGATGGGAAGAAAAAAGTCAACTTTGAACTTAATCCAGGATCTTGGATTGTCGTCATGGTTACTTTTCTCTGAGTTGATTGCGCGCTGAATAAAATCTGGATTGATCGGCACAGGTCGATATTATGATTTCGGCCTGTGCCTTTTAGTTTTTAAAGTAATCACAGCTCGAATAATATATTTTCTCTTTGAAAACTTTGCCTCTGATACTCAGGGTAAATCTTCACTGGGTACACGATTCGCTCAAAACCCCCACTATGGTCCAGTGTTTCTTCAAATTGCCCCTTTCCCTTGGATCTCTTAGTCTTAAAGATTTCAATGATGAAAACATGATTTCTTGATTTAAGATGATCTTTAGTACCGATAGTTGACCGAAAATACCGAATTACCGACATAAAAAAGGGTCTTTTACCGATACCGACATGCTTGAAATACCGATCTAAAAATAGGCAAATACCGATGTACCATTGATATACCGTACGCCCCCTCCTGGTCCGCAATCTGACCATGCCGATCATGGGCAACCGTAAACTGCACATGATCCTACGCAGGGAACGAGGCTGGGAAGCTCTCATTCCATTTAATAAATGAGCATGATCTGGGTGTCTGTTTTATCAAAATAAAAGGTCAAACCAAAGAAATATAAGAAATATAATACTCTTATATTTCTTTGCTCAAACTATATTTCCGTTTTATGAACGTTTTGTGGGATAAGATTGAAAAGAAGAAACTAGATGTGCGCAATTGCAGTTAGGGAATTTCCTAATGTATATATGAATATCACCACAAGAAACGATTATTACACGTTCAGCGTCTGGCTGTTCAAGCCGGGTCAAAAAATATTGGTCTGCCGCCCTTCTTTCAGCGCATGTTAACCCGCTGAGGCCTATGTTTGGAGTTCATAGATAATGGGAACTGCAGACGTGCAGGCGCTAATTGACGTCCCCCATGTTGAATGGAAAAATGGTGACACCGCCCAAACAGGGCGGGTGCAAAATTTACGCCCAAAACGTTTGTTCCGAAAATTTTTTTTTGAAAAGAGATTTTTGAACCCCCTCAGAAAAATCCCAGATCCCCCTCTATTTATCTTAATTCTTTTGTACAGTGCATCATCCTTGTGGATGAAGCCGTACCAATAACAAACCACAAGAAAGGCAACGTTTAAAAGATCCAATGAAATTGAAAGAGTAAAGCTTTTACTCAGTAAAGCCCGAACTAGACAGGAACCCGTCTGCGTATTTTTTTTAAATCTGATGAATACTTGACGGGTCAGAGCTGTGAGTCCGATTTTGGACTCAAAAAAATTACAGTGGGAAATTCGAATTTAGCGCTGTCCTCACTTACTAAAATAAAAACCAAATTTCGGAAGTTGCGCTTTCTTTAAGAAAGTGTGACCAGTGAAACAATAACAGGATTTGATTGGCTGTGTTTTCAACCGTTATTAGGATTTGGGAAATTCAAACTGTCAGCCCATACCATGCTATATATTTCGCCATCAGTATATAGAATAAGAAATCATAGCATGGATCTCCAGGCTAAGCCCGAACAGGCTATTAGAATTCCGGTCTGCTTTTTACAACCGAATTTCGAATCAAAGTCAAATGACCGGCGTCGGGTAAAATTAGTCGGTGTCGGTAGCTAAAAATAAACAAAACCGCATAATTAGCATAATTACCATGAATAGAGGGTCATTATTACTCATAAAAAACTCTGCAGCAACTCGTTTGTTCACGAGGAAAAGAAAAATGTTTTGGTAAGGGTATTATTATCTTTCTCATTTTATGACAAAAGTTAAGACTATTTTCGTGTTACTTGATCAATCAGCACTTTTTATCTGATTTTGAGAATGAAGGTTCAGAGTTTTAGTTTAGTGCAAAGTGCTTTAGAGAATTATTTGGTGTTTGCTGTCGTTTTTTATGTGTTTGAACTTGACTCTATTTTTAAACCATAACAAATTATCTTTGGCACCTGATAATATCGAATTTCGAATTTCCAGTAATTCAGTAATACATAGATAGATGTATTGTATATTTTCATTCAAAGGTTGACCATTTTTGCAGCTTTGCTAGACGTGATATCACATGTTAGCTATAGGCTAGATAAAAAGGTTTAATATGTTTAAAAAGGCAAGGTCGTTACTTCTTCCATGAAGTCAAAAGACACATCTGGACTTATTTCGTACTTTCAAGTCTCTTGTTTGTAGTTTTTTTTACTTTCTGGGACTTTGTGAGTTTGTCTTATGTTTTATCGTGATTGAATGACTTTACTGAACCGAAAGATTGCCACCGATCCGATGGGATTGATATTCGAACCCACTAAACTAAAAGCTCTGCTGATTACCGTAACTTTGTCTAATGTCCCTCGTCTAAATTTGACACCCTTTTCTAGAGCTGAAAATAATAGAAAGGTTGAAACTATTTTTCTTTGCTTTGTGGTAAGAGAGGATAAATCCTAATTTTCAATCAACAATACACCGTTTAGGAGTCTCGCCTCCTCCACCGTGTTCCACCGTGAAAACGGTAGGTAAAAATGCGCACTTTAGTACTGTGGAAGGTTAGAGGAATGTTAACATATTGTCAATTTTTTTCTTTCCTTTAAAAATAATGATTTATATATTTGAACATGATACATGGCTTGGCAGCAGGTTTTAGGTGCCCCCTAAGAATTCAGGTGACCCCTAGGATTTAGGTAACCCCTGGTTGCCAAATATTTTAGGTGACCTCTAAGCCAATGACACGTCAAATTTTTTCGAAAATCCTTTTCAAACAATCAAACAAATACAACAGTTAGTTTAGCTTATTGCTAAATAGAATAAAATGCCCAGACGGTGTCAATCGAACGAATCGAACACCGAATCAATCGAACGCAATTGAACGCAATCGAATAATTACAATTTGATTGTCGAACGCAATCGAATCGCAATCGAACATTACCCAGGATTTGCTGTTCGATTGCTTCGATTACGTTCGATTGTATTCGATTACGTTCGATTGTATTCGATTACGTTCGATTGTATTCGATTACGTTCGATTGATTCAATTGTATTAGATTTTATTCGCTTTGGTATGGTACTTAAGCGCTCGGCCGCCCACGCTAAAAAGCTCTAACAGAGTGATCCAATTTCAATTTAATTTAATCGCAATCAAACTCATCGAACATAATCGTAATCGAACGAAATCGAAGATTAATCCAATGTAATTGACAATCAATCGAACCAATCGAACATAGTCGACTATCAATCGAACCAATCTAACCTTACTCGAACACAATCGAATATTACCCAAGAATCGGCCGTTCGATTGAGATTCGATTACGTTCGACAATCGAATCGCAATTATTCGATCGCGTTCGATTACGTTCGATTGCGATTTTTGTTCGAAGTTGTTCGATTGACACCGTCTGGAAATGCCCTAAGATATAAGAGATAAGCTAAGTACTGAAGGTTCAAGTCAGGGTGCAGATCCCTTGCCAGACAGATTTTTTATCTAAGTAAATGCATCAGGATTAAAGAATTTTTACAGATCAGTGCAGTAGGAAGCATTTTCATATTAAGGGCGATGAAGTTTAGTGACACCGCGAGGACCAACCATGGTTTGGCCTGAGGGGGGAAATTTTGAAAATTTGAGCTCTAGATTGCTTGAAAATGCACTCAAAACATGCATTTATAAGACAATTATGACAAATTAAAAAAGAAAAACTTTGCATTTTGCAAAATAACCATTTTTGAAAAATTATTGGTGCCCCCCCCCCCCAGTTGCTACGACACTGCAGATAATATATTAGATACCAAATTGTCAGTTTTTGAGCATTATTGCTTAGATTAAAATATAACATGAGAAAGTGCCAACCTATGGTCTGGTAGGCTACTTATGTTATAATTCAATCACCAAACATAGAATCTAGCCCCCAGGTCCATCTGAAAAAATTTAGGTGACCCCTAACATGGTTAGTCCCCCCTAGCCACAGGCTAAAATCAGGTACCAATTGCTGCTCGACCTTTTAGCCCCCCCTCAGGCCAGGGGGGGGGGTTCCAGCCATGTGATATGATAATTTTATGGATGTCTCCTGAAAATTTCACAAAAATTCATCTAGAGGAAACGAAGTTATGATTAAAAGGAGTTCTTTACCTACCATTTTTCTGGTGGGTTTCCTTATGAAAACCAAATTTTTACCTACCGTTTTTTAAGCTCTCCCCCGTAGTTTCCCGTGATCACTAAATCAAAACAATGGAAAATTGTTTGGATGCGTGCGCAGTGGACACTACTAAACGATGTATCCCAACTTTCATATTATTCCTATCTCTTTTAAAGAAGGGTGTCAAAATTAGAAGACAGATGTCGAGATTAGACCAACTTACAGTAGGAATTCAACGCCCTAACTGGCCCTAACCACTGTGCCACGGATTCATGCCAGAAGATTTTTTCTAACTACTATTTATATTATTGTACCGTCAACTGCTGTAACTTGGGACGATTGGTCGAAACATGGGACTGCGTTGATTATCTGGCCTGTATTTTCACTTACTGTTAAATCTCTTTGACAACAAATTTGTTTTGTTAACTCCACCAAGTTTATCAATCATACTTTCTGTCGTAACAATTTGTTTTCATTCAAAATGACCGGACACTGATTGGAGAATTAGAGAACGCCAACAAATAACAAATAACAAGTAATAAACTTGTCGTGCGAGTGATGTCAAATGCTCCATTGTTTTGACACTAATTTGGTCTTCTTCGTTCCAGACACTCGCGTGTGCTCATGGCTCCTACTGGGGTTCTAGGTCCCCCGCCAAATTTAGGCCCCGCCTGAGAACAAGGTCCCCCCAGCCTGATAAAATTTTAACTTAACACCAAAACGGGTTAACGGACTTCCAGATCGGGAAGAAGCGAGAAACTAAGGAAAACTCAATCGGGTTGGAACTTCCCGTTTGGGAAGTTTACGCAGTAAAGTCTACTTTTCTTTCGGTGAAAAACCTTAAAATTTGATGCTTCTTCACCTCCAAAAAGTTTCAACTTTCGCCGGTCATCGTACAGCTTCGCCGAGATTCAGTGAATTTTCAACTTCCCAAAGAGGACGAATCTTCCAAAACGGGCAGAAAAAAATAGAGTAAGTTCTTCCCATTTCAGAAGAATCTTCCCGATCGAGTTAGTGGCACAGACTGCCAGTATAGGGGAAAGATTTTATGGCATTCACAAGCTCTACTAACTATTTACATGTGTCGTGTGTGTTCTTTTAGAGAGTGCAATAATGTCTTCATTTTTGCATTTTAAGGATCAGATGACACTTTGCATGAAAACATAAAGGTTTAGAGAAATTAAAAACCAACAGTAAAGAACAATATTTAGGAAGTGTTATTTAGCCTCCAGAGTTACATAAACTCATAGTGGCCCCCCCCCTTTAAAAAGGGAGGGGGGTTTGAGAATTTTACTGAATTTAAAAGAAGGGGGGGCTTGTGAAAATTTCAAATAAAAGGGGTGGCTCGGACAAAAAGAGGGGGGTTAATTTTTTAAGGGGGGGGGGGCTTGGAAGATTTGGCAATTTGCAAAAGAGTGTTTTTCATAATAATATCTTATTGTATCTGTTAAAAAGTAATTTCTGCCATTTCGGCAGTTATTGTATTCTTCATTTTAATAACCTTGGAATATAGTTAGAGATTGTGAGAGTTTGTGCGTAAAAGGTTGAAAAAAAGAGGGGGGTTGAACTTAAACCTGGGAAAAAGAGGGGGGTTGAGGAATTTTCATTTTTAGAGGGGGGTTGAGCTAAAAGAGGGGGGTTCCATTTTTAAGGGGGGCTTGATACCCCTCTGCCCACTATGAAACTAATGTAAGTCTTCCCCCAAGATAGAGCTCCCCCCGCCTGTCGGGGAAAACAAGCAGCTCCCACCTCTTATATGGCAAATTTTAGGTGTAGCTTCCCCAGCTCAGGCGGGGGAGGGGTGCAAGCCATGGTGCTCCACTACAGATTTTTCTCATATTTCAATTTAAAAGCCTGTGTGGTGCAAAAGAGAAATCGTGTATTTTTTAATACGCTGTTCATTAACTCAAATCAAATGATTGGAATTTTGGTGAAATGGTGATCAAATTGCTGTGCCATGTTTTGTCAGATAGTCCCAAGTTAGAGCAGTTGACGCTGGTTGTCTGTGCAAACTACAGACCATAATGCAAAAGAGTGCTTGTTTTGAGCTCCAACCCTAACCCAGTCAGGCTTCCTTGGTCTTTTTTAACATTAGCTTGGATAGAAAAAAAACTTACCTGATCAACACAACCAAACCTTCTGTCTTACGTTTACTCTTTCCTGTTTATGTAGGTTTTAAAATCCACAAGTAATGAACCTCTTATAGCTTTATCTGAATAAATCTGCTTGAAAACCTTCCATACGTTTTTTATCCACATGGTGCAAACCGGTTTCCCCGATTTCCCGATGATTAAAAATTGGAACTTTCCCGCTGGCGCAATTGGGTGTACCGCCATTGCCAAAAAACTTTGGTGAAAATTGATCGTATTTTAACCAGTTTTAACGCTAATATAATCTAAATAGGAAACAAATATTAAATTTGACTTTCTTTTGCTCATATTTCTAAATCTCACGTGATAAAAGGAACTATTCACAAATTATTTTCTTTAGATCCCAATCAAAAATAGTGTGACATTTTGAAAAATGCCCAAAAACAACTTTTTGTCATAGCTGATGAAGTCCTAATCGATCAGAATCGATAAGTCTTGAAATTTTACAATGTTGCGGGAAATACTAAGACATTATGAATAAGATTTTTCGTTAATTGGGCTAAAAATGTGGCTTCAACTCAAAATTTGTATCTTTTTTAGAAATGTAAGCCACACAAATTAGATAAGAGGTCTTAGAATGGGACTTTCTTAACTTGACAGAGGAAAGGTTGATTTTTTTGAAAAATGTTAAATGTACATACTTTCTAGCTTTTAAAATGTACTTCTTTAAGGCTTACTTTTCGATAATTTTTAATGTGACTTTGTAAGCCACAAAATTATACTTACAACAAAATCTTTGTAATTTTTTACACCTACTGGTGTTATACTTTAATGATTGAGTGCGAAAAACTTAAAAAATGTGAAACATGAAATTTCACCTATTTCACCTATTCAGCTATATTCACATATTCACCTCTATTTCCTTTGTGTAAGCCATATTTTTGCCAACTAAACAAACTGTAAGCCAAAAATCAGTGCAGCTAATGAAAAGTTTAGCCCTTTGCTGGCAATGCTGAAAATAAAGTATATTTCTGACTGTTTCCATCCATTATTGAGAAGAGCTAAACCTTCAAAATTTCTTGGTAAGCCACATGACCAGTAAGCCACATTTTTTGCCCACACTTAATTTGCTTATAACTCCCATTTAAGTAAGCCACAAAAATATTGCCCTTTATGCAATGGATAGCTAATTTCCTCAGCTTAACCATCAAAGCAATCCTAAGTGTAAGCCACATAATTTTCCCAAGTTATGGTCAATTTAGTGGCTGACAGTAAAAATGTCACAAAACAGGGGTTTATTTTTTATTGGGATCTTTAACGGGTGTTAAATCGATATTGACATTTTTAATGATATCATAATCAATGCAGTGCATATTTTGTCAACCCGTGCTTATTTTGTCAGTGTTGTGCATATTTTGTACCTTTTCATTGGATAAATACCACTAAAATATACAAGATAAGTAAACATAAATTTATTGCCTTCAAGCACGGCTTAGCTAAGCGCACCTCTCTTATTCATTATCTAAGAATTGAAGCGGGCATAGATTACCGTGCACTCGGACAAAGGTTATTTGGAGATATTTTCAGTTATACTCCAAAGTAGAGCAAACCAAGCAAAACATAGAAAGGGAATATTTTTTAGTGCTCTGTACAATGATCGGTATTTTTTATCAATTCTATGTTTAAATTTTTCTACCCATCCCCGTTGCTATGTACGTGCATCCTGTTGCTAAGACCTTTGCTTGAAATCAAAAGTGAAACCAAAATAATTTAGTGCACACTGTTGTTTGCATAATATCGATGAAGTGAACGGAAGTCCTGACTCACTGTCCTAACCCTACTGATAATAACCCAAATCCTATCCTGACGTTCTTAGTAAGTTCCAGAACGTTCTCGAACGTTCCTGAACGCTCGCTAACGTTCAGGAATGTTTCAGAATATTTTGGAACTTTCCAGAACTTTAATTTGCGAATGATCCTGAGAACATTTGTGAACATTCTAAAATGTTCCCGAACCTTCTAAACTAAGACATTAAACTTGTAAATAAAAGGGAACAATTAGGAACGTTTCCAAACGTTCAAGAACGTTCCATATCGTTCGTTTTACTGGAAAGTTCCATCTTATTTGTATTCGATATTTTCAGAAATTTCAATTTGTGTTACTGACTTTCAGAAAAAGCTACAGACAGAAAAATACAACTTTGAGGTTTTACTTGTAACAAAACAATGTTTCTACTACAGACCAAGTTTCTCAAAATGTTTGATTGTCTTTCAGATCCTTTAAAAAGGTATGTACAGTGGTAGCATAAAGTCGAGGTATAAGCTAGTAAGAACTAGGAGAACGCAACTGTCACTGTCTACTGAATAAGTTGCTTGGGAAAACGCGATGACCTAGATTTGGTTCCCCATGTTACTGTAATGGTCTTATGTGTCGACATCCCTCTTCTAATTTGTGACATTCTTCTTTAGAGATAGCAATGATAGGAAGGTTAGAATCGCTGTTCAATAAAGTTTTTTATACTTAAAGACCAAAAAACTTGAGTTTTAAAACAAAACAAGCATTCATTTCACCATCTGCCTCAAATTTGAAACCTTTCCAATCGAAAAGCATTGTGGGATATAATTTTAATTCCTATCTATGAAACACACTTTTTATGGAATGCCATTTTAGCTATAACTTTTAATTTTAAAGTTTTCAGCACACAACAAAAAGTTGACTTAAAATTTTCCATAGCGCAGGGGCATTTTCCTCAGATGTTAGTTTTGGCAATCTTTGGAGCTCCAGCATGCCGCGTTAAGAAAACTCCACAGCTGTTATCAGGTTACATTAGACCAATTTCATGGCTCAGTGTAAATCTAAAATTGGCTTAAAAGTGGGTGGGACCTGTCTCATTTTTTAAACTCAGGGGGGGGGGCTAAAAAGTGGGGGGGACCTGAAGGGCTGCACTAAAGTTCTGAGGGCTAATTACAATAATTAAGAAATTGTACTGAATTGTAACTGATTCCACAACTAGACAATAACCTTCTATTACGGAATAGTTAGGCCTCTTGGCACATTTCAGAGGGCAATTAAGAACTAAAGAGTGCATATGTTTTCTCAATCAGAACCTTCTTATATGTTTTTAAAAATATATATCTTTTTTTTTAGATTTCTTTTAAGAAATATTTAAGAATATATAACATATTGAAATCGAAATAATTTGGTGCCGAATTATTTTTCTTTGCTGGGACCTGAACCTTTAGATTTCAACTGGGACCTGAACCTTACTGAAAAGTGGGGGGACCTAAATTTGTTGGGGTGGGACCTAGAACCCCATTTGGAGCCATGAATTTTTAGCATTATTTATAACAAAGAATGAAAACATTTCTGAATCTTTCTTTGCATTATTTGTGTTTAGGCGAGACCAATTTAATTTGTTGTTCTAACAAGGCAGATCGTTAGCAAAATGAGTGAGTCGGTTGCTTGAATAAAAATAAGATTAATTATAGAAGGTAAATAGGCTTTTAATAAGTAATATTTTCAAATAATCTTGGGTTGAAAATTCATCATCCATCTTTGATTTAATTGTAAATTTTTTAAATGACTAGTATTAGAATTTTCTGGCATAGGAAATTCAATATTATTATTTTTAGTCCTGTCATGAATAATCCTTAACCCTATTCATACTAGGCTTTTAGGAACTTGGGGGGGGGGGCCTTTTCCTGTACCACCCCTTAACTTTTGATTTAGTTGGTCTTTTTTTGATGAAATTTGGTACAAAAGATCCTTGTCATGTAAGGTAACTTTTGACAATTTCTTTTGAATCTTGTCCAAAATGAGCAAAATATGGTTAGAGGGATCTCTTTGACATAAAAAATTAATTTGTACTGGAAATTTTTATGACATATCCTTCTGTCAGAAATATCATCATGCTCAAGATGTGAAAATCTTTACGTGTCAAAAACTATTTTATTTTCAAGCTAAGGCAAGTACTTTTTTATTTTCTGTTTTACAAACATTTGGAGATGATTTTTGGACCAGAGTCGATGGAAAGAAATAAGAATAAAATTGCTCTTTTCAAACTTTTAAGGTTGGAGAAAATGCAAAAATACGTTTTGAGAAAACTTACATACATACCAGAAAATCAGAGAAAGCTTTTAGTAGGGAAATTGTATTTTAGTGCCATTAAAAGAAAGCACGGATAGACTTTTCTCCTTAAAATGTTATTGTTCTAAAAGTTTTCTTTTTATGGGTGATCATTGCAGGGTCGGAAGAGCAAAAATAAATAAAATATTTGTAAATTTCAATTTTATTTTTATTTTTTATCTTGGCAAAAAAAGCATTGGCGATTCTGAAACCAGAAAATAAAAAATTAATTCCCTAAATAAAAGTTTGGGATTTATAAAATTTCATATCTGAAGCTTTATTATTTCAGGAGTTATTAACGTAAGTTTCAACACCGCACCGGAAAAGCCCCCATCTAGCTTGAATAGGGTTAAGGGGTTACAATGAAAAGTAAGAACTATTACCCATTGTATTACACCTATCTTTACAGTCTAAAAAATGGTTACTAGAGGCCAAAAGGTTGCTACAACTATACGTCTAGTTAATTTAGCGGCCACTTCGAAGCATCCATTCCCAGACCAGCCTCAATCCAGAGATCAACCATCCTTTAAAACAAGCAGTCAGTACTGTCCAAAATCAGATAAAATTTGACTACTTGACCGCTACTTGACTGCTACTTGACCGCTCATATAATACTGTACCAAGACCGGCCTAATTTTCAGGTACTTCAGAATGCTTGGAATGTTACATATTATTATGTAATAATCTCTTGGAGATCTACATTTCAGCTTTACCCCAAATTTCTGCTCACGGTATCCAATTTGGATAATGGTCTGTATTTTATCTCAGGCTCTTAACTTTTATAGAGAAAAAAAAACAGAAAAAATTACACACAAAATGCCAAGGATGTAGTCACATGGAGATGTGATTGACCAAACCTTTGGCATGATTTTCACAACATTCAGTGGATGTATCAAGATTAATAATTCTGTTGCTGGTTCAACATGATGGTAAGATTTTATTTATTTGTTCAAAACATTCTTATTCTCAAGGAAAGTCATCACCACCTTTTATGACAGAAAGGATCGAGATTCTAGGTAGGTTAAACAGTAACCAAGTAGTTAAAGCCATTGACCTTTTACATAGTTATAATGTATGTTGATTCAGCAGATTGAAATAAATAGAGTCTTTTGTAATGAATAAAGAAAAATGTGGCGCAAGATTTTTTTCTTCCTTTTATTTACAAATTTGAAAGGACTCTTTTATTAAAATTTTGCTGACATCAGTTTCAGACGAGTCGGGTATACATAACACCGTATAATTCCTTTAAGCCACAGGATTTTGATATTTCTTCAGGCCTGTGTACACAACAAGACAACTATTTTTTCCTTTAATAAAAGGAGTGAAAACCCGGAAATATGCCAAGAAATCGACTACCTAAAGTTAAGATGTCAAATATTTAAAGGATGATTTGTCAAATTGTAAATAAGATACTTTCTTTTTCCATCCATTATACCTTGATCAACACCTAGCAGCATAGATTGTAAGGGGACTGTCGAAGAGTAAAGTGATTTTATTAAGAGTGCAATGCGTTCAAAATGATTTACAGTAAAATTTTTAAATTACCATTACTTGATGGTAAAGATGGTAAAAAATGCAAGAATTATCATCTCTATTATACTGTACCTTTCTACCAGTTATCAAGCCGTTTCTACCAGGTATCAAGCCTTGGATTTTATTGCTAGTGTACCTAGGAAGAAGGAATATGTCTTTTGGACCTATCGGGAGGTCCTTTAATTTGACCGTTGTCCGTTCGTCTGTTACAAGCTTTTCTCGGGATTGGCTCATTAGTTTTTTTTTATTTTTTGCACAAAGATACAAAATAGCAATGCCTGAAAAGTGACGGAGCCTGATTTTTGAAAAAAAAATTTGGGGGGCAAATTTGGGCCAAAAACTACCTAAAAATAAGGTTTCTTGGACTTTGTGCAAAATTGCTTGATTAGTTTTTCCTGATTTATGGCAGAAAGATTGAGTGCAAGGTACCCTAAAATGTGGCTGAAGTAATTTTTCTCGGAAAATTTTTTTTCGTCGTAAAATACGGATTTTCGTTTTTGGGGGAAATTCCCTTTTACCATTTTCCTGTTAGCAGCTTTTCTCGGGATTGGATCATTAGTTTTTTTTAATTTTTGGCACAATGATACAAAATAGCAATGCCTAAAAAGTGACGGAGCCCGATTTTTGAAAAAGAATTCTGGGGGGGCAAATTTGGGCCAAAAACTACCTAAAAATAAGTTTTTTTGGACTTTGTGCGAAATTGCTTCATTAGTTTTTCCTCATTTTTGGCAGAAAGATAGGGTGCAAGGTACCCTAAAATGTGGCTGAAGTAATTTTTCTCGGAAAATTTTTTTTCGTCGTAAAATACGGATTTTCGCAAGTTTGGCCCTAAAACTACCTAAAAATAAATTTTTTTTGGACTTGGTGCACAATTGCAACATTAGTTTTTCCTGATTTTTGGCAGAAAGATGGAGAGCAAGGTTTTCTAAAAAGTGACTGAAGCAGTTTTTTTCGGAAAATTTTTTTTGGCCGTAAAAATCGTTTTTTTTTATTTGGGGAAATTCCCTTATGTCATTTTTAGGGAAAAAGAGCGTTTCTGGCGATTGGATCGATATTTTTTTCTGAATTTTTGTACTTTGATGTAATATGGTAATATTTAAAATCTGAAGTCCGATTTTCAAAAAATAATTTTTTGGGGCAAATTTGGGCCACAATGTGCCGAAAAATGGGGTTTTCTGGACTTTGTGTGAAATTGCTTCATTAGTTTTTTAAATTTTTTTGGACAAAGATAAAAGGCAAGGTTCTCTAAAACATGACTGAAGCCTTTTTTTCCGGAAAATTTTCTTTGACCGTAAAACTCGGATTTTCTTATTTGGGGAAATTCCCTTATATCATTTTTAGGGAAAAATAACATTTCTCGCGATTGGATCGATATTCTTTTCTGATTTTTTGCACTTTGATGTAAAATGGTAATCTTTAAAATCTGATGAAGCCCGATTTTCAAAACATGATCTTTTGGGGCAAATTTTGGCCAAAATGTGCCTAAAAATGGGGTTTTCAGGACTTTGTGTGAAATTGCTTCATTAGTTTTTCAAATTTTTTGGACAAAGATAAAAGGCAAGTATCTCTAAAACGTAACTGAAGCTGTTTTGGCCGTAAAAATCGGATTTTCTTATTTGGGGAAACTCCCTTTTGTCATATTTAGGGAAAGTGAGCATTTCTCGAGATTGGCTTGGTGTTTTTTTCTTATTTTTTGCATAGTGCTATAAAATGGTAATATTTAATTTCTGATGGAGCCTGATTTTCGAAAAAATAATTTTTTGAGCAAATTTGGGCAGAAAAGTGCCTATATTCAAGCTGCTCATTACACTTTCTTACTCTCTTGCTATTTGTCCTATTTTTATCTGATTTTGATCACCAGGTAGGTCCGTTCAGCATGTTGCTTGTTTTGTTTGCTTTTGATTGATTATTTAGCTGCGCTAAATCAAATTCCTTTCACAGATGAGCTTTCACTGTCAGAACTTTGATGGGTGTATTCAATCAATCAGCTCTGTAATGAATGAGAAAGGGTCAATATCAAGATAAAAAAGCTTGAGAAAAGAATGGGCCATTTTACACAGTCAATTTAGAGCTTGGCTTGTCGACCTTTTGAACAAACTTTAAAACAACCTAAAAATAGTAGATAAATTATATTTTATATGAGAAAAATTTATAAAAAACGGTCAAAACTATATATTTTTCAAATGTTATTCTTTGTATTCATTCTATTTTGAATTTTGTAAACTGTTACTGATTCTTACAACGATAATGTTTCTTGGTTTGGAAAGGTTATTGACTTGCAAAGTATTGAAATGGATTCTGAGTCTTGAAAGAGATCAAAGGAACAATACTTTGGTGTTGTGATTAATAGCGAGTTTTGTTGCAAAAAAAATACACGAATACTTGCTTTAAGCTTGTTTGTTTTCGATGTTTCTCATAAACAAATTAGAATCAATACGTAAAATATCCAAAACTCTTTCTAAAATGAAAAAGCACTTTAAAACAGAGAAATTGTACAAGCAAGAGGAAGTTTGAAATGATCGAATCTGATTCATGCACAATTTCGATCAACGCAGACAGTCTCAACTCTTTCTCAACCCACATGTAGGACACTGAGCTTTAAATATACTTATCTGAGCAAAGATAAATTGCCTATGATAAGTTCTTTGCCAAAAATAAAAGTGTTTTATCTTAAATATAGTGGGTGTCTTTATAAGCCTGTACTGGGTAGGCAAGTCACATCACGAGTCCTCTATACTCTTTAAAAGGTTAATATAGTTGTTGTGAGTAACAACAAGGCAGGGATAATTGTTTAGTAATTAAGTATTGATTAAAAATTGTATAGTTTCAGCTAATTTTTATAATACAATCCCATTAATAAAACGTAAATTTCTTTATCCCGTGCTACCCTCTATAACCCCTTCATTTTTTTGTTGACGGTTCATCAATTCAATAATTCTAATAGTGGGCTAGCATAATCCATAGCCATATTTTTTTTGTTTTCGACTATAAGAACGTTTTGGAAGCCCTGGCGGGTTCATAATGCTCATACTTTTCAGAAACTATTTTTATACTATATTGCACATTCTTTATAACCACCCCAAAAGCAGCAAAGCCTTTTTTTCAACAAGCTCTTACATTGTTCTTAACCTTGTTTTTGCTCCTGGTTCTGCCTGGTTATAAATCATTTTCTTGTATGTTATTGTTCTTATAATACACAAGAGCAAACTTGATTATTGTTGGCTCACATAACTATAGTACTCTCAACTATGTTATTTTAACAAAAGACTATCTCAGATTTACTCTTTCACTTGCTTGTCATCCCTTCACTAAATAGTATTACGTCATCTCTCTATACTGTCTTTTGCTTTGACTCTATTTTAATGTCTGTGTGTATATTATGCTTTCCCAGAAGAGAAAATCATTGACAGTTATTTTTAGACTTTATTGAACGATGATCTTTACCATTAAATAAGATTGAATATTTGACATCATTATAAAATTGTTAAGAAGACTGTCTTTTGTTTCTCTGCTGAGTAAAATACACCATCCACCACACTTTACTTCGGGGTCTACTGCACTTGTGTATTCATGAAACCCAGAATAATATTGTTTTCTGTTATTGGATTCACCGAGAATCGTCATCATGAAACATTTTTAGGTTCAAACTTTGTTCCTTGGTCAACTCTTTAACGAAAAAAATGCCTTTTATCTATATCCAATATCCTTGAGTCTCTTTTATTCCTTGGCTAACGTATTCGATCATTCTAGTTGAGGGAGAACCTTCATCATCCAAAAGTGGAAGTTCGTCGTGACCATCATTGACCAAAAAATGCTGTACTCAGCCCTTAACATGCAAAAACTTGCAAAGGGTTGCACTTTAAATACTAGTCACCTTAAAGTTCTCTTCTTTAATAATACGAATTTTAAAAGCCAAATAATAATAAACTCCCTTACACCCTCATATTGAAACGTTGGTTTTAACATTGATTGATTGATCGGGTGGGTGGAAGTGGACGATGATCGAAAATTCCTGTGCTTTTAATTACCTCTAATTAATGAATCACTATGCATGTATGAGACACGAATCTATTATTATTATATTTGTTGCTTGTTTTGAAGAGATGTCTCTTGATCATTTTGTTGTTTTTTTTTTTTTCATTTCTACCTGTGTTGGTTGTTGAATGAATGTTGCTATAAAATGCGAAATTAAAATGATGTCTTTCTTCACAACAACGCTTTCTGCTCACTGCTGCTCTTTGACAAAACGACTTTCTATTCTTCAACATTCGTTGGTGGAGGGAGCATTCTACAATATACCATCTATCGTAAACAAGACTTGCTAAATGTTGTTGTTGACGATTTGTAGTAATTTTTCTCAAAGTGAAACAAACTTCTTTGTTTAAACTGGCTAGACTGATTAGATTTAGACTCTAATTGTAAATTCTCCGGGAGCCGAAGCATTTTTTGAGCATTTTCGAATCTTCGTTCTAGAGGTTTTAAAAGTCGAAATTTGAGTTAATCTTTTTGGATTCGTGGTACATAAATCGAAAAATACTTAGCTACACACGAAATTCCAGAGCCTCTTAAGTGTTAGATTGGAACAAGTTAAACTAATTTGCTCAACTAGTTTTACTGGTTCACAAGTGAAGTAGAGATAAGGCCTTCACTCGAGCTTATTTTGTAATTTTATTGAGAATTTTTGAGTGTAAATATTGAGATTCACAAAATTAAAGCTCGAGCAAGTTTTGATGTTACTTCTGTCATTCAGCGAATTTATTCATAAACTTCAAGTTGAGTAAAATTTTTTGTTTATGAAAACACTAAACACTTGGTTGCATTCCCTTTTGAACGAGTTTGAACTTTGAGGCATATGCATACCTAAAATCTCTATCTGTTCTCCATAGTGTTTTGACCTTATGTTCTTATAAAAAATCCTCTTATAAGATAGATAAGCATGGAAGAGAATTTTAAGAAGTTGTTTTGTTAACATGAGAATCACGAAGATAGGTAAGAGCAGCCGAGCATCATTCAACATTCACGGGTTATTAGTGCTCTTGGTATAGTATTACTATAACAACGGCTTTTGCATAGGACTTTTCTAAAAAAAAAATTGAATTTGGGGGGTAGAGGATATAAGATTTTTTGGAAATTTATACCCGGGTGTTGTGACTTTTGACCCCCGACCAACAGGTCTTATCCCCCCTGCCAGCAGGACTTACTCCCCGGACAGGAGGTCTTAATCCCCGGACAGCAGGTCTTTTCCCCAAACAAGCATTAATTGACCCCCTGGATATTCAAAATTACCCTCAAACAGAGCAAAATTACCCCCAAAAAGAGCAAGTTTACCCCTCGGACAAGGCAAATTTTGTAAATTTTCACTACCCCCGGACACTATCCTCCACCCCCCCCATGTACAAACACTTTCTGGAAGAGCCCTTTCTGTTAACTCAATTCATGCTTTACTGAAAACACTCTCGTTGGAATGACCGAATTTTAAGCTAATTTTAAAGGATCAAAGTATTGAAAATAGAGCTGAAGCCTAGAGTATTTTTAGTATCAAATCTGAGTGGGATTCCAAATTTACGGTGACAACTGTTAATTACCATTTTAAGATAATGGGTGGTAGCAGGTCTCTCCGTAGAAGATTTTGAAGCACTCTCTCCCCTACGTAAAAAATGATGAAATAATTGACGAAAAAAATATTCATATTTTAATGACTACCGTTTTTACAAAAACAAATTGGCCTTGTTTAATTTGTGGTGTTGTATGAATGCCTTCGTCGTTTTTTTTGGTATCTGAATTCTTTTTGTTTTCTTTTCCTAGTTGGTGATTAGAAAAAATTTGGGGCCCACACTTTTCTATTGTGTTCTTTGTTCTCATTCTTATTATTATTTTCTCAACTCGGGTTAAGTAAGTAAGAGTGTGTAGTAAAGGGTTCAAACGACGTACTTTGTGTGGGTGGCTGTGTTAAGAGTGTTGATAGATTCCTCTTTTTATTGCTCTCTTTCTCTCGTATAAGATGTTGGATCATTTTGAACGTTTAGTGTTGTTTTTTTTTCTCTTCTGAGGAGTATTTTTTATCTATGTGTTTGTGTGTTTTATACATTTTAAGAAGGGAAAGTTAAAATGGTATACTCTATGACTGTATGTATACGATAAAGTATTCTTTAATTTAGAACTTCTTGTTTATGTCAAATACATATTGGTGCTAAAATGTTTTCAATGTGGTAGCATTATTTTGCGTTGTTTTAAAATTATATATAACATCCTGTTTTCAGGGCTTGTAGAATTTGACGAAAGTCCCAATATTCGTTCATCCTGCATAGGAAAGTTTCTTAAAGTAAGGCTAGAATGAGTCAAATTTGTCTTTCTTTATTATTCAAAATGCTTATCTATCGTTTTAACGCCAGTTAGACATAATATGGCTTATAATACAAAATCTACAACGAGAGTAGAATTATTGAGCTGCGTGACCGTTTTTCGTTTAATGTTTCGTTTGTATTTTACATAATTTCTTATCTCGTTATATCATTTTTATAATACGTTTTTTTATCTCTCCTTGATTGTAATATGATATTATATTTATAAATGTCAACTTCATGTGTGTTATTAGTGTTTTGTGTACATTATTTTAGTTTTAGTGTATATTGTACGGTTATGGTAGGAAGTTGTTTGTGTATGGCATCGTGTAATTGAGAGTGTGGGATTTGAATTTTTTTGTAGATGTTATATCTCCTTGTTGTTGTTATGGTATTAATGATTATCCTTTCTAGTTTCATACTACTTGGTCTAAATTCCTCCAAACGCCTTCTCATTTGAACAATTCGTGAATCTAACTCCTAATTCGAGCCTTATCGAAAATATAAAGCTGAAGTACTGTGTATTATCTCTATCTATAGTCTTCTTTAGACTTTTGGAGATTTCCCAAAAACTGTTTTTAGTTTGTTAGGTCGATCTGACAGAATTACGATTTATTACTTGCTACAGCTCAGCTGTTTTTGTTTTTTGGCACTTTCAGTATCAAATTATTTTTACCCTGTTCCGCATTGTTATGGAAAGATGAGGTATCATAGGATGAGGTGTCATAGGTTTATAAACAATTTTACTTTGACTCTCAAAAGGCTAGAAATTCAGCAAATCCAGGCTAGTGCTGTTCGAGTAATCGGTTCTAGGCTACTTTGAGAAATTTTGACTTTAATTTCGATCAAAAGGAAACTATCTTCGTCTTCCAGTGCTTAAAAAGTCTTGAAAGAGTCTTGAAAACGTTGTAACTTTTCAGGCTTGTTGAGGATTATTATTGATTTTTTATTAAAATATTTCTAATAACTAATCATCATATAAATTTTCTGACAAACTTCTCATTATAAAAGAGAAAGTCAAGAAACCATCAAGAAACCATTTTCTTTTTCTTTTATCTTTTCTTTAAATTTCATGTCTTGCGTTTTTCTGAAATTTTCTTCCTAATATATATATTTTTTTTTAATATTTCATATAACTCCTTGATATCATCTATATTACGTTGAAATAAACACACCGATAATGAAAATAAGAGGGAAAGGTTTTTTAGGTCTCATTTGCCCAATACAGTAAAGTTTGTTTATGTAGTCTTTCTCAATGCTTTAAGTTTTATTAGTACATACATTTATTAAGTCTGCCTGAGATATCGAGGCAAACTTGAACTTGTTTTTGTTGTTTGATTAAACGTGAATGGTTTTAGTTAGTACATATTAATATTCACACTTGTAACCCCCTTTATTTTCTCTTATTTCTTCCTGCAAAACTGACCCAGCTTTTCATGTTTTGGAAAACGTTTATAATCTAGTTTATGTATGGAGTAAGTTTTGCAAGAGGTTAAATTGTCATTTAAATGAAGCAAAAACTCTGTTTCTACAACTCTTGATGGAGTATGTTGATTTTTCAACCTTTGCAAGACAGCTGCTTTTGGTTCTTCATTTTAATAACTTGTAAAAGGTCGAAAAAGAGGGGGGTGAACATAATCCTGGGAAAAAGAGGGGGGTTAAATAAAAAGAGGGGGTCGAGGAATTTTCATTTTTAAGAGGGAGTTAAAAAAAGCTAAAAGAGGGGGTGCCATTTTTAAGGAGGGGCTCACTATAGATGCTGATAATTCAGTAATGCACTCTTAAATCTTTTATCTTGTTGTTCTGCTTGTTATGTTTTTTTTTCGTTTTTTTTTTCGTGTCACACAATGAATATCTTAAGGTCATAAGGTTAAATCTTTTATGGGTTAAAAGTCAAGTCATTGTTAAATCTCAAATTTTAAAGAAAAATTTCAAAGTCAATTGACATTGACTGCCTTTTCACTAGGATTAGACAATTCTTTGAGTTTTTATTATTGTAGAAACTATTGAGAAAAAAATTCCCAATAAATAATGTACGGTTTAAAAACCACATAGAATTGAAGAACAACGAACTTGTTTTAATTGCTAAGTACCCTCTATTTTGTAAATTGAAATTGATAGGTATCTTTTTTTATAGCAGGGGCTTTTTACAGTCCTATTTTCAGATTAGTTTGCTATAAGAGTAGAGTTTTTATACAGCATTAGTCCCCCCGCCCCGTATTACAGTATGTTTGTGAAAAACTAAGGTTTAAAGGAATTGCTAAGGCGTTAAAGAAGTTTACTGAGAGAAAAATTCCCGAAATGAAGAAATTTCATAAGAACCCGCTGAAGTAGAGGTCAGTTCTAAAGTCTTTATTTTAAGCCTAGCAATGGTATCATAAGTGTTCTTGGATTATTTTCTCCATAAGCCTGAAGTAGACTCTTACAACTTTAGTTCTTATGTAAAAAAACATCATTAGTGTAGGTGGTTCAAAATTAAATAACCATATCGAAACCACCCTGTCCACGCTTTCACGATAAAATTTCATTAAATGGCAATCTTTTTTTGATGGAAAAACGAATAGAATGGCATGATGGTTTTTTGATGATTGCTTATTGCTTCCGTGACACAGTCCATATTCTGTAAAGATTATGATGGGTTTCAGTTGGCAATATGAAATTGTGAAGTAGTAAATATAATATGAGAAATATATCTATCTGCCGAGAGTGCTCGATGATATCAGAGCTTGTTCAAAATTAAAAGAAAGAGACTTTGATTTATTATTTAGAACTTTCAGTTTCATGTCGCCCGTATGGACGACAATCATCATATTATCATATCATAATATGAAGAATGAAAGTTGGTAATCGTGCGATGGAAGAAAAGGTGTTTTAAAGGTCGAATCGAATTCTGAGAAGTATCATGGTTGAATTGTTTTTGTTTTTATCTCTCTGATTTTTGATTTGGTTTTCAGATAACCAAATCTACAACGTAGAATCTTTGACTATGTCTTCTTCTTTATTGAAATCTCTTAAAATTATATGGAACTGCGATACAGTAATAATGCTCGGTTTTTTTTGTTAGACTGGATGACATGATTAAAGTGGCCAATTTTTTAAATAAAAATATCGAACTTGACATATCTCCTAGTCTCTGATAAACTGTACTCAACCTCATCAAAGATCAAGGTTCTGTTGCTTCCTCTACGTACTGTACAATCGGGTATGTACAAACCAATGAAGTAAAAGTCTGAAGAGCTAGAAGCGAATTTTCCTCGGGCAAGAAAAAAATGAATCCTTAAGGTCCTTAAGATAATGCGCCTTTATTTTAGAAGACTGATTGAATTTAGCGGTTTCTTTGTTTTCAAGTGGTTTATTTTACTTTCCATCTGGTATCTGCATAAAAACCAGGCGGGCCGCTCAAGGCCGCGCAACTTAGGTAGGATTTAGCGGCTTCCAGTCCTACGTAGGAGATTCGATTCTCGAGACTTTGGGCTTTTACTTCATTGGAAAAAACTTATTACCTGTGAGTATACTTCTTCATCATACCAAATTCGAATTTATTTATTTACCAGTTTTAAAGAATCAAGAGGTTTAAAAGTTCGTCCAAAACCAAAAAACATAATGAAGAACTGTCGAGTTCAGATTTCGATGATTGCTAAGAAATTTACGTTCTAAATATATATAATATTGTCATGCTTATGATAATGCTTATGTTACGTGATAATTGAGTATTTTTTGCAATTTCCTTAAATATTTGGTGTTCTAAAGTCTTCATGTTCTTAACTTGTTCCTAACATTTTGGTAATTGAAGCCTTTTGATTTTCGTCAAATTTGCTCTTATAACAAAACGTGTTAAGGCAAAATTATACTGGTTCTTATAAAAAACGTGTGGCTTCAATTTTCTGTTAAATCGTTAAAGGTAGAAGTTGTGTAATTCACTCTAGTCTTTTTATTATAATATTATTGTTTACAAATTGTCTCTTTTCTTTCTTTTGTTGCTGTTGGCTACTTCTGCCAGGTGATTAAAGGCTTGATTAACTACCTACCCATTAAAACCAATTGTAATTATTTTTTTCTGTTGTCATTTTATATTCAAAGCATTCTTAATAGCCCTCTATTTTTTGTCGTCGTTGATGGACGGCGATACACAGAGAGTTGTTGTGATGCTCGAAAATTGCAAAAGGAAAAAGAAGAAACTGGGTTGTTGATTTTTTTAGTGATGTTTGTTTATCATCGTGTTTGGGTTTTTCAGTTTACTAATGGATTGTTTCTTTTCTGTTTTTCCCAATACTTATTAATTATTTTCATCAGTATTTCATTTTGATCATCTTGCTTACATAAAAATGCATACTTTTCTGATTTTTTTCACTCTTCCCACTATGTATTAAATATTTTTTATTTTGTTGTTATTTTTCATGTTCACTCACAACAAAAAAACTTTGAGTGGGTTTTATAGTACTTTTTCATTTTCATTTTCATGTAGTGTTTTTTTTTTTCACCTCGGTTTATTCAACATCGAAGAAGGACGAGATATGTGTGTAGACTTAGCCACCCCCGCGTCCTTTTCTCTTCATACGTCCCAGTGTATTTATTATCATGTAAAGCAAAAAAAGAAGAAAGAATGGAAGATGAGGAGAAAGAGAAAAAAGAGACTTTAACTCAGCTTCTTTTAAACTACTACTTCATTTTGTTCATATTTATTTTTTCATTCGTATTTAAGACAAGCAAATTTTGACCTAAACAGTGTTGTCTTTTATCACGATAATAGTTTAGTTTTTGTTGCTGTCATAGCTGTCGTACGGTTTTTTTAGTTCTACCTTGACTTTTGGTATCTTTCTAGAGAAATCTATGCAACTTTATCTAAACTATACTTTTATCTTTTTTCACCAAGGCTTTATAGAAAATACAGATAACCAAACAAAAAAATATAAAATATAGTTTAACCAATCTTTTTTTAACAGAAAAAAAAACAAAACAAAAATCATGAAATTTTTATAAAGAAAACTTTTTTCGTTGTCATTTTTTTTACCAAAACCGAAAATCTCACACTGCACAGTAACACTGCATATACACTGACACTTGATTAAAACATGGTTAGCAAAAATCATCACCATCGGAGGATTCACTTTGCAGTAAGGATTTTGGTTACGAATTATGGCCCTATCTACACCATCTGACTTATTTCATTGCGTTATTCTAGTTTAATCTAAGGAGTATGATCCATACATTTTTTTAACTGACTGAATGTACAAAGTAATTTTTTCCTTTTGAATTATTCAAAAAATTCGAGAGTTTTATTTTGATATTGGAAACGTTACACCAACGTCTTTTCGTGAACGTTTTTTTATTTTGGAGTTGAAGTAAGGTCATGCAAATAAAGTTACAGAAAAATAATTATCAGTATAAACTAAAACGGAAAAGAAATATTGAGAAATTCAATGAGGTCTAAAAACTATTATTTGGCACGGTCGGGCACGGTACATTATCAGCGACTTTAAAAAAACATCAGCAATATTCATTGTTCCGGATTTTTTCCGTATCTTTCCCTCCTCTATTGTACAGAGGCATCTCGGAATTGAAATGAAATATTTCCATATTGTACGAGTAACTATGTAATAATGTAGTTTACTGTAGTCCCGTTGCTGTAACTTTTATAAAACGTTCCAAAGGAATAAGTCAACTACACTTAGGTACCCCCAAATTCTTTAAAACAATATTGTAATAAAAATTGTCGGAAATTGAGATTCTACTTTAAGTTTCTTTTTTGTTCATATTATTAACATGTGTCTTTTGTCCTCTTTCAACTAGCCTGATCACCACACTCACTCACGCAGCCTCTTGACTCGCAATGAGGTCATGAAACCGGCCCACATCTTTCGGGACCAAGTCAATACTGTGGCGCAATGGTTCGACCAATGGAACGATATTGAACAAACGATCGCTTGTTATTCACTTCTCAAAAGACTGGGCCCCACTCAAGCACGTTTCTTATCGTTGGTACTGGATCACACATTCAGAGATTCCGCAAGTGAAGTACAGATTCTTGAGGAAGAAGCCAATGGAAAAGGTCGGTTCAATTTTTCACAATACTCGTAGAGGTCCCAGCCGGCACACAACGTTGTTTCAACGTTTATCTAACGTTCACAACGTCCATATAACGTTAGATGAACGTCGAAACAACGTTGTGTGGCAGCTGGGTTGACTCATGTTTGTCCGAACTCGAAAGGGAGATTCAAATTTTCCGAATATTTTTTCGATATTCCGATAGTTATTCAAAATGTATTTTAAGTTAAGTTTTTTCCTAGACAGGACTGAAAGTTAGCTTTGATCATCCAGTATTTTCAATGAAAATTTTAATAATAGAAGTTCGTATTAGCGAGAGCTCATATTAGCGAGTAATATCACATCGATCGGATCCATAACGATAACTGACGAGACATAATAGCAATCTCTCGAATTAGCAAGCATATGCTGGGCATGTCTTTTTCTCCACCTTTTCTACTCCCTCTTGCGTCAGGTTGTCTTTTATGTGATGATCTAGTTTTTCGGTTAACCATATGCTTACGTAATGTGGGCCAAATAATTATGATGGGTCTCTCGCCGACTGTGCTATGATAAATTTAAGAATAACTTGTATTATGTCTTAAAAAGTTTTGAAAGCCAAGTTTAGACCATTTTCACACTTTACATTTCAATTTACGATTTTTTTGATATTTGATAGATAAGGTAAATAGGCTATGTATGCGGCACCGTTTAGATCTAGAAACGAAATTTTACGCTTTTTGCTTAATTATTTTAAAGTTTGGTCAACCGTGGCTATAGCTTTGAAAATAGGGAGATGCAATATAAATTGGGGGGGGGGTCATCACCCCCGGCACACTATGTTAATCTCATTTCGGAGCAATATGGTTAATAGTAACGTTTGTACGTAGTCTAAATTTGTATCACAAGCAATCATGTAGAATGTAGGCAATGTTTACTGTCTTCCAAAGTATGAATTAGAAATACTTGCGAAATATGAGATCACTTTATCACTGCTTGGATTCACTTCAAAGAAATTTGATACTTCAGCCCGTGAGAAAATCTAATCTTTTTATCATGTAAAGCGAGCGTTTTATTTACGAAATGTCCTTTGATGTATTTTTTTCTGCCAATCCACAATCATCCTACGCTTTTCAGCATAATGTTTTCAAATCTCTGTTGACCCTTTAAACATGATAACTAACAGTACTTCAAAACACAACAACAACCTACACCTTTCTAAATATATAATATTTGCGACACTCGTTAAAGGTTAAGGTTATTACAAATTGATGATGAGAAAATTCACAATTTTTTTTTCTCGAACAGAATAATACATTTAAAACAGGAATCGTGTGGGCGGCTGTTTGAATAAGAAACTTATTGGATTTAATTTGTCTGACTGGATTTCAATTTCGACTAGGAAAAATAGGAGTAATAAAAAATACTCGAACCTAGTTTCGAGGGTTTGTATCATATCATTATTAAGACTGGCTCAATAATTTTCTCGTTGAAGCTTTTAGCAACTTCCATAGGATGGGCCTTAATTCCTAAAAAAATTGGTACCTCGACATTTGTGAATATTTTTTTTTTGAGGTAATGAAGCCACTAGATATACTTTCTGATGACGACCTTTAGGGAATAGCGCACCCGTAATAATTAAACCCCTAGATATGTACTCCTAGATATAATTGCTCAGAGATATTTACCCTCTCTCTTGAAGATGTTCAACCTCTATGAGTATCCACTATCCACTGAAACATTGTTTCAATTCCCACTGTAGTAAGTTTCAACGTTAAATTATGTTTATTTTTCATCTTACAGAATTCTTGGACAGTTTATGCCACGAGAGTAAAGAAATCGCCGTTCAGCAGCTCCTGTTACATTTACCTCTGCTGCATCCTGGAAACGACGAAGTACGTCACGAATACTTGAACATTTTACCCAAAATCCTTTCGCATTCACTCGAATATTCAATTCACGAGGAAGAATGCAGGCAATTATTATCACTAGCCTTAGTCCATCCTGCCTTTGTGCCGGAGGAGCGAAACTCGTTAACCTGGTGGTTAGGTCTTCTAGAAGACCGCGGTGAAAAAATGCGTGAAAAACGCCAACGCCCACCGCCCGGCTTTAACCAACATTCACCGTTGAGTGGTACCAAATCGGCATGTGAGCTATGGGGAAACACGACGCAGTACTCTCATGCTCCCGTTACCAACACCTTATCTTATAAAACGACGCTTGCACCAAACGGATTCAAAGGACAGCCACCGCTCGCTCATACAGACTCTGGTATCAGCACATCTTTTGACAATGGACCAGTTGGTCTTACGTACCCAGTCACGAAAGGTATGTCTCGATTACTGATTTTATCATTTTAAAATTTCTCTATGCATACGATCATCTGATCACGCCCCCAAAACCTTAAACTTAGTCTTTAACCAGGCGTTATATTACAAAGGCTGTTATTAATAACTTTTATTTAGTATTGGTGGAAACTAAATTCATGTTCTGCATTTGATTGCCTTCCTTTAAAATTCATCAACAGATTTCGTGCCTGATATACCGTTAAGATCCTATTTGTGTATTATCTGTTTCACATTGCCCTCTTAATAAACACCGTTTGCGCTACATCATGGACGGTTAAAGTTTAATAACCTTGCTCTTTACTCTTAAAGGAAGTAATTTATTGCCTTGGTGTCATTAATTAGTTTATTGGTGGGTTGGCAAGGGTTATGGCTTCCCTTTCGAATGTATAGGGGTTGTGTAGAGCGTCGTGCTTTTTCTATGAACAGGAGTTTAGGCCAAAACCAAAGGATAACTTTGGAACGATCCTGGCCATTTCAGAAAATGGTTAAGAAAATGCATTATCAGACCCAGTTTCAAGCCAGTATGTATAAAATAAGCCTATCAAGAACAATTTAAGAACATTTTCTCCAGCATATGGAAGTCATTAAAATTTAGATCGGCCGAAATTCAGCCATGTTTTATTGTTTTTTTATATGAACGCGTGCAGTATGGGATAGTCTCAAGCATTACATAATGGTTTTGTGGGATGAATAAAACATGTACTGAGAGGAATGAGAAAATTCTTCACAACAGCACATGGTTCCTTCTGTTAAGTTTCGGAGGTGCTACCTACCTTGTGCTTTACCTCTCATGGAGTGAGTCAAAAGGATAAATTTACTTTTCATGAGTAACGAATGTTATTACTTACAGTATTCCTAATGAGTACAATTAATACTATCAGAACGATTTTAGTACAATAAAAACTGAAAAATGGTCGAATTTTACGCAATATTTATATATATAATATAATTGAGAACAACTATCATCACAGGCACTCCGAATCATCCAAGATACCTCGTGGTCAAATTCAACCACACACACACATGTCACGTACCTAAATGATTCATCGCCTAAAGCGGAATAGGGTCCAATATCTAATAATTGGTATTAATTTTCAAGAAAAGTGCGTTAGACAATTATATGTTAAACAATTTTATGAAAACAATGAGGGTCAAAAACGTAAAGAATCAGATCAAGCTAAGAACAAATCTGAGAATTGATTGCGCAGAAAACAGTATAAACTTTTTGAACGTAAATATTGTCATAACATTCAAATAAAGTAAACGATATTGCCTTTCGGGGTTACGCACTGATATTTACTTTGCCCGTAGATTATTTTTTTAAATAATCTTCAAATTAAAAACATCCGTTCCTGAAACGTTTTTTGTTTCTGATAATTTTGATTCGGTATTCGAATTGATTGATTGATTGAGAGAGAAGAAATTTTCCATAATTTGTTTTTCATACGTTTTCATCTTACATCCGTATTACATAACTTAGCTGTATGTCATGTTTTGCCGGTTCAATTATACCTCATTGGATGGGAACGTCATTTTTGAGCTTTTTTCTACATCCAAAAGGAAACTCCATTCAAAGTTTATTTTTCTATCAAGGAAAAAGTCAATTTGAAAAAATTGCGAATCACGAATCACGTTTTCATTAACTACGCAAAATAATTAGGCGGAATTACTCATTTGTCAGGTTCGCAAAATTATTTTATTTTTTTTCTATTTACATTTTTTACGTCAAAGGATTCTACAAAGGGAAACTACTCCAAGAAATTAATTTTTTTTCTTCATTGCGATGAAATTGCTCATCATTTCCCCCCTTATAACCTATATTCCAATAGTGGACACCACTGAAAGGATGGGGAAAATCACTAGAAGCGTCCTTTTGCATTCGTAAGGGTTTTCGTGGAAGCAAGAAAATCTCCAACTGTAGCACACACGTTTTATTTGACTTATCCATTGATAATTGTAAGCTTCGTGTATCTTAGTAGGATGGTCCTATATTACTATATCTTACTCTCGAGCCTTGCTTAGTTATAAGTTCATCAGCTTAAATTTCATTCTCGTCTTAATTCTAGCAAAGTAATAAGATGAACGCCCGATGAAAAATTTGTAGTCTTGATCCGTTGTTGAATGTTCTTCTTCTTCTAATATAAACTCAGACAGTTTCCAGGTGCAATGTGGTTCATCTTGCCCACATACTAGTTTTTGATATATATATTTTTTTAAATGTTTAACCTATTCAAGTTCTATTCCAAGGAGTTTGAGGTTTCTCCCCACTCGGGAAAGAAAAATTTAATGAAAAAGGAAAGTTAATTTCAATCTGTTTATCTAGTTGTGAAACTCACTCCTTTTTTCTTCCAAACTTTCTTCTTAATACTGTTTCTTCCCACGTACCTCATTCTTGCCTTACTTTAATTCCACTTATCGTTAGATCTGCTTTTGATTGAAAATGTTTGCTTGTTTCCGAGAAACCCTCTTTTCTTCCGGTCACGTTCTTCCTTTTCATTCTTAGAAACTGGAAACGACAAGTGTTTTTTTTTTACAATGACATGATTTTTATGAAGTCGTTGCTACAATTATATGGTTTAAGTGGTTGAGCCAGTAATTTATTTGACTACGCTATGAACATCAGCTTTTAGGTACAAAACTTACAACAGGAACACCTTTCTCCTTTAAATAGACCTCTTTGCACAGTGAACGAGAATGTTTTCGTGAAAGCTCTTCTCTGTTACTTAACTGATCTTTTTTTGAAGACGCCTTTAAACTAACTTTTAGCCTACTCAATCAAATTTTTATCGTCACGACAAATAGATTTTTAATTACTTGCCTGTCAATAAGAATAGTTTTATAAGAACATTAGGCTTAATATTATAACAAAAACCTAAGAAAAATGAAGAACATATTTTCGTCTCTCTCTTTGCTGCCTCTCGAATATTTTTTCTTTTATTATTGCTACAACAGATCAGTTTGAGTTCATCTCTACATTAGATTTCCCCTAATTGAAACGATTTTTTTATAGAAACACTTCAGTTTTTGTTTAACATGCCATTAAAATCTTTTTGACAAAACCACACCGCTGAGTGAAGATTGGTTCCCTTTTTTGAAAGATACTCATATAAGCTGCAAAAAATGGTAATGATATACACTATACGCCCGCTTGGGGGAGGAGGCATTTTGTGTGAATGTTTGAATGGGGTTTTTCCAATGTTTTAATGCTTCAAAATTGATTGGGAAGATTAGCTCAAACTTAAGTAAAGGCGTGAATTTTGGTTCACTGGGGGAGGGGCTAGGTTTTTTCGCTGATTATTCGCTGATAATCCATATTTAACAATGACTCTTTCTTCTGCCAACCTTTCGGAAACATTGGAATTTCTGTTTGATAACTGATGATGAAGATCCTACGCAATGTTCAGGTCGTCAAAATTTATTATCGTTCTTCAAAAGACTAAATCTGCTTAGCTAGCCAACGCTTTCTCGACGGTATCTTACAATAAGATTTTTTTGTCCAAGATAAAGAGTCGACCCCGCTTTTTTAACTTATTGTGAGAAAAAAGAACCTACGCCGTTGTTTTTAAAAAAACCTATTTTATAAGAACACACAAAACATAAAAGCTAAGAACAATTTAAGAATAAATATATCTAAAATGCACAAAATATTAAAATGATGATCGTGCTAATCATTTTGCTTTATCATTTGAAAACTCTGGGTGTGTGGTCAATCACACTCCTAAAACCTTAAATTTTGTTATTTAGACTAAGGACAGTACACCTTTTCGACCGTAGCCGCGTGGTTAGGCATGTGCCACTTAATCATTTAATTATCCCCCTAAACTCGATCCAATCCTTTTTTGACACATTTTTCTATTGTCTATAGGTGCTAAAAAAGGACTGGGACGGTTTTAGTGGGATAAAGCGGACAAAAAAATGCCCGCGCGGCAATTAGCGGCTACAGTCGAAAAGGTGTGTTGATAATAGGCCTTTTCATAAATTACGTCACAAACATCACTAGCCTCGTAATTAAACAATTACCATGGTTATTGTGTCTCTTTTTTTATGGATAGAAACCACTTTCTATTAAATAAAATCTTCTGGGTGTTAGTTGTCATGGCAATAATTTCAAAACGAGGCCAGTGATTTTCGTGAGGTAATTTATGAAAACGTCTATTGGTAAATATTTATAGTTTCTAATAAAAAAAGAATGTAATAAGAACTAGTTATGCCGCATGAAATTTTAGCCGAAAACTTTAACGATCACACAATACTTGTTTACTTCAGGTTACCGTGGTGATAACGATAATGAAGAATCACGAACGCGTTCAAAGTCGTTCCCAGTCGACCCGGCCAACATGCACATGCCACTCTCTCCCCAGTCTTCTGTGGATAGTGACGATGAAAACTCGTTACGAAAGATGAACAGTTACGTCGGCGAAAACTTCCACCCAGGAATGAAAGGTATGATTTCTAAAATCGAAGAAAAATCGGTTTTCACTTCAATAAGTGTATCGTCAATAAGGTTGACAGAACTTACTTTTTCTTTACATGATTTCAATAACCACGAAATTGCCCTTTGAGAATGAGATAGAAGTATAAATATGCCTTATTACATGAATATTACTAGTCATTTTAATAACACGAATTGAAAAATTTCGTGTTAATAAAAACCCCCTTAATTAAACCCAGCCGCTGTGTCCTTGAAAAAGCAAATAAAATTCGTGTTGATTTTTTGCGTGTTAATTTCAAGGCCGTTAAATACTTACCTAGTGATGTTTGTGTAATAAGGTAGTCGCTCCAATGCTATCTTTAGATCAGCGAATCCGGTAAGAATCAAACTCACAAACATTCAATCCGCGAGTAATTTATCCTAATGTAAATAATAAGCATATATTTATTCTCTTTCAAAACACAGACGTTCAAATGTGGTTGAAGAGCTTGCGACTTCATAAATATTCTCACATTTTCACTGACATCACCTATGATCAGATGTTGAATCTGACCGAAGATTTTCTGGAAAGCAAAGACGTCACCAAGGGAGCTCGAAACAAGATCATATTATGCATTCAAAAGATCAAAGAACGCAAAAAGCTTCTGTTACAACTAGAAAAGGTACAGTCTTCGTGTATTTAGGTAACCTTGGGTTATACCATATCAATCTTGGTCGTAATTTTAGATGCTACGACTTGAGTTCACTGATAAATTAACAAGACCATAGAGTAAGGTTAAAACAGACAGTAATGTCTTCTTCTTCTCTAGTTTAGGAAAGATTTTGCTTTATCATCAATATTAGCAAAATCAGATTGTACCTTTTTAAACCTTAATTTAACAGTGCAAATACTATCTACAAAGAAAATAGGATAACGATTTTTCCAAACAATTCAATGTTTCTTCTCTTTTACATTGTAGGAGGTTTTGCAGATTGGTAAACTACCTTACGTCCTCAACGAGTTGAAAAGCATCTTAATGAGCCCTATCAAAACTCCTGAACATAGAAAAACCGGACTCGAAGGAGAAATCACCGGAAAACCCTCTTTCTCCGAAGAAGACGAGGACAAAATTGCAAACACGGAAGACGACGGCGAAAATAAAGAAAACGAAGCGGAAACGGCCCTTACCGCAGTTTCTAGTAACACGGAAACTAACACGGAAAACTCTGTCCATAAAACGACCGACGAGAACACACCATCGGAAGCGGAAGAAGACCTTCCATCCGAAATCGTGCGTGTGATGGGTAAAGCGTGTACGCAAATTCTTGTCACGCAACCAGATGAGGAGTGTTGTTTAACGTATCTTGGTCTGTTGGAGCGTGTCCTCACTCACGAAGCTTTCTCGCAGAATGACAAACGTCGCATGCAATCGTGGAAAGTTCAATGTCAAAAACTAGCACGCCAGCTAGCTATGAATCGTAAATTAGGTAGCATAGAAAAAGGACCGAAAAAGTGAGTTTTTCTTCGATTTCTCATGTGTTAGATTGGAGTCTATTTATGAACATCAATGCATGGTCTAGACACTTGTATCAGAATTTTAATAGTGTTTTAATTAACAAAATCCCCTAGCATGGGCTTCCTACTGACCCAGGCAAAGATCTCTTTTCTTATGAAAAGAAATGTTTAACTTAATAAATAAGTATTTTTTATATTTTCTCCGATAGTTGGTATGATCCACTTGGTAGTGGTAGTTTGGCGCGACCCCGCCGACCCACCAACCGTACAAACTCGTTGAAGAGCGGCACTATACCACAGTGTGGACGGGCTGGACCTTTGGTTGCCGCACAAAATATTCACAAGAAACTTGGACACACCAACAGTTATCACAGTAGTGTTGTAAGTTTTGAACTAATTCATATTTTTTCATTTGCTTTTTCTCTCTATTACCCGTTTTTTCTTTTATTAGAACCCAGTTTATAAGAACATTGAGGCTGAAATTCGTCGAAAAATTAAGAACATCGTAAGAACATGCCCAGCCTCAGTTTGGAAAAAAATGACAAGAAACTACAATTTTTTCCTCTTTTCAAGCAGTTTTAAACAAACTTAGGAATGGATTTTCTAAATCGAGAGTCAAATATTGTCCAAACTTTACCAATTTTAAGTGCTCTTTATTTTGCATGATATTCTCGATTTAGAGTAGTCTGAAAATTTAAGAACGCATCAAGGAACATTTCAGGCTGAAAATTGCTAAAAAAATAAGCACATCCAGGCTCAGCCAAATTTTAGGTTTTCTAATAAAAAAAAACGTGTACTGTCAAACGGGTAGATCACCAATTTCAAATAAACTTTTCTGGATATGGGTTTACCTGTCATTTCCTAATATTTTCTAATCTTGACATCATCTTATTTCCGTAGGCCAAGGGCTCCCACCAATCCCTGAGTCGCACTAAATCTGCACCAATCAGATCTAATCACGTGATGCTTCAACAGCCTCATTTGGGTAAGAAGAATATTTTTATTGCTCAAACTTCCCCAACATGTGTTAAACTTTTTTTTCACTTCTTAGAATTTATTTCTATAAGAAAATAATGTTAGATTTTGATCAACTCCTAAGAAATAAAATTAAAAACAATCCCAGCCTGCTGATTTTATGCCTTTTTAGCCTGAAAACACGAATAAAATAAGGACATTCGAGCCTCAGCTAGAATTTAATGGTTCTTATAAAAAAGTAAAGGTTGTTAATTTTTATCACAGTATTTCTAACAGTAACAATTTAACAATTTTTTTGATATTTCAATACATTAATATTTTTAATGCTTCGAAAATCAAAAAGCCGCCAGTGGCTCATTAACATAATTTGATCATTGCATTATATCCAAAAATTTGAATCTCCTAGCAACAAAAATCTTTTACAGTACATCTTAGTGCATTTAAATGGTCGTAAGAACTTTTTACCAGATATTGTGCTCTCTTTAGTTCCTTCATAAGTGCCTATAATTGGGGTTAACTATCAATTATATAGTTTTACTATATATTTTGTCTGAATCCATTAAGCCACGCCTCAACTGTTTTATAAACTATTTACCCAGCTGTATATTTGACCTACAGATATTACAAAATTTAGGTTAGCGTTGAACTTCCCACCAACCTTATTTTATACAAGGAAGTTGCCGAAAACTATAATCTATATAATGACACTGTAATAGCCACAATGCGTTGATTAGTAGGAATTAATTCGGCATTATATATCTTTTTTTCGGGGGGGGGGGTAAAACCTCTGTTGAGATCTAAATAATCGTGTATGACTTGGAAATCAATTTTCAAAAATCAGCATTTTTTTTACTTGTGCCTATTGTGAACTATGAGATTAATTTTTTGAATTATTTCCTACTACTTGATTTTCATTGTTGTTTTTTTTATTGTAGGAGGTGTGTTCATGGGTCACCAAGATACAGAAGGAATCAACAAAAGCCTGGAATCGCTTTGTGTCAGTATGACGAACCACGCGCTAGAAGGTTTGTTTTCTATTTTCTCCCCAAACCCATCAAAAGTTCGAGACGAGGATTATTCAAACTTACTCGAACTAGCTTGAGTTATTTTTTTAATGAGTAAGTAAAGTCTGTCCCAATATAATCTGCAGCGGAAACAAAGAGCTTTTGAGAGAATTTTAATCAATTACTGTAGCGGTGGTTTTGTTTGTTGAAAAGATGATAAGAATAAGGAATGGAAAAATTTATACTGAGACGGACTTTAGTTCAAGTAAGTTTGTGTAAGATATTTTGAAATTCTCAGTTCAACGGTCTTACGTAGAATTGTAATTAAAACACTTCTTATAAGTGCCTTATGGTGTCTCTTGGTGGGATAAGAGGATCTATTTAATGTTTTATTTTGCAATTCAGTATCGTTTCTCGTACGTCAGATGTCACGCCTACTTTGCCATCGGTTTATCAATCTTGCCGTTCTTTTTCGATTTTTATAGAAAGAAATTTCGTAATATTTTTTCTTCTCTTTACGAAAGACATTTTTTCAAGGTTCACATATAGCTCCTTAAATGCCCGTTATCAGCGACCCGAAGGTCTCGCTATCAAATAACTGACTTCCTGAAGGTAGGCGAGGCGCCGATCTTTCCGTAGTATCCTCCGGACCCTATTGCTGAGCATAAAGGATTACAGCCATTTAAATCCAGCCATTGATTGAAATCAATACCACGTGCACTGTACTCAAATTGCAATTTACCCTACGGGATTTTAAGTGATCTTTAGAGCAGTTAAATGATCAAAAAAATTTATTTTTCTATTTCTACAGATGCCCGTGAGGACACATTCTAAAGCTCCAAGCAATCTCTTTCGATGTCGCAAAGAAATTTCCCTCGAAGTTAAAAACACAACATCAAAATAGTCTTGAGATGAATTTTCTTTAGTGAAATTTGCTTGAACTTAAGAAGTCTGGGATGGAGTTGACCCCCAATCTCTTTCGATCGCACTCCAATTTATTTCATAATGCAGAAATGGATTCAGAGAAACGTAAAACAATAGCTGCAAATTTCATTCTTTGTTATGATGGTAACTACAAAAAAAACAGACACGAAAAACTGTATAATAAAGATTTTCTGGTCTTGCAGTGCAGAAGAAATCTTATAAAAGTGTACACTTTAGTTTTAAAAGTAACCCAAACATTTTGACTTTATATTATATATATTAAAAGAATTGGCGTGTGCCCGGAGCATAGAGCGCTACCTGGTTTATTTCCACAGCACAAAACGAAAATCATTGTATGATGACGTCACCTATTTTTTTTTTCAAAGATGCTGGTTCACATTGGTTGACGGGTTGAACTACTTAATTTTTTTGAATATTTTTAAAAAAATACGGAATTGCCAATTGAGATATTACATATTTACTGCTGTTTTATTGCAAACTTCACAATTTTATGTCGACATTTGTAGAGCTTAACCCAGCATTCTAGTCTACTAGAAATGCAATCAGTTCATATAACTACTTTGGCTGAGTTGATCTTTGTCAGAGTTGGTAATGTTCTTAAAGGATGCCACAAGCTTGCAAATCTTTGAGTATCATTTGAGTATTTTTCCCTTCGAGAAATATATTTTTTATTGGTTTCTCGTTTCTCTTATTTCATTTGTTTGTCGTTTGTTAATTAGTTTACTTTTTGTGTTTTTTTCTTTCCAGTCATCATCAGGAAGGGTACGAAAAAACCATTTCGAATGACTTGGTCAAATCATCCGGATTTGTCCAATACCCGACTGTTATTTCGATACCTAGCCTACTGTTTCTTTTAATCTTTTCATTTTCCATCTTGAATTTTGTTCTGCTGTATGCTTTTTATAAGAACACGAGTGAATTTGGGCAAAGATCTTAAATCAAATTAAGAACAATGTGAACATGAGAAAAATATGAATAAAATGTTGATTTTAACTCTATTTTAAGTGCTTATAAGCAAACCAACGTGTTTTTTGTCATGTAAGCCAAAAGTTAAGGCTGAACAGAAGTTTCACCGACTCTTATAAAAAATAGCTTGCACTACAGTATGTCCGGAAAAAAACGTAACAGATTCTTAGATAAAAAAATCCCTTGGTGTATAGAAAAATTAAACTCGTAATGAATTTCTATGTCCCCAAATGAGTTTTTGAATAAGATTGTCCTAAGAATTTCATATATTATGGGAATTTTTCTTCAAATAAAGTTTTTTCCACTTTTTTTCGGACACTCTGTATATTACATTTGTTCATCATTGTCCAACTATTGTTTGTTTGTTTTTATTTTAATATTTCAAAAAAATATTTAATTAGTTCATTGTAACCTTAGTATCGTTTAGTCGTACCTCAAATGATTTAACTGTCCGATCAATTCAACGTCTGCGACGCAAGAGTTTATTTTCGGACAGTGAGTTTCAGTTTATTTGAGTGTAAGCTAAGGAAAGAGTGCACCGGGTGTACTTCAAAAGTCATTTTTGAGTTGTTTTTTTACAGAGTCGATCTTTGTAAAAAGAATCAAATATTTTTTTCTGTTTTTATAGAATAATATTAGAAAGAAGAGTGAAAAGTGTTATTTTTTTTGCCTCGATGGTGAATTTATGTGCCGGTTCACGAAAATTTTGGCTCATATAATCAGCATAGTTGTTGTTTCAAAAGATTGTGAAACAATAACATTTGAATTTTTATCATCTTTATTACTTTACTTTATTATTACATTGTATTATAGATTTGTCGTTAGAGATTTTTTTTGCGCATGCGCTAAAATGAATTCAAAAATTTAAAACCTTGAAATGTAATTTTCTCTCTTACATTTTGTCCTTATATGGTATTGATTATCATATTTATATTTTTTTCTCAAATTGTGGAGAGTTAACTTTCTATTCGGTTTTCTTTTTCAATATCTCTTTCATGTACCAAAATAATTTGAAAACTATTAAGAATTGTGTCTTTATCTTTGTTTTGTTTCCTGGACTGAAAATGATTCCGAAATCCGAAATTTTCAAAAAAGTCAAGTGATTTCTTTGGTAGGAAATTCTACCAAAATTTGCTTCAGATTCACTTTTGATAAAGGCCGTGGGTCTAGCCCTTCGGGCTTTACGGATCTGTGGATATTAATTAGGGCTGGAGGAGTTTCCTAAACCTGACCCCTACAGGGAAAAACTTTTGTGAATTTTCAAGGTTCTTGTACATATAGCTATAAAAAGGCCCAAAAAGGAATCTCGACCGAGAAACGCCAGTTCGACTTTTTGTAAGTAATTGAAACCTTTAAAGAGACTTGACCGGGTAAAAGAACCGACCACTGGGTGGCCGTTAGGAATAATTCTCAAAATATAGTCTCCGATGAAAAAAATATTCTATTCTCAGAAAGAAGAAAAACAATAAATTTGGGAATGATTTTTTCCATAATTTCCTGAGAAGATAGAATTTTAGATGGTAGATTCCAGTTGTTAGTGTTTAGATTCCAGTTGTTACAGTATGTGGCCCCCAAAACGGCGATCAAATTTGAAATTTCTCTCAAATCTAGAGGAAAAGAGATTTTACAAAAATTTTTGCTGCATGAAAACCTTTAACATCTCTACTTTATTTCCTGGAAGTTCTTTTTTTAAATTTTCAATTTCAACAATATTTTTCAATCGCTTAAAGATAGGTAGCTTTTTTCTAATGGCCCCCAAAACGGAGGTTTGAAATTTTAGCGATTTCTCGAGATATCTTTAAGATATGAATACAAAATTTTGACCATAGTTTTGAAATATGATTTAGAGGGTTTTGGGCATAAATTTATTTGATAACATTTTTACAGTATACCCCTGGTTGTCAAAATGCAGGTTTGGGGCCCCAAAAACGGAGGTGTAGCTGAAATCAAATTATTAAGCCCAGTGGTAATAGAAGGAAAAACTATGAACATATTTGTGTTTTCCCTTAAATTTACGACCCGATGGATGTAAAATTTATGATTTTTATGAAATATTTCAAGATTTTCGATATTGCATAGTCCAAACTGAAAATTTAGAAATTTTCAAAATGACGATTTTGATTTAACAACGTCTTAATCAAGTTTTTGAAAACAAATCTCTTTTGAAAATAGTTCCATTCATGTGTGAAATAATCTGTGAAAATTTTAGAAAAAAAGCTTGACTGAAACTGAAAATATTAAGCTTTAAAGATATTTTTCTCCCATATTTTGCAAAAAAATGACAGAATTTGCCGTTTTTGCTGATGCAGCGAAAAACTTTATGGATAATGTTAATTTTTTGTTATAAACTATTAACTCAAGGTGATAGGAAGAGAATTCCAAGATTTTTTGCTTTTTCTCATATTTAGAATTTTTGGTTTTGTCAATGCTGATTCTAGGGCTCCAAAATACTGGTTGACCTTCAAGATGCTATATCTTTTACCCAGCCTCTAAAGTCACAGATGTATTTGCATTTTCTGAACGGCATTAGGTGTAGAAAGTCTCCTATACCCCGTTTTCATAACTTATTTTCACTATCCAAGGAGCTAGAGTGAGTTATATGCAATTTTTATCTAATTTTGGTGTTAAAATATTTCCTTTAGACGCAAATATGTTATTTTGAATCCGTCTCAAACCAGCAAAAACATGCTCATTTTTAAGCATAACCATCATTCTTTCAAAATAAACAAAAATCGTTTAATTGTGATAAATCTACAAGTCAGAATCTTCATTTTAATGAAAACCTCCGTTTTGGGGGCCGTCTCCGTTTTGGGGGCCATATACTGTGGCGTTTTAGTTCCACTCGCTAAGAAAGCGTTCATACCACTGAGAGAGGGGGTATTTTTTTTATTAGTAACATTTCGGTCTTTATTGTGGTTATATGTAATATGTATGTACAATATGCATAAAAAAGGTGTTTTACAATCAGATTAGAATTTGACAATACGTATAGTATATGGCAAAATGTTGAAAAATATTATCAGGGATTTACAGTCTCCAGAAATCTAGATAGATTGAGTCGGTTTGTGGTGCTTGTTGAGAGGTTGTTGAGTTTGAAGCTCAAAAGTTCTGTGCATCAACCCATTAATCAAAAATTATCTAGCACTCATTTCAAAAAAGCCGTTGCATCACATTACATCTGATTTGTTCATCAACATATCTAAAAGAGTAGAAAAGTAAAAGAAATAGATAATGTTTCAAATACATGAATACAGTAGCCATACATTGGAAGATAGGTGGGAGGCGTTTAATGTATGAAAAATATGATTTACAGTGCAGTGGAGTTTCCATAACTCGAGTACGGACGAAGAAAACAGATTTGTTTGAGTTATGGAGTAAGGTATTGTAAACTGAAGGTGCCATAAAACGAGTTAAAGAGGTTCGAGTTGCTCGGGTGAGTTAGGGCGTGTCTAGATTTTTAAAAATCACAAATCCCGAATCCGCGACCAATAGCACCCATTCTTTGTATTTGTATTTTTTGTATTATAGCGATTATACGACTCATGACGTCACCAAATTCGATCAAATTATGACGCCATGATTACAATTTCTTTATAATAATTAATTTTTAGGTTAATAATTAATTACGTAACAACTGGGCCCTGAAACCTTAAGGTATAGGGGCACTTTAGAGCCCTAGGTGGATCTCTGAATCGAGCTGCTATTGGTAGCGAAAACTTAGAGCAAACCTTTAGGTTTTTGAGACTTGCCCTAAGTCACTCGAGTGAAAAGACTCCAGTCAAATGTATAACATTTCCTTGTTTGAAGCGGTTAAAAGTGAGTATCTACCTTGTCATTGGAGAGTAAGACAGTGAATGCCTTCCACGACACTGACTTGGCAGCAAACGCCCTTTCATTTGTTGTTGATGAGGCGTAGGCGTAGGTGATGATGTCGTCTTTTTCTCGGTGCCGGCAATTACTTCACTTTCACTTTCGTTTTGATCTGAATCCTCATTAGCACTGTTAATGCCATCTACGGGTAGCATTTCTCTTAAAGTTGACCATTGGTTGCTTCTATAGGCTGGACAAAAACTACGATAAACTTCTCTATTATGGTGGCGTGAGAAATACTGAGGAGGCGGACTTGTCGGGCGTTCCCACCCTGCGAGTTCACTGCTGCTCGTTTTCCAGTATGAAGGATAGCGCACGGAAGGTATTGGTTTATCGGACCTGGGATCTCTCGTGTCCAGGCCGTTCAAGACCCACGTGATTGGGTTCCAGGAGAGAGATTTTGAGCTTGTTGTTGTTGTTGTTGTTCTCATTTTGGGAATAATTTCTTGCAACTGAAAACTTTTTTGAATACAGTACACTAGAAGAAGAATTAGATGATAGAGGGAGGATAGCAAAGGGAAATACTTTTCCAGGTGTTACATTATTATTCACTCACTCTTAACATATCAAAGTACCAAAAACTCCAAACATATTAAAGTACAAAAACAAAATCATTCTCAGGGATTATCGCAGCCTAGAACATACAAGAGCAGAAAATCACATTTCAAAAAGTTGTGTAAAATTACTTAATCCAAAATTATATTCGTAGTTATGTACTAGAATCGGAAAATAAAAGTTACTTATAATTATAAACATAACCATTCAAAAAACTATATTTAAAAACTCTAAAATATCATAGAACTGAATTTTTAGTCCATTACACTTTATCTGACATTTACACTAGATCCAATCTTTATGTAATATATATTCCAAATTTGATATATTTTATAAAAAATGACAACTTATTATGACAAACAGAGATATATAGAGAGCGAGGGAGAGAGATATCGATTCACTTCAAAGTTAACACAAACAAAAGAAGTAATCTTACCTAATTGCCCTTCTCCTTTGTTTTGAATTTTCTAAAGACTCTGATTTCTCATTTCGCATATTTTGTTAATAGTCAAACGTTTGATAAAGGATAACTCTGGAACTTTTTTTTTACGTTTGAGCAGTTGCTCAAATTTACAACAGCGAGAACTATTAAAGGCTTCTGCTCATCCTCTGGTGAAAAAAGTTTCTTATATAGGAAGTACATCTATAGAGGTCTGCGATTCAGACTAGAACTATTATTGTGTTCACTTCGACCCTCCACGATCCACGTACCTTTGTGAAAAAAGCTCAAGGGGCTTAACAGGAGAAACGGTGAAAACTGAAATAGAAAAATTCCTTTTTTGCTAAGATACTTCATTAGTTTACAACCAATACTTTTTAATGGGTGGATGTGAATTTCTGGGTCAAAAGAATTCTTTTTTACACTTGTCTGCAGTTCTAATTATCAGATCTGTTTCGAAATTATTTATTTTAATAAATGAGAAACGGTCTTAATATCTTAGGCTGTAAACAATAAGACAAACATTTCGTAATTCAAACTTATAATATGATAGACCTCTGGAAAAGTATTGCGAAAATTTGAATACACTCTTCTCGAGATGCATAAATTTATTGTTGTCGTCGTTTTTAAACAGATTTCATTGCTATGAAATTATACATTTAAACCAATTTAAATTCCAGAAAGGCAAACATTAACTCTGAAACAAAAGTATTCGAAATTCAAAATGTCTCATGAGGTGTAAACAACACAATTATCATTGTGAATATGTAATTTTATAGCAATGAAATCTGTTTGAAAACGAGGACAACAATATATTTATGCATCTCGAGAAGGGTGTATTGTACTTTTTCGGGAAAGTGTAACTACAGGGTAATGGAACGGAAAATAATTATAGTTAAGAATTTCAAGTCTATTATCAGTGAGTTTATATATTCTAATTTCAAAATTCGAGTGAAAAAAAAATTCAAAAAGTTTCTATATCAAAAACGTACTAAGTTAAACTTAACAAAACTTTCTTGAATAATGGTAAAATCCCTAAAAAATATTCCCTAAAAATGTGAAAAACCTAACAGTAACAATAACAATATCATGCACTGTGTGGTGTCAAATTGAGATTTGATTGTGTGAATGGTAAGTAATACTGAGAACTGCTGAGGAGACTTAACTGCTTACAATTCAGATTTGCGTTCGATCTTCATCAATTCAACTTCGAAAACGAGAGTTGCTCCACCTGAAAACATAAATTTATTAAAGTACACGCTTTTTAATAAGAATGATGTAAGTCCATTTCATCATGGATTTGGGAAAATCATCCTAAAATATTCTTACAGCATTCTTAGGTTAGGATCCTAACTCGGACTAGATTTAACATCTAGTAGATAAGTCTCAAGCATAAAATGGCACTTTTGTGAAAGGAGTGAGCCTTACTTGGGGATAATTGACAATTCATAATTGCAAATGCTCTTAAAATGGCATTCTTAGCTTCAGTAGCAAAATTCCATGATGGTGATATTCTTAGCATATTATTAATTTTTTGGCCATTTTCATCATGTACATTCTTATAAAGTTTATTCTTATAAAAAAACGTGTAGTATGCTTCAAATTGTTCAAAAGTCGGGTTCAGTAAAATCATCATTTTGGTCGACAATCTTACTTTAAATTTTATGTTCATGATTATTGGAAACAATTTTTCAAATACTTATTTCGGATCATGGGGAGACTAATTAAGTTTGTTAAGATTGTTGAGAAAAATAGCTAGATAATTCATTTCACCTGGTATCTTTGGTGGTGCTCCACGATCGCCATATCCAAGGTCTGATGGGATGGATAATTTTCTTTTCTCCCCCTCACACATACTGGAAAATGAAGAAAAAGCTAAATTTTGAAGCAGCTATTACAAATACATTGAAAATAAAAAAAGATTTTTTGCAAATCCTCAAAATTCAATCCTTTTTTTTGCTTTACGCACAAGAAAATTAAAAATAAAGATGGAAAATAAAAACATAGACAAAAGTTAGCTTTAAACAATAACAACAAGTAATGAAAAAAAAAATACTAAAGTAAAGTTTCTTACTTCAAAAGTCCTTGGTCCCAGCCTATGGTAAATTATAAAAGACGAATCATGTTAAAGGTTTTCTTTTTAAAACAAGAGTGATATCATTCGTCTACTCATCAATTTTAATTTACGAGCTTTGTCACATTTAATTGACATGAATGTGGAGCAAGATTGGTCAGACAGAGGAAAAGAAAAACTATTTTTGTTTATTCAGCAAAAAAATAGAACACAATTACAACATTAGGAGACCCAGCTGGACCCAGCCTGATATAAGATATGTGTCTAATATGAAACAGGAACATTTAATGTAAAAGTAAAACCTGTAAAGCTCGAAAGGTCATTTTTAAAGTCTTAAAATCTGACTGTGAGAGAAACAGTTTCATTTAAAGACCAAACTCTTTTGTGTTTACCTTTGATGACTTGTCCAGCGCCTAAGGTGAAAGTGAAAGGTTCGCCTCTTGGAATACTACTATCAAATTCTGTACCATCTTCCAATTTGCCCTATTGACAGTTCAAAAATGGATAAGGTTGTATGGTATATTTTACACAAAGGATCTTTACCATATAAGAAAGTGGATAATGAGGGTTGTTTACTACACAGTAGACAGTTTGTTTATTCGTCTCTAAGCCACCCTGCAAGACCCTGGCAGACCAAGCTATGACCACTCATGAAAATCTTTGGAATACATTCAACCCCTGTTCCTTTGCTATTTTTACTAAAAAGTGGAAAAAACTGTGGTGACATCGTCTGAAAATGACTGGTTGCAAAAATGACATGAAGAATGGCCTGGTATTCAATCAAATAAAGATACTATCATACAGTATAATGCATGTGTAAGGTGTCTCCTTTCTTTGATCTTCGTTGACAGTTTTCAACCTTCTTTTTGACACCAATTTGTAGTTTCTTTTTGTTTGCGCCGATCTCGTCAACAAGAATGATGGAAATGAGAAATGAAACAAGGACAACGTCGCACAGCTTCATGTTTTTCTAAAATAAAAAAGTGTAAATTATTTATCACCCACGAAAACAAAAAGCCTGATTTTAGCCTTGATATTTACCTTATTTTGGGGTTTTCAGAAGTACAATTTCCAACCCCCCCGGCAATTAGGTCCCACCGTTTATTAAAATTTCGAAAATTTTCAAACCCCCCCGTTTATTCGAACCCCCCCCCGTTTATTTGGCACCTAAGAGTACAAGTGAAGTCCAGAGCATATGCGTTTTTTAAGTACAAAATCAAAATTGCTTTGGATTTCATGAACAAGAAAGACAAAGTTCATGCTTGGTCAAAAGCGGAAAGCTGGATCAGGTAAAAATAATGACTAGTGAAATTTTGCTGCATCAAATATTTTTTCAATGTGACAGTAAACCTGTTTATCAATTCACCATGCCTGTGTCTTTCTCTCTATACTGTCAACTGCTCTAACTTGGGACTTTCTGACAAAACATGGGACGGCAATTCGGCCACCATTTCACCGAACCTCCAAAGTCATTTGATTTGAGTTAAGGAACGGCGTATTAAAAAGTGCACGATTTCTCTTTTGATTTTACAGTACAGTAAGTGAAAATACAGACCAGATAATGCAACAGTCCCATGTTTCAACCAATCGTCCCAAGTTAGAACAGTTGACGGTATCTCGCTTTTACATACACAAAGAAGGAATCACCTTTTTATATGGAGCCAGTTTGCAGAGTATGGCAAGGCTGCACTCGAGGAAAAATTCAGAAATACAATGAAGTTCGCACCTGATAAATTTTAAGACCCTCCCGGTGCCGCTCCGGAAATCTCTGGTGTTTTCCAGTGCAGCTAAAAAAACGCCATTTTTCACACCGGAAAATTCTGGTGCTCTTCCGTTGCAAGAGATTTTTGCACGCTGTAAAAAGCTGTTTAGACAGGGTCACAAAAAAAAATGCGATTAGCCAGGACCAACCAAACTTTTTATTTGATCACTGCGCAATAAAAGGGATGATCGTTGAATACAGGGCTATCCAGCGATAGAGATAGTTGGGAATAATACGATATGGCGGACTTTGCTCAATTATAAAAAATTATCACGTGCATCACACATGGGAACATCGTCGATAAGTAAAGAACAAAGAAGTACGCATCTGATCTTTATATGATCTTAATTTAAATTAGTATATAATTTTGCTGCATCAAATATTTTTTCAATGTGACAGTAAACCTGTTTATTAATTCACCATGCCTGTGTCTTTCTCTCTATACTGTCAACTGCTCTAACTTGGGACTATCTGACAAAACATGGGACGGCAATTCGGCCACCATTTCACCGAACCTCCAAAGTCATTTGATTTGAGTTAAGGAACGGCGTATTAAAAAATGCACGATTTCTCTTTTGATTTTACAGTACAGTAAGTGAAAATACAGACCAGATAATGCAACAGTCCCATGTTTCAACCAATTGTCCCAAGTTAGAACAGTTGACGGTATCTCGCTTTTACACACACAAAGAAGGAATCACCTTTTTATATGGAGCCAGTTTGCAGAGTATGGCAAGGCTGCACTCGAGGAAAAATTCAGAAATACAATGAAGTTCGCACCTGATAAATTTTAAGACCCTCCCGGTGCCGCTCCGGAAATCTCTGGTGTTTTCCAGTGCAGCTAAAAAAACGCCATTTTTCACACCGGAAAATTCTGGTGCTCTTCCGTTGCAAGAGATTTTTGCACGCTGTAAAAAGCTGTTTAGACAGGGTCACAAAAAAAAATGCGATTAGCCAGGACCAACCAAACTTTTTATTTGATCACTGCGCAATAAAAGGGATGATCGTTGAATACAGGGCTATCCAGCGATAGAGATAGTTGGGAATAATACGATATGGCGGACTTTGCTCAATTATAAAAAATTATCACGTGCATCACACATGGGAACATCGTCGATAAGTAAAGAACAAAGAAGTACGCATCTGATCTTTATATGATCTTAATTTAAATTAGTATACCTTTAAAGTAAATAATAAGTTCAAGTTCAAATAATGCTTTTACTTTCTTTTTATTCAGGAAAAATAGATCAACCGAAGCAGAGACGATTCGTCAATATCACAATAATTGTAATAATTACAGACTGCTTTCACTAAACTCAAGAAGTGCCAGAGAGCCTGAGACAGCGTAAGTTAAATTGTTGTATGTATGAAAAAATTATCTCATCTAGATCTATGTTGAAATCTAGATCAATTTTTGTGCGTCCCATCGATTAGTGTGCGTTACTTGTTACCGTAACTTCGGCAGTTTATCCACAGACTTTTGAGCAACGGTCACTTTGTCTAGTTTCAAGCTTAACAAAATCTACCGTACCACGGATCTTCGACAGTCATAACTTTAATTTTCATTCTTTCTTTAGAGTGCCGCCACCAATGTTACCAATTTTTACTACTATGAGCTGTTCAGGGAGAGCGTGTTGCTCGAGAGTCGTGAAGAAGAAAATAAATTTTATTTTAAAATTAACAAATTATAAAATAATATATGTTACGAAATACAAAAAACATTAAAAAAAGCCCGCGCGTGTACGCTCTGTGAATTTTGTCTGCTGTATAATGGGTACTGTATACAAGAAAAAGCTCCTCTCTTCAGTCTTTTGAGAATTTAAGGAGATTGGAGAGTGTCCTAACCCCACAGAAGGAAATTCTAATTTTAAAGTCACTAGCAGGGTTTACAACCTGTTTGCTGCAGTCCCACTAAAGACTAAAGAGTCTGAAAATCCCCTGAAAATCTCGATGAGTGATCGGCTCCCGCATGTTGGAGAAATGATCTAACATCATTTGTTTAAGAAGTTAATACCTTGACAGGGCAAATAAAATTATACAGGTCATGGCCAATAAAGAAATATTATATTTAATCAAAGTTTGGTAAACCAAAATCTTAAGTGGCCGAGTGGATAAGGCGTTGAGCTTCCAGATAAATAAATATTATTTTTGAGAGTTCGAATCCTATTACGGTGCGTTGAAGTTTGTGTTATTTTGTCAGCATTGACCAACCTTTTTCTGGTTTTATGAGCTCTTATTGATATTTTTGGAAATTCCCGTTATATTTTTAAGAAACAAAAATTTTATAAGTAGTGTTACCTCAGTGCAGTTTGACTCAAGTACAGTATTTCAAAATGGATCAGGTTGGTTAGCGGGTGGAGAGTCAAGAGTCAAGAGTTATGACTTTCCCTTCTCTTGAAAATCCAGTATTCCAAAACTTTGAACTAAAAAAAATGCATAAAAATCGACTTTCGTCTTTTTTTATTTTCTTACAACCACTTTTTTCGAAACCACAATTGAAAAGAAAAGCAGATAAAAATGATTGACATGTCTAAAAGATGATTGACTGGTGCGGGTTTGCTCGCGCGGGTTAGAAATTCCCGTGAGCAATCTCGTTATTTATCAGAATGTCTTTTTACTTTCTAATTGCACGCTTAACTTCCGCGGGCGTAAACTTGTAAATGCGCGCTTATCATAGTCCGCCCTAGTCCACCCATGTGCAATTGCACGCTTAATTTTTCGCCCTGCTTGAAGAAGCTTGAGCAATATACAGCTTTCTTTTTTAAAAATTGGATGGAACCATGGTCAAATGGACAAAAACTGATTTTTGAATTGGAATCTTTGTAAATTTTGCGTAAAATTGACCAAGCATTCCAGATTTTTTTCCGAGAAAACTCAAGGAAAATCGTCTATTTTGTGCGAGACAAACGAAAAGTGTTTTCATTTCTTTTCTAATAACTTGTAAATGATGTATCTCAATGTAAGCAATGATTATAATACTGATTTAGATTATTTGGAACATGAAATTGATAGGTAAAAACACTTTTAAAAACCTTACAATTTGATAGCCAGCCGTGCAATTATGCCCAGACGATCTCAATCGAACGGAATCGACGATCGAACCAGTCGAACCAAATCAAATGCAATCGACCGATTGAAATTTGATTGTCGAACGCAATCGAATCTCAATCAAACGTCAAAATTCTGGGTAATATTCGATTGGTTTGATTGTTGTTCGACTGGTTCGATCGTCGATTGAGATCGTCTGGCTTTATTTTTGCAGCTTCCCAACATCCAAGCTCTCAAACATCACAAGCCCATTGAATTTACTTTCGATTTCCTGTAGAAATTATGCAATGAACAATGCGGGGGTCAATGAATCGACGATCGAATGCAATCAAACACAATCGAACATCAATCGTACGCAATCGAATATCAATCGAATCTGAAAATTGCGGTAATATTCCATTGAGATTCGATTGCGTTTGACAATCGAATTTCAATCGGTAGATTGCGTTTGATTTGGTTCGACTGGTTTGATCGTCGATTCCGTTCGATTAAGATCGTCTGGTTATCCAGGCGTAGTTAATCGATATAATCGATAATCTTGAGTAATCGATAAATAATCGATAAGTAATCGATGGATTAGATATCGATTAACCGATAGAATCGATAGGTAATCAGACCTTCAAAAAATCTTGAGTATCGATCAGCGATCGATTATTTCCAAGCTATCGATTACTTATCGATCACATATTGACTACATACAACCTATCGATTACTTATCAATCATGTATTGATTGTTAACAATCATCGATTATTTATCGTTCATGCATTGATTACTTATCAATTATTTACTTATCTTCGATCAGTATCGTTATCGATTATATATCGATCGTGACCGACTATTGACTACATTACCAGCCCTTTTTACGCCGGCTCTTATTCCACCAACGAGCCCAAAAATAACGCTCAGAAGGTCCGGCGTAAAATGGGCCAAGATAAGGTATTTAATGAAGTAAAGAAAATTTCTGGAATTCGCCAAATCTCATACCGAACGTATTACTTTGAATAAACGCCCGCTTTCGAATTAATAATGCTCCTCCAAAAAGGCAAACCATTCAATAACGCCCCTTCTCTAAATAAAACGGTAACTTTTTTTTTTTTTTTTTTACTTTTTTTTGTTCAGCCTTTCAGAGGGTTTGAGAATGCTTCAGCCGAAATTTACCGTATGCTTATAAAAAGAGTGTAGTAACTTTTCTAGGCCCTATGCTACCAGGGGATTGGATTCAATTCAAAAGTACATCCCAATCGAGATCAGCAAAAAATGTTGCTTTTAATAGACGATATCGGATTTAGATAAATGCAATGCATTCTGGTTTCTAGGGACTCTCAAAAGAATTATAATCTATTATAATTGATCTATTATAATTCCTTTGAGAGTCCCTAGAAACCAGAATGCATTGCATTTATCTAAATCCGATATCGTCTATTTCGCGAAAATGGCGAAAATTGAGAAATTGAGAAATTTAATCTCGCGAAGGCGAAAGTTAATCCAATTAAAGTACCACTCCCTAAAATCTGATAAATAATCGATCACGAATCGATAGTTGGTCGATTAACTATTTGATTGATGATTAATCAATTTTTGATCGATATGTAATCGATCAAAAGCTGTGATCGATAGTCGATTTTTAATCGATACTTAATTTAATCGAAGTATAATCGATCTATAATCGATAAACAATCGATGACAAAATTGATCGATAAATAATCAAGCTTTGAAAAAATCTTGAGTATCGATTACCTATCAATTCTATCGGTTAATCGATATCTAATCCATCGATTACTTATCGATTATTTATCGATTACTCAAGATTAACGATTATATCGATTAACTGCGCCTGGGGTTATGCGTTTAAATCTCGGAATTTTAAGCGTGCAATTAGAAGGATTTCTCAGACTGACCGGAAGCCCCGGAACGTTCCAGTGCAGCTTGATTCAGAAAAATCTTGCACTGGAAGCACCGGAAGTGCACCAGAACGTTCCGGTGTTCCAGTGCACGAAAAAAAACGGCACTTTTTTAAATTTTACAATGCATAGCTCTGAAATTCGCCCAAAAAGGCAAAAAATTGCTTAAATTGGCTGCACTTGTTTAAAAAATAGCTCAACTCTGCACCTGAGGTTAAAAACTGTCTGCTCAAATTTTGCACCTCCACAACTATTTACAAGTTGTTGTGCACTCGATCGAAGATCTTGAGCAAACGTGCCACACTTTTTGCAAACTGACTGGATATGGAGAACATTAAAAATATAAAACATTACAAAAGTGAAAACTAAAGGCTTACCTTCTTGCTAATCGAAAATCAGGACAGAATGGGTGTGGTGTCAAGTGTCAAGTTTGGCTGCACTTTCGAGGCTGAGTGACAAAATGACGCTACACGCTACACGCTTCAGGATAAGAAACTAGGCTAGAAAAATCGAGTCTTATGCGAAGAAAAATATAAACAGAGAAAAATGAGTTCGGCTTTGAAGCTATATTCGAATTGCTGTGTCAGCAAGAAAATCAAATCAAAAGAGTAGCTAAAGTTGTGCAAAGCAGAAAATCGCTCAAGTTTTTAAAAACAGCAGTTGGCAGCTGGTGGCTTTTTTCTTTTTTACGAAAGACGACCAAATAATGCCTTCAAAGAAACGTAAATACGAAGCAAGATTTCCCCCAGTAAGTATAATTCATATTTTCTTTCCTGTCACCAAGAAAGTAGAAATTAATTTTTGAATTTTTTATTATCTTACTCTACTAGAGCTTGCTTTTCACTTTCTCTAGTCCAATAAGACACGCGATTTGACTCACGTGACTCAAATCGCCGTGTCTTATTGGACTAGAGAAAGCGAAAGTGACGTTATCCTCTGAACCACCCCCCACCCCCCACAGATAACGTCAAACGATGTACTGATGTATACCAAAAGTTGTAGCCATTTTTCATCAAAGTTTTCTCGTTCTGTCGCAAAGTCCGTACTTGGTTGTACCCGTACGTGTATGTGTTCTTTTAACTAATGACCTTTATTTAAAAAGAAATTAAAAGCTCCACTTGGCGCTAGGTCCGTGTCGTGCTCACGTGACTCAAATCGCCGTGTCTTATTGGACTAGAGAAAGCGAAAGTGACATAAATTCAAGATGGCGGCGAGAAAAGTGGTATCTCTAATTGAAAAACCACGAGGGAGAATTAAAATGAATAATACAGGGGGTCACACTACTGGCTACAGGAGCTGCAAGCAAAGGATTACGGCTAATGTTTTTGGCTTTTCTGAAGGACAAAAGGTATAGGAAGGTTCACTAAAAGTGGGAGAAAGCTGCCGACTATATTATACTTATAAAAATCCGACGTTTTTCCGACTTTCCGACTCAAAAAAGTCGGAAAATTAGGAAAAATCATCAGGCGGTCGGACGACGCGAACACAAGTTATTTGTGATGCCCGCCTAACTTCTTTTACAATTAGGGGAGCCGTCCATCCGTCCATATTCATTTGACAACGCAAAACGTCAAATTGACGTTATGAGGGGGTGAGGGGGTTTTCAAAAGTTAGGTTTGACGTTATAAGAAATCAAAGGTATACCTTTTTGTGAAAATCGCAGATATTTGTAACCACCAACCACACTATACTTTATAAGCTGTCGAAAATATATTTGTGTATGAAGTACATTAAAATTTGCTGCTCGCATAATCCCATTGGTTCGCGCTATGATATCATTACATCATATTTTCATTGTTTGCGCGATCGAACGAACCACATCGCACAAGTGGGCAAAGAAGGTGGTACGCCTAAAGCACGGCACGGACCTAGCGCCAAGTGGAGCTTTTAATTTCTTTTTAAATAAAGGTCATTAGTTAAAAGAACACATACACGGACGGGTACAACCAAGTACGGACTTTGCGACAGAACGAGAAAACTTTGATGAAAAATGGCTACAACTTTTGGTATACATCAGTACATCGTTTGACGTTATCTGTGGGGGGTGGGGGGTGGTTCAGAGGATAACGTCAATTTGGCGTTATGCGTTGTCAAATGAACATGGACTGGTCCCCTTAATTGAAACGTCTGGAGCAAAAAAATGTCCCGTTTTTTGTGCTTCGGAACACTGGAAGATTCTGGTTCTGGAGCACTTCCGGTTTTCTGGAGCAAGATATCTTCAATATAATTACGATAGCGCTGGCTCTGCTAATCATCATGTGAAAACTAACTGCACACGACGCGCCGGGAGGTCCTGAAATGAAAATGGCATAAAACGAAGATGAATGGCATTTTCATTTTCTCTTTAGAAGATTCTTTAGCCTTTTTAGAAAATTTTGTCTACAGGTTAAAATTTTGATCTGTGCATTATTTTATAATCAAGTTTTTCCACTCTGTGTAAATGCAACAGGTTGCAGTGATCGAGTGTATTTGCACGGGGTTTTTTCGGCCCTTTCGTTTTCGAGCCGTTGCATTTGCCGTATGTCGAACCCTGTGCAAATGCAAGGATTTCCGTAACTGTAAGTTGTGGGGCTTTCAAAGTTTGTAAATATTAATGAGCTAAATCTTAGTACCATTTTCAACTTCTTTCAAATCAAACTTGCTTTCCTCAAAAATAAAGAAGAAGTCTGCATGGCAGATTACACGCTGGTGGTAATTAGTTCATTACTAGTGACTTCAGAAGTCATGCAACTTATGTTGAGGTCAAACAAAATTATTCATTTTTCTGTTAACTTCCTCCTAACTTTTTTTCTATGTATGCTAAAGCATTCTGGTTTCTACTACCTTAAAGGAACTAATTTTCCGTAACTAATTAGCGATCTTAGCTTTCAAGCGATATATATAGTATGAAAAAATAAAATGTTTTCTCCTGTCAGAACTACAAACAACAAAGAGTGGCCGAATTCTTTTTCCTCTTAGAGAGACGATGTTACAATGAAAGGGTAATTAGTCCTCTCTGGGTCCCTCTGTCTTTATCCTGGCTTGGGACAGGCTGACTGTCATTTAAGACAGTCAGGCGACATTACCCCAGCGGCCTGTACAAGATGACAACAAACTCCAGGTAGACTGACAGGAGAAGAAAACAAAACATGAATCAACAAAGGTGTAAACACCTTAGACTCCTTTGGAACCGACTGCACTAGACACCAGGCAGGGGACATCTTCGCACATCCTGATGTACTAGGCAAATATATATATAACACTGTGGACACGGGCTAGACTGCAAAATAGTTATTTCCAAACCTTTTTGCAACATTTCAAAATCTGACTGCCGCGGGACAGAAAATTGTTGCAACCAGCAGTACACAACTGTCTTTGGAAATGAAGGAAAACATAGTTAGCTGATAGGCTGAAAATTTTTATATTCATCAGAAAAAAGGCAAGGAATTCAAAAATCACATTCACTGATTCTAGTTCTTTCATTTTCATGTAGTTTTTTCTTCACTTTTTTGCTTCTCTAGCATGAAAGTGTCCTTAAAAAAGTTTTTGTTTCTGTTTATCTTGGTTTCCTTTTGATTTGGGCTTTCTCTTTCAGAAAAACTTATTCTTTACTCTTTCTTAACATTTTGCTCCTACATTTCCACAGACCCTTGAAAAAAGCCCTACTACCTTTTTGACTCATTTCAACTAATTTTCTTTAAAAGTAAATATAAAACAATTCAATGTCTTCTTTTTTAAGTATGTCTTTTGTATATAAGTTTACATAATACTTTTATACAATATAATAATATTCTAGCATCATCAAAGAATCCCTCCCTCCTTTTTTTCTTTTTTGACACATTTTTCGAATCTTTCCAAACTATCTGACATTGCAATTACACTCTGATTGTTATACCCTGTGTAGTTCCACTCTTAATTTTTGGCCCTGCTGGGAGAAACTAAGGTAAAATAGCTAGGTTTAGTTTTTCTTTAAATGGAAAAAGTCCTGGGCAAACAGGAAATAACATATTTTTGCATCATATTCTACATTTTTGCGTAAAACAATCCTGGATTTGTTTCCGGAAAAATATCATAGGAAAGCATGCAAATACATAAAAGTATAGCTAATTTTAAGGATGCAATTTTTTACAATCACCGCCCATTCAAATCCATTTTGATAAGTGTTAACGCAACCCCGCGAGCCCACTGGACTAACTAAAGCACCGGATGCAAAATGTCTGGTGTTGAATGAGAAAACTTTTTCCGACCAACATTTATAACAGGTAGGATGACAATAGGATGTCTAATGCAAAACATACTAAATTGACCTTTAAAAATCAAAAACTGCGAAATGGGAATCAATCAATCTTTTGTAAAAATCTTCAAATTTGTAAGAAAAAAATGACCAATGGAAAGTTTTTTGTCCATCTAATTTATTGAATAAAACTTTTAAAGCAGTTTTTAAGTATGAAGAAAAGAAATGTACAAGCGGACAGCCTTCAAATTTTAACTGGAAAAAGTGAAAAAATAACCTGACTCTATCATGTGTTTTGATTGTGTTTTTTTAGGCGAGGATCAAGAAAATTATGCAAACAGATGAGGAGATTGGAAAAGTTGCAGCTGCTGTCCCTGTCATTATTTGTATCCTTTTCACTTTTCACTCAACTTGTGTGTATTTAGGAATTGTAATTTCTGTTATCATTATTCTTTTATTTGTCTGCAATGTTTGCTAAAAGGGTTCTGATACATTTTTAAATTTACGTAACGCCTATGAAATTATTTGCTGTCTCGCCAATATTTAGTTCCTAACTTCCAAACTTAAAATAATGGCTTGCTCACCAATTACCAAAAAAGCTAGTATTTTCTTTCTTGTAGTATTCAAAATTAACCCCTTATTTTTAAAGGGAAAAAGAAACTGATTTATTTGCCATTCGCCAAAATGATTTCTCGGAAAAAAAATTGAAAAAAAAACTTACTCCCCAAAATTTTTTTCCAAATAAAGGGTTCTTACAATTTATTGTTCTTGCTAGAGTTACTTCCCTTATATTAAGGCAAATAAATTTCGATTTGTTTATGATTTAGATGGATACTTTTATAAATTTACATCGCATTGTATTCAATTTAATCTGAGCTAGACAACCCTTAACATTAATTTGCCAATCTCTTGTTTGATTATTCTTCTTAACTAAGTTTTATTGTACTCTGACAGCTCGATCATTAGAGATTTTTCTACAGTCTTTGGTAGAAAGTACAGCTAAATATACAAATGAAAGAAAGGCTAAAACAATGACCACAGCGCATTTGTAAGTCTATTTCTTGCTGAATTTTTAAAGACTGTTTTTCACTCCTTACAGAGAGCTAAAACCAATACTAATACTTATCATACCTTTTTATTATTGAGAATATACTAGTGTATTTTGGCAGAGGGTTTTGTTTTCCTATTGATCTAAACAATATTCTGATTGCTTTGAATATCATCGGCATCCTTTCCCTAAAACTCTTATAGAAGGTATGCTTATAAAAAGAGTGAACGCTTGCCACAATATTATTGTGCGATTTCAATACTTTTTTATGAATTCGATTTTATTTTCTCAGGAAGCACTGTATTGAAAGCGAAGGAAAATTTGACTTTCTGAAAGATTTAGTGGCCAACATTGCGGACGTTGCTACCCAAGAGGAAGAAGATGGTAGCCAAGCTGGCGAGAACGGAGACAAACCAAAACGAACGTAAGAATTCCGAATCGGATATAGCATTCATTTTATATTCCATCATACATTTAGGCGTGATTCATTTTTTTGTACAAGCAAATTGTCATTATTATATTGGTGGGTCAGTCACTCGGTAGAATAAAAGTCGAAGTTTACCAAGTCGAAATATGTAATCTTTTAAAGATCTTCAAATAAATTTAAGATTTTTTTCAAAATACAAGAGAATTATTTTTAAAGAGTCATTTACTTCGGAATGAGCATGCTAAAATACACGGGTGTTGAGAGATTGTTAGTTGGTACCGCCCCCGTAGGAAGTTATGTGTGTCCGTCTTCTATGAAAGGGATCTTTTACATCTGCTAACTACCGCCCAATCAATCCTCTATTTTTTGATTAGCTTGTCCCTTGCAAATCAACAAAATTTCATGTTTTCTTCCTCCTGGTAACATTTTATAATCGAGTTCTTCTCATACAGGAGAAAACCACGACAACCGGCGGCAGAACGGAAAAAGAAGAAACGTCAACAGACGTCATCCGATGAAGAAACCGACACGACGTCAGAAACCGTATGGAAACTTCTGATTTTTTTTTAAATTTATTCAAAACAAACCTGTCAGCAATAGTGACATGTTGGGTAACTAACAATAAGTATAAAGTTTTGACGGCGAAACTTTTTTTCCGTATTTATGTAAATTTCACCAAATTTTTTTAATTGTAAAGTCTCGAGTTTTTGAGGCTGTTTGATATCCAAAATTTATACTTCCAAAAAAATGAAGAATATCAAAATGGGGAAATTTTTATTTAAACTTTGTATTATTTTAGTCATATTAATCAAATCCTTTTTGTGGGACACCCAGGACCATGCTGAGAACAAAGTCTCACAACCTATCTTGAGGTTTCTTACCTAATAGGGATTTCCTGCTTTAAATCATACTTTGCACTGAGATTTTTCATTACCAAAGTTTTCGTCCTTTTAAAATTTATCATTCCTTTTAATTAGGAAGAGAGACCTGAAAAGCCAACGTCATCAACGGCAACGAAAGCTTCGACTTCTGGAGGACCAACACTTCCATCAATACATCTTCCGTCACACCCTCCTTCCTCCTCGGAAACAACCCCTCAGAAGCCCTCAGCTTCAAACTCAACACACCATCCGATTGATCACCAGCTTCAGCAGCCTACCATCGACAATCAACAACTCACTACGGCTCAGCAACAACCTCCTCAGCCACAATCCCCTATAGGCCAGCAACAACCCCCTATAGGCCATCAACAACCCACTACAGGCCATCAACAACCCCCTACAGACCAGCAACAGCCTCCTATAGCTCAGCCACAACAAGCTGTACAACATCGGCAAAATCAACCATCAGCATCCCAACCCACTAACAACCGACAAGGTGGTGTGCCTCCTCCCATTCAGGTACCAGGAGGTACCTCCTCTTCCATCCCTTCTCCAATGATGACTTCTCCTACTAACTTTCAGCAACATCATAACCTACCCCCTCCACCATCAAACAGAACAACAACAAGTCATTCGATCGAATCTATCATGAGTGGGAGCCATTCACCCAAACCTCAGATGACGCCTCCACCGCAAGCACATCAGTTCATACATCACCCCATGTCACCGCCACCCTACCACCAACAAACTATGGGCGGTATATCACAATGGTCACATCCCATGATGCAGCAGGGTACGGGAATGGGCCTAGGGTGAGCGAATTTCTTCTAGTCAACGATAAAAACATTTTTTCTTTGCTGTGGTTCTATGTTAGATCAACTGTCCCCGCTGTCCTAGGTCCCTTTTCCTTTCAAAAAGAGTATTATACATTCTTCTTACATCGGGCGTTCTATCAGGTGTTCTATCAGGCGTTCTATCAGGCGTTTTCACTACTCGGATTGACCTAAACGAAAGCATATTGTTTCTTGAATGAGGTTCGTTTTAGTCTATAGTCTACTTAGAGAATTTACTTTACAAAATTTCGTCGTTTGACTTCAAAGAATCTGAACTGATTTATGTTTTTTGCTTCTATAGCATGGACCAACCACCTCAAAACCAACAACAGCACCATCAGATGTTCTCCAACCAACAGCAGCGTCAACACCATCCACCTCAAATGCAGGCCTTACCACCTGGGTACCCTCCTCAAATGGGAGGAAACCATCAAACCGGAGGAAACTTTCCTCCTCAGATGGGGCGTCCTCCTTCAGGATTAGCATCCAGTACCCCTCAAATGGGAGGCAACTTTCCTCCTCAGATGGGGCATCCCCCCTCAGGATTACCATCTGGAACCACTCAAATGGGAGGTAGCTTTCCTTCACATAGGGGGCATCCTTCTTCAGTAGGCAGTAATATGATGATGAACCTTCCAGCTGCTTTTCAAAACAATACTGCGTCTGCTTTTCATCCCGCACCAAATAATACTGCTGACGATGATGATGATGATTATGATGCTTAATGCGACCATGCAGTTGTCAATTTCCTTGGTTACATTGGCAAAATTATGGTGATGGGACAAATGGGGATACTGTCGAATAAGGTATTGTTATTCATTGCTCTCTGGTATTTTCTTGAGATGTATACAGACGTTATTTACAACCTGGCTCAACAGTTAAACTATGGGTTTAAAATATGGATATGTTATAAAGAGGATGCCAATGGGTTAAAAAATACATTATGAGCATAAACACTATCTACTATCGAGTTGAGAATTAAAAGAAATTTGAAAGACATGTTTGAGAATCTAATTTGATAGTAATGGATACAAAGGAACACTCATATTAAAAGTTTGTTCAAATTATTCGAAACGGAGGAAGTATAGTTCTAAATTAGATGCTACGTTGGATATGACATACGTTGAAGACTGGATTTGAAAATGATCTAAATTAAGAAACTATGCCATTTGTACAAAGGTCTAGTTATTACGTCACGAGCCACGTTAATTGATACCTTGTTTTCCAAATATTGCTATCCTAATTGATTCCCAGAGGAGTTTATTTAGAAGATTACTCTATTTTTAAAGTAACACCTGAAGATTCAATAATCACCTTGGGAGCGGTTTCAAAATTTCTAAGCTTGGTGTACTAGCAGCCCTTTGGTATAATTTAGTAGACTTTGTTTTCCCCTTTTTCCCTTTCTATCTAGTTAATGAGTTGTAAATATGTTAAGGTTTTAAAAGAAAAAGTTTTTACGTTTTATTTGCTGTGAATTTTTTTTAAGAAATACATCTCTGAAAAAAGGACATTCAAATTAAATTCCATGAACCCATTTCAACCTGGCATTTAACGTTCTTCGGACGTTCTTCTAACGTCATTTGGATGTCATGTACATCATATGGTCGTTTTATGGACGTCGTTCTGAATTTTTTGTGCCAGCTGGGGTTTTAGCAGTCTTATTTAATTATATTCATTAGAACTAGACAAACTTTTCGGTAACGTTTTCTCAGTTAATAAGTAAAAATTCCAGTCTGGTAGTAAACAAATCTCGTCGGAATTGTCGTTGAAATGTCTTTGAAACAAGTGAACTACACCTAATAATCAATTAAATGTCCAAGTAACTTTTTTTTCTTGGATTGTACTTAATCCATGATTTTCTTGATTTCTTGAGTCTTTTTTACACGTTTTAATTCAACGCCCTTACTCCAACAAGTGTAGGTATAAGGTATTTTTGCAGCTTATTATTCTAGCTCTCAATGTATTTAAAAAGCTTCTCCGACTCCTCTTAAACCATCCTTCTAAACTACCATCATCAGATATCACTGTATTGCACAGTTTTTGTCTTCTCTCTGGCAAATTTCTTCAGAATGTTGTGCAAGTTCATGCTCATTCGAAACTTTGTTATTATTATCAGTTTCATCATAACTATGACTTCCTTTTAATTTATATTTATTACGAATATCACTTCGCATTTTTTCGCGTTCTTCTTCACGTTTACGATGAACACCATCACGTTCCGCTCGTTGACGCTCACGTCGTTCTTCCCATTCTTTTAACGATTTTTCTTTACGTTTGTCGTCTGCTTTCGTTTTTGCTTCCTCGTCGTCGTCACCACCGAGAAAACCACCAAAGTTGTTAACGTCGCCTTTCAAAGCGGCTGCTTTATTTGCCAGCATAGCTTGAGTAACTTTATCCATTATTTTTAAATTGCTATAAGGTAAAATCAAAATACAGTTGAATCTCTATAGTATAACGGGGCAATGGGGTGAAAGAAATTGTTGGAGTTAGGGAGACATTATAGACATGATAGTTATAAACTATACTCATATACTGAAGATATTCATGCAGGGTTCAGACAGACCTTCGAAAATAAAATTCCCTGAGTTTCCCTGAATTTTAATCAATTTTCAAAGGTTTTTTCCCTGAGAAATTCCTCATTTTAGCTATTTTTTCCCTATTTTTTCCCTGAGTATCAAGCAAACCATAAAAACTAAGCAGAGTCAAAAGAGATGTATCTTTAAAACAAAAGGCACACAAATCAAATGGTAAACCTAAGGTAAAAATTAAAGCTACAAATACTGCATATGAATAAACACTTTAAAACTAAAAAAAACTTATAAATCTGTTTTTTCCATTCATTCTTCAAAAAACAAAATTCCCTGAGTTTCCCTGAGCAGACTGGGAAAAAAAAAAATTTTCCCTGGGTTTCCCTGAGTTTCCCTGATTTTTCTGAAAATTTATCATATTTCCAGGTTTTCCAGGTTTTCCAGGGTCTGTCTGAACCCTGTCATGATGTAATCATTAATGTGGAAACAACCGAAAAAACTGGGTTTTGCCACCATGGTAAATTTGTTCTTACAAAAAAGTGTATACCCTCGGATATCTAGTAAGCAGTAGATATTCCAGTCAACTTCGTCTATGTATAATTCACTTTAAATGTTGCGGAAACTCCACATCCTCGTAGCTTAAAATTCAATAGAATATCTGAAGAAAACAACACAATATATACAAGCGCAAAATGAAGTCTTTTTAAAGTCCGTTTCAAATTTCAATGATTTATTTGCTGATTGTACTTACAAAGAAATGCCGCCCCTTGAATTTCGATATTTAATCCACTCAATATAATTTTCCTCGTTATTCAGATTTATTCATCACAAAGGTCAAAAAAATAATTACACACCCTTCTCACAGACACACTGGGAACCCTTCCCACAGGAAAAATTGGCCAAAACATCGCCGCCGGTGGAAAATTATCCTCCAATTTTTGGTCCAACTGAGAAGAATTAAATAAACCAATCCTCACTGCAAAATATTTACTATTTTTCCCATCCCCACTGAATTTACTAACTTGAAAACAAAAAAATTGATATCCCTATTCATAAAAAATATCAACCCAAATCGAGTTTCGGTCCGTCATTATCCTCACTGGCTATAAAAATCCTACTGGGTCTGTAAGAAGGGGGTATATATTATTAAACCTTAGTAAAGTTGTCATAAGAAACCCCTTCACTCTCCACTAATGTGCTTGGAATATAAATCTGTCAATTTACTTTTTAAAAGACACCCGGTGGAAATTCTTCCTACAGTGAGAAAGAAAATTTATATCCAAATCCCTTACTCCCAAGGGGATAGAAATTCTATATTGTTCTCACCTCGTGAAATCCAATAGGATAAGTTTAGAGGGCAGCGTTTCTCCATTAAATTTTAGAGGAGGGATGCAATAAAACTCAATTTTCCAGAGGGACTAAAGGTGTATAGTATATTTTCCACCTGCGAAGAAATTTCTGTCATATTTTAAAATTTGGCTACCATCACGACTGTGACATAGGGGTGTTTAAAGTTAAACCTTTGCATGAAAAAACTATTTCAGATTGGGTTTGTATTAATTAGGGTCAAATCAAATGTCGGCAAAGTAATTGCACTGATGTCTTTAAATTTTTTTTATAAGAATAAACTATATAAGAACATAAGGCTTCGATGACTAGAATGTTAGAGCAAGTTAAGAACACTTTGAGGATTTGGGGACTCTAAAACACCCGATTTCTTAGAAAAACGTACAGAAATTTAGAAAATAAGAACATGATAAGAACATTTTCAGGCTTAAATCTGAAAAAGTTAAGAACGAAGGCTTCATAAATTTTAGATGTTCTTATAAAAAAACGTGTATGCGAGTATGATAAACTCCAAACCAATCTCTTCTACAAAGTATACGTTTACGTTGTACTCTATAAGAATCAAAACAAGCAATCCTAATAATGGGACATGCTGGAGTTTTTACAAGCTCTTATTTGATTTGGTTGGTCGTTAAGATGTCATAAAAGAATCTTATTTCTTTTTCTAAAGAACGCGTCATCTCTATCACTTTAAATGACCAATTAGTGAAGTATCTTGTAAAAACTCCAAGGCATCTCCTAATAATGCGACACTATCAATGAAAAATAAATTAACTTAATTTCAAAATCTCCAAAAACCATTCTACTCTAAATTTCTTAAAATTTGAAATGAAAGGTTGCTGTGAGAAAAAAATAGAACAAAAATATATTCACAAATAATGTTCAAAACATCATCAATATGTTATGATAGATAAAGTTGTGGCTTCCCTTGTTGAGTAGTAGAAAATCTCAATATGCTTCTTCTTGTTCCAAAATAATAACCTTATGAATATATTCATGAGAAATATAATTTCAAAGAATTGAAGTAGTAGAGACACACATATGCGTAAGATATCGCACGTCAGAGCATTCGCCGATTTACTGTTTCTCTAAAAAAAAACAAATATTGAAGGTTTGCTTCCTTTGATAACGTCAGTACAAAGTCTACAAAACTTAAAAGCTAAATCTCTTACCAACAATTTTTTTTTCGAATACTCTTCATAGAAATAAATACGCGAAAAAAACTTAATAATCAGAAGAACTTACTAAATATGAAGAAAAAAAAGGAAAAAAAGAAGAATTATTATCTCAATGTTAAAAAATATTGAATATAAATATCAAATATTTGCATGTTGCATTGTTAGTTAAGACTAGGTAAGATCCACCTGTATATTGGTCGTACACCCTTTACATTCAATCAGTGGACCCAAAGTTCACGCCATCATGCCATATTTTTCAGAAATCCCCGCCATGAAAAATCCTCCATCAAATTGATGAGTAAAGATAACTCTTATTTAAAAACAAAACCTTAACTGGGCAACTTACCAAGAAATTGAGGTGTGTGGAAATACGGCACACCCTTGTACATTATTTTATAAATACAAGCCATTGAGACAAGGCTGTACACTTGAATTGTTAATCCTAACTCATTCAAAATTCGGGAACCCTAGAGTCAACCTCGTCCCCATGACGATTTGCTTTTTATATAAGATGTAGCGATTCGAAACGACCATCAAAATTATAAAAAAGTGAGAATCAGGCCCTGGGAACGAGGTTGCCCTAGAGTACCTTAGAGAAATTAAAATAATTTTTGTATAAATTGACAAATAATTTACTTAATTATCAGATGTTTAATAATTATTAATCTTAATCACCAGTCAATTTTTATGCAATCACCGAAACAATTTATCAAACCTCAATTCAGAATTTTGATTTGAATTCTTTTTAATGCGACTATAAAGATCATTTATCAGCAAATGGAAGAGTATTTCGAGTCTTAAAAGGGGGGGGGGTTTGTAGGGGTTCGAAATACCGTTTTCCCGTCAAAATCTTTGCTGAATCCCGGAATCCCGAAAATTGAAAAAATATTAGCACCGTCACACCGGCTTGTACAGGGCAAAAATGTACCTAAATACCGTCACCGTCTGTTTTTAAAATACCGTTTTCCCGTCTCTTTTTTCGTCAAATCCCGTAATACCGTACTAAAAAAGGGCCAATCCCGTCACACCGTAAAAGTACAACCCCCCCCCCCTTAAAATATAGGTCTCCAATTACTTAACCGCGTTAACTATGATACAAAAGATTATATAACCCCAACCTCGATGGAGTCTTTTTCAACAACGGGAATAAAAACTCACATCAAAATCTCAATTGAAATTCCTAATATGAATTCTATTGTTCCAAGCTAAAAAGATGTAGTGGGATGGTTTTGGAGTGCTATTTTTAACATTGAATTTCAAATGGGTATGAAATGAAAGTCGGGGTTAAAATAGTAGGGGATATTTTGACCAAATTTCCAGTGAGATAGGTTTTCCGTCAATGAGACACGGGTGTAGTTAAGCCCAAACTTGTATATATATTGGAGATGAAATCCATACATTTAGTCGTATTTGATGTACAGACAAAAAACTTGACAAAGATGTTTTTATTAAAAACAACAAATCAAGACTTATTTACGGTAGCCTGGAGCATTGAGTTTAAAGCCCGAAGGGCTAGAGAAGAATCTCTAACCTTTCTCAGGCAAGAAAATGTGAAGCCTTAAAAAATGCGCCGTATTTTTGACGACAGATTGAATCTAGCAATTCCTTTGTTTACGATTGATATTTTTTTCGAAATTTAGCGGTACAAAAATAAGGCGCATTTTTTAAAGCTTCACTTTTTCTTTCAATCTGGCGAGCCGCTCAAGGCCGCGCAGCTTTCGTAGGATTTGTTGGCTTCAAATCCTACCAAGGAGATTCGATTCTAGCCCTTCGGGCTTATACTTCATTGGCCTTGAGTCGCTTATACTTCATGTAATACAGTTTTGGGCATTACATGATAATCCCATAATTGGATAATATTAATTCATATAGTATAAACTACAATTAGCTGGTCTATTAATTTCTGCTACATCTGAACAATCTGAATTAGTCGCCCTGTATGCTAGACTAGCATTACGGCATATACGGTATTCTTCGTTCTAAAGCTGTTTAGTGTGCTTTGCAGATCGGAAAACAAAACTAGCAATACATTTTCCGTTATGACATTGTCATGGTAGTGTCTTGGAATCCCTTTTCGTGAAAGTAATGTCTGCAAAAAAACTTTGTTAAGACCTAAAATGAATTCTTGTTATTTTCGACTTCTTATTTATTTTTCCACTCGTGTCATTTCATTTCAATTATTTCGGGATAGCCAAAGGCTTGTTAGAGTTTCTTACTTACACCATCGTTTTGTATAAGCTTTCCATTTCCACACTAAGATTCCTTTGCCACTTTTCTAGCGGAAAAAGACCAGAACTTCAGGTAGTTGAAAAATGAGCTAAGGAAAGTTAGGCATTTTCGTGAGTAAACACAAGATTTTCCGTACCTTTAGAAGTAAACCCTTTCCAATCTCATACCGGTTATTCCGGTAAAATAGCAGAAAGATTCTGGAAAAGTGAGAAGAACAAAATAACGGTACAATTCCCATCGATGCATGTATTTGTGTGTCTAAAAATGATTTTCAAGAGAATAAGATAAAAGACCCGGTCGTTCTTTTTGAAAGATAATTCAGATCGCTATAGTTTTTAGAAAAAGTAACACCCCAGCCACATTAGAAGATTTAGCAAATTTTGTCCCACTGAGAAATTGACTTTGATTTCATCACCATTTGAAATTCATTGTTTAGAAATTGTGCTCCAAAACCATCCCCACTGGATTTTTAACCTTGAAAAACAACTTAAATTTTTATCCCCATTGAGATTTCAATCAAAAAGGAAAAGGTTTTACCGGGGCTGTGAGACATAAGTATAAAGTAATAAAATTTTGAAAATGAAGATGAAAAGTGAAGAAGACAAAAATGAACTTCATATCCTTTGTTGTAAAGGCTTAATTTTGGGTATATACATACTTTCAGGTCTTAGTCTCAGATACATATTTTTTCGATTTTATCGAACGAATTCTTTCACAACTTCCGTCAAGTCGAAGAATAAGAATTCACTTCCAGCTCTACTGAGTGGTAATTGCATTTTCACACGGACTATTTTTTATAATGAATTCAAAAGTAATAAAGTAGGGTCTTTTTGACTCGAACCTCTTTAACTCGGATGTCTCCTTAACTCGAACAAGTCTTCTGGTCCCTTCATTCAATTATGCCTTATAAACCTTACTCCATAACTCGAAATTTCCTTTACTACATTTGTGTTCCTCGTGCGTTTTTGAATTATGGAAACTCCATTGTATAGCTATTCAATAAAAAAGAATATATATCCTTTTGAATTTAATTTTACCTTTGAAACTTTCAACAGGACACACTGTAGTACAAAATAATAGTTTTTTTCCCGAAAATATACAATTTAATAAATACAACCAAATCGGAAAGATAAATATTATTGCATTGAGGGATACAAAATTGTATCGAACTCAAAGAATTGGACTTTGATGAGCACCATGTTAAAACGAGGCTGTCTCGATTCCAAACACTCCATATATGAACGAGGAGCAATAGGTCGTGTAGTCGAGCGAGAAACTGGCGTTGCGATCAATTCCACGATACCGTTATCACTGGGTTAGATTTCTCTCTTTTAGATGTAAGAGCCTAAATCCAATATCATGCACTGGAATTTCGTTGGAAAGGCATTAAAGATTCATCATTGTATAGAACAGCTTTTTTCCTCCTGTTGGCAAATTTCTTCAGTTTGTTGAGATAATTGATGTTCGTTTGAACCTTTGTTATTACCATAACTTCCATCGTAACTTTGACTTCCTTTCAATTTATACTTATTACGAATATCACTTCGTACTTTTTCGCGATCTTCCTCTCGTTTACGATGCACTTCCTGGCGTTCTGCTCGTTGACGCTCGCGTCGCTCTTCCATATCTTTTAGTGAGTTATGGCGCCTCTTTGTTTCAGCTTTTTCACGTTGCTCATCTTCCGGATTTTCGTCTCCTATCAAACCACCTCCAAAACTCTTCATATCAGATTTTAAAGCACTGGCTTTGTGAGCCACCATAGCTTGAGTAACTTTATCCATCTTCTTCTTTCTATAATATGTCCTTATGTTTTACCTGTTAAGTAGCAGAAAGATATCAATGAAGAAAAAGCTTTGTTGACCCCTTAAACCCCTAAAGCATTTCTATCACAAACTAGGAACCACTAATAGATCTGTAAACATTAGACTTTTTTGATATTCCAGCAATTAAGATAGGAAATTTTATCGACCCCCTTTTCGATTTGGATCCAATTTTTTATATCTTCCGTCCTAAAATTTCTGATCTCGTCATTACGAGATCTCCAGATCTTAAGGGAGAGATTGTGCACAAATTCATTAAGTTTTTCTACAACTGTCAGACTGCAAGGCCCGATTTTGAGACCCAAACTTTGTATCCTCGCACACGGTCGTGTTCAAATCAAATTTCCCGGGAGACAAGTTCATAATCAAAATATTTTACCTTAACGAACGAAATTATATTATATCTTGAAAATGGAGCTTATTTTAGTAGCAAGTTTATATATTTGCAGGACTGCGAAGAGACTGAAAAGAGTTGGGATAACCGGCAGTTTAGGCCCATTGAAATACTGATTTACCGCCGTCCTCAATCAGTCAGGATCTAGACAAATCAAACTCTAACTATCTCCGTCACAGAAAAACACCACAGATACATAAGCTAGTTAGTTTCCATTGACAGATTGATACACGATAGATACACGGGCTGCAAAATTATAGGAGCGGAGTCAAAACATGCGATTACTCGAATCGAAAAAAAAAATCACGTGATTTTATTTTCATTTCCAAAACTTACAGTTATCAATCAATGTAGCAAACGCATAACATTTCGAGTAAAAGCGTGATTTATGACTTCAGACTTTAATTTTGCAAGTCGTGTATTAACTTTCCATAAAGAAGTGCAGGCTATATCATGGCCCCCGGCGTGCGCATCGAATTGAGGGGGCCAAAAAAATATGTCGCCCACCATGGCTGGGCGACGAAGAAAATTTTCGACTTTTTGCCCTTATTTCACCCCTCTAAACGGTATATATAAGATTTTTCAAAGTAAAAAAAAATACTTTGCAAAATATTGGGGGGGCCATGGCCCCCCTGGCCCCCCCGGTGACGGGGGCCATGTATATTAACATATCCAAAGCAAATATTTCGCCCCTCAATTTTCACTGCAAGACTTATAATCGTCAGTTTTTTAGTCTATTAATAGTTGTACAATATGAACTCTAAACCAAAAATTCTAAGATTAGTATCTTATCGTTAGAAAAATCACTACCTACACTTCCATCTATTTAGCAAGTTTCATATTTAATCAATAAAGTGATGCATCTCATTTAATTTTTGCAAAAAAAACTTTTTTCTCTTTTGAGGAAGCTCTAACTCTGCTTTTTACCACAATATCGAGTTGCCATAGCAATCAGGTAGCTTTATCTCTCCGTCTTAGATGACAAATTTGAGATAGTAGAGTTATTACGAGTATAATAAATCCTTTATTTCAACAACATTGGAGGAGAGAGCTGTGTTTTTACAATGTCCTTTAATGACAACTAATAGCTAATAGCTAGTAACAATTTTCATTAATATTTAATAATGTCTTACGGGGTACTTATTCCGACGCACAGCACGTCTTTATGGTCCCCACGCTTAAGGGATTTTAAAGAAGACAAAAACGTTAGTAAACTCATTTTTAATTCAAACTAATCATATAGGCATAGAGGTATAAAGAAAACAGGAGTTGAATGTGTCGGTAATTGGTCGTTAAAGTCTTTTGATTTCTTTTATAAAATGTATCAAAAGAAATTCTAAGCTCGCCCGATGAAATAAGACTTTTTAGTAGAACTCAAGTTTGCTCTGAACATTCTAATAATCAGTATTGAAGATTCTAGCCTTTTAATATACGAAAATTAGATAAAACTTCGTCCACGAAACAAATTTATGTTCCATTTCGCTATCCGTTCAATTTTGTTTTGAAAAGATATTTTCTCAAGCCAGAAAATGAAAAGTTCTTTATAAGCACACACGATTTCAGACTCAATTTGTAGACATAAAGTCGCTGGAGAATTTTAGAGGAAAGTATCAAGCAATAGAGTTCACCTGAAAGAAAACATTGATCGAAAAATCTTATCATTTGATGAAGGATTGCCAAGTTTACAGGCCTTTTTTTAGTCCAAATATTTTCTTACACTGATGTCAGAAACAATGAATCTCGTCTCATCTAATTTCTAAAGCTTAAATGAGCCAATAAGATTTAACCTATGGATAAAAGAGCTCATTAAAAATGCACGATATATGAGATTATGAGCATGCATACATCGTAACTTTTTTAATCGTAGGGCGAGCTTGGTTACAATAGCATACTTCTCCTGTCTTTCTTTATACCTCCATGATATAGGTAATATTGAGATCCTCGTTCCTAGCACATCCTTCGGCTTTTCGATAAGAAAACTAGTTGGCAGCCACGTTCCCTACGCGTGTTATCAGCTTTTCGATATGCTTACGTCAGGGTATTGTCTTCGGCGGCGCGTCAATAGTGAGGTTAAGTATCGATAGATAAATCACGACGACGGACGAATTTTCTCTAGCCTTCATTCGCGCCACGGCACTTTTCTACAGGCTGATCGGAAAGCAAGCTAGACTTACCCCGCAATGAAATCAACTTTGCTTCCAGAACGAATTTCCGCTTGATTTTCCGTTCTAGAAGCAAAGCGGATATAATACACGGGATAAGTCTAGCTTGCTTTTCGATCAGCCTGTAGAAAAGTGGCTTGGCGCGAATGAAGGCTAGAGAAAATTCGTCCGTCGTCGTGAAGTATCTATCGATACTTAACCTCACTAATCAGTAATGTGAATAAAACCTGGAATACACGAGGAGGAAGTTGACTGATTAGGTATAAGTGAGTAAGTTTGCGACCACAGCTCGAACACGAAACCCGAGGACAGATTCCCTCTTTCCCAGCTGTCTACAATCATGGTCAACATCTATTTAGAATTTAGCTTATTTCCTCGTTTTTCGAAATTTGGAGTTCGGGCGAGAAAGTCGATTTTGGGCCATCTCTTAAATTTAATCGGATGTTTCAATTTGGGACGGGTTTATAGACTTCCAGGCTATATTTTGTGCCTTTTTTGCACCATTTTTGAATTTTTGGGTCCTCAGATTCTGAGGTCTTAAGTGTTAAGTCTAGCGTTAAAACTCAAAGTTAAAACTTTAACCCTTCCAACCTAACTTAAAACTCTAACCCTTCCAACCTAATTTATACTTCCAAATCGTTTGTGGTTTTGAAAATTCGTGGGAATTTTCCTTTTTCCTAAAACATTACGGACCATGATTGTATCTCCTTGCCACACTCCATTCTTTGGATTTATCCACTTTTGACCCTGACCCTTCTCTTTAGTAGTTACCGAATAATTCAAAATGATTTGTTGTACCAAAGTTTGAAACGAATAACCTTACGCACCGTAGCTGGATGCTCTCTGACTTTTGTTGGTGTTACTGTCAGGTTTAACACGTTTGCTGATGATTCCACAAGGATCACAAGGCATACAATCACCTTCCGTAAATTTTACATGGTCATAACTCATAACTGATAAAGGAATCTTTGTTGCAGATTTTCGGAATTGGTAAAAAATATTCGAATTTCACGGAATCTTTGACAAAAATCTTGAATTTCAAATGAATTTTAGGGAGGGGGAATTTTGGTCTTTTTAAGAAGGTTTAACGGGAATTACGGAATCGGCTATACCGCCCTGAACCTAGACTAGTAAACTAGTCGGTTATTACTTATAACCTTATAATAAAACTGTCAATCAAATAATGTAAACACTAATTAAATATTCAGCGCGCGTGAGAGAAAAGGAAAATAACCGACTAGAAGCAGTGGCGTTGTGGGAAAATTTTTCTGGAGGGGCCAAAGTCAATTTTTGTTAAATGGCGCCCCCTTTAATTTTCCAAAGTGGTGCCCCCACCCACCAGTTTCTAAACTTTTAATAATTCATTTGCCTAGGCATAATGAGGAAGGAAATATTTAGTGGAGAAGAGTAGATATATCTTTGATGAATGGAACAGCAGGCCCCACCATGGTTGGGGCCGACTAGAAAATTTTTAAAAATCGACTGCCAAGACACCCTAAATCACTAAATAAAAATAGACAAATTTGACACTTGCTAGAGTGAAAAGAAACTTAAAGAAACAATGTGAAATGCGAGCGAAGCGAGCGAAAAAATTGATGTTCTATGATTTCAATATTGTTGTCAGCAAATTGGTCTTGGGGCGCAGTTAGATTTTTCATTTAATAATGCTATACACAAAAAAACTTATAAATTAGCTAGATTGCAAAGAAGTTACGAATTAAACTGTATTGCGAGCGAAGCGAGCGAAAAAAAGTATTTTAAAATTATCTCAGTAAAGTTGGTCCTGGGCGCAATTTAAGGCGCATAACGTATGATTTTTAAGATTGGGGCGTTTAAAAAAAATCTCTTTTGGCGCCCCTTGCTCTTCGGCACCCCTTCAAAAAAGCTCCGCTGGGGGGGCCATGGCCCCCCGGCCCCCCTGCCACAACGCCACTGACTAGAAGCTACTTCCAACGCCTCTTTTTCTTCACCTAAAATCGTAAGAGGAGACATACAGATTTCTGTATGTCTGACCCGTGCGGGACTCTTTCTGTTTATTGCATTTTTAGAAATGCTCATTTATTTATATGTTTCCATGATATGAAATATCATTTAGTCAAAAAAGTTGGATGGATTCGCAAAAACCTAAAAAAAGTTCTAAAATTAAACAACGTTTTTTGAGGGAAGTAGCTTCTAGTCGTTGAAATTCAGAAAAGAGATGCAACTTCACCCCTTCGATTCTTTTTATTTGGAGCTTGATTTTTTGTTTACTAGTCTACCCTGACCCCTCCCCTCAATTCTGTGTCGCATAGTATCGGGATAGCATACACTTAAGTATTTGACCCTGTTGACCCCGTGGGCTCTCAAAAATGCCGTTTTAAAGATTTTGGGTTGCGCAATTTTGGGTCATCTCAGACTCGCCAATTGAAATTGGATCATTGTTTTTCAAAAATAAAGTTATGAATATCACTGAATAGTATACTTGCCGTGCGATATTTTATGGTTATATAGACAAATGAGTTTCAATTGGTAAAGTATACTTACCATTTGGGGTCGAAGGTCAATTCTATTTTGGTATTTATAGATACTCAACCCTGACTGATAATTCTGCCACTTTTAAATGATGGTAAGTAATACCCTGAGTATCAGAGGTTAATTCTCTTTTAAAAGTTTGATTAAGTTTGATTTCTTTAATCAAACTTAAATTCCAACTCCAAGCAATAATTCTATTGACATTCTCGAACTGGTTTGTGATATGTTTGCTGTATGTCATGTTCAGATCCAGAGTGACTCCTAAATCCTTCACATCCATCTTTGTTTCGATTGGGGAGCCAGTGTCTGAGAGGTAATTTGAGTATTCTTTTATAGTTCGTTATTTTTTTGTGTGTATTAAGATGTTCAAACTATGATTGGGAGATATTATACATTTTGCAATCCATAAACTTAAATGTAAATCAGATTTGCTTTAATTTGATTTAAATTTGTATTTTAATGACCGGTGTGTATCAAGATGTTCAAACTTCAAGCCATTGAGCTGCATGTTGTTTAATGATGTCCATTGATACACCACATCAAGGTTGTTTTGTAGAAATTGAACATCATTATTATTAGAGATCTCCTTCATTAAACGTGTATCATCGGAAGCCTGTCTCTCTTGAATGTTCGTTCGCTCGTATTGGACCTCGCTTCGCTCGTTCCAATACGTCGCGAACTCGGTCAATATTTTGCCAGAGAGACCGGCTTTTCGGTAGTCTAGCAAGCTAGACGACTAATTCATACATAGTAGAAATAAAGCAAAAAGTAATGAATGGAACAATTTTAGTCGTCTAGAAACCTTTGTGCACTAACTCCAAACAAAAGAAAAGTGTCAATATTGCAATTATAATTTTTTCCTGCTCAAAATAATTCTTGAGAAAAAAAATATGTGTGGATTTGTGTATTGAAAGTTTTTCATTTGAGTTGATTTCGTTTTGAGAGTTTGTTGTTGCTTGATAAATTGTTTTCTCGCTACGCAAGTTTCTGCGTAGCTAGCCCCTGTATCTATAAGGCTGGAAGACCGGATTCTTCCAGTCGTTTATACAAACTAAATCCCGTATTATTATTATTATTAGTATTGGTATTATTAGTATTACACGCATTATAAACGACTCCAGTCTAGCTTTTCGGTTAATAATCCATAAGCAGTTTACTATTTACGAATTCCCCAGACACCTCCAAGTGTAATTGAAATGAGTTTATTTTGAAAGAAATCTTTTACATGATCCCCAAATGTATAACAGTAATTACTAAACTTTTAATTATGGAAATGTCACTTTAATTGAATCGAAATAATAGACAGACTTTATGTTATAATTCTCTATTACTGACTCTTTTTACAAAGCATTGATGACTTTTTGTAAGTTGTGTTTTCAACGACGGGAATAAAAATATCAACTTTGAGCCTCATCCAAGATCTTGGATGGTCGTCATGGTTACTTTTGTTTTCGTTGATTGCGCGCTGAATAGAATCTCGATTCGTCGGCACAGTTTCAATATTTGATTTTGACCTGTGCTATTCACGGTAATTCACGGTAGGTAAGTAAGCTTAACCAATGGTAGCTACAGGGTTTAAAGCAAAAAACTCCCTGGAAAGTCTGATATTTGATAAAACTCCACTTGGCCTATTTTCGACCTCGGAAAAAGGGCTTGGTAGCATGATCATCTTAAAATTAAACTTTGCTACCGCGTCATTTAATTGCTTCTCAACTAATCAGTAATTTATTTTGATAACGTACATAGTATATTACACATTTCCTAGTGCGTGATATTTACCTTATCGGGGAAAACTTCGTCGGGGAAAAGTGATGAAATTTTGGACAAGTGACGAATATTTTCCTCGACGAAAATTTTCCCCGGCCTTAATGTGTTTACCAACAACCAGCAAGTGACGAATTTTTCCCCGACTGAGTTTTCCCCGATAACTTATTCTCCATGCTCGATTCTTTGAAAAAATACTGTATTGTATGTAATGACATCACAGACAGGCGCAATAATATTCTTTTAGTTTTTCTTCACAAGTGAGGGGAAGTGAAACTTCAGCAGAGAACAAAATCTTTGACATATTGGCTTAGAAGGACTGAAATTCGGAAATTAGATTTTCTAATTTTTCCAGCCGTGCGTTAGTGGGGGACTTTGGAAGTCTAAAAGACAAAAAAGAGGTACCCTTAAGTGTAGCTCATACCTGTTCATAGTCGTCGGTTGCGTGCGCAACCCGAATTCCGCTCTATAGTTCCGTATTCTGAACTGACCAGGCAGAAACAAATCTTCCGGAATTGCTGGAAAAGAAAAACAAACATGCGGAAACAAAGATGGCGACCAAAAATGAAAAAGACATGCATCAAAATCTTTCACTTATTACCTATATATTTTTGTTTCAATTTGATTATGAACGATGGAAGTTTTCCTTATTTGGATCATCGTTCACCTCAGTTGGTTTTGTATACATGAGAGTAAGTAAGTTGTTGTCAATTGCACTGCAAGGGAGGTCATCATCCTTTATAACAAGGTTAATCAGATTTTCCTCTCCTGCGGGGCGGGTTCCCTTATTCTTTGATTTACATTTCTCTTGTCAGAGAATTCCTGCTGCCATCTGTGGATTTATCAGGCTTTCTTGCGATCTACCTCGATTCCTAGTCAATTTATGTTTCTCTTGTCAGTTATATATCATACCGTCAGTTACATCAATATGCCAAAAACATTTTGTTTGTTCAACCACCTTCACTTCAAGATATACCACCATAGAATGAACTTCCTTTTATTGGATGAACCATATTTGTGTGGCTTTCAGCCTTGCACTCCATCACAGAGCCTATTTCAGTGTAGCTGGAACCTCGATATTCCAGGATTAGAAAAAGCTATACCTGTCATCTTTTTTCTTTAAAGAATCAACAAGCCATCAACATCGATAAATTACACACATTCCCTCAGAAACTTTTAAAATTATCTGCCATTATGACTTTCTTGAAGCCGTTCCGAAATTAACCAATCGGATTAGGTATCGGAATTCCTATGGGAGTTCTTTTCCGAGATTTGTAAAATAGCTAAGTCGGCAAAAAAACTTTTCCCGGGGGTTTGAGGAATAAACAGAACTGTTATTATTCGTTTTTTATTCAACCGTATATTTAAATTTGTGCTCAAAAATACTTTAATAAATAAGTTAATAATATTCAAATATACTATTTGTATCTCTCAGAAAATAAATACTTACAAAACGACATAGTTTATCATTTGGACTACCCCGTGTTTGGACCATTCTATCGTGGGCGCAAAATAGGGCGGAAACTAAGTAGCACCCTCAGTGCAAGATTGCCGCCTCATCTTTATTCGCCCGCACGAAAACGAGCTAATCATTTTTTTCTTGCGCGCTCAAGGGGAAAAGGAAAGTGATCGATATTCTTTGAAGAAAAAACGTCAGAAACAAACCCAAAGACCAAAAGATGTATTTTGTTGTTGAGAATCGACCCTGTGAAGATGAAAAAATTTCTGCTATGCGTTTTTTTCGGAACGCTGAAAAACTCTAATTTCGATCTTCCTTAAGGTATTGCGAGATTTGGGCTAGCGAGGCAAAAATCGCTAAAAAACTGGTAAAATCGTAATCCTCAAAATTGAAGTTCCAGCCTCACTGTATTTGAGATATTTTACTAACTAGCCAAGAGAAAAATTTTAAAACCTTTATTATTTAATTTGAATGCATGCCTTTTTAATACTCAAATATAAAAAAATTAAAAAATTTTAACTTGGTCATTTATAGTCAAAAAAGTCATTAAAATTGATTAGCCTGAGCAATAGACCTTTTTTTTTAAGAGAACGTCCTGTTGAATAATTATGTAGTCCAGCCATAAAAACAATGATAGAGCCATGCATAATTACTGTATCATGCATATAGACCTTTTCGCCTTTCCATCCGCCATCTTGAATTGTATGCAAAAATAGAGGAACGAAAAAGCCGTGGTTGGATTTAGTTGCAAAATATGCAAAACATATGCAAGTTTACACAAAGATTAAAAAGACAAAAAAGCATCATCATCAAGAGATACGAAGTACTTACGCTTTCTAAGTTTTGAAAACGAAAGTACTTCATAGCTCGAGATAGCAAAATTTTCAGACCATGGTTCTGACCTTTTTCTTAATCAGCATAAAATTTCTGATCGATTGGTATATACTGTAGTATGCAGGGTTTTAAGCTCAAAAAAATATTTTTCCGCCATTATGAATTTCGAAATTCATGTAGAAAAATAAATTTTCCTGAATTTTATTATTTGAACGGTAGACAAGACCCTCCGAAAATTTCAAGTAAATCACGTAAGCCAATCAAATGTTACAGCCACGCAAATTTGGAACCAAAAGAAGTCATTTCAAAAAATCAAAATCGAAAGTGCTTCATATCTCCAGATAACGAAATTTTCAGACCATGGTTCTGACATTTTTCTTAATCAGCATTAAATTTGTGAACGATTGGTATATAATATGTCTATGTTTAAAGTTGAAAAAAATATTTTTTCAAGCAAGAGGGCTAAAAAGGGTTGAAAATCTAAAATCCGCCATTATGGATTTTTGTGCCTGATCCAAATAACGCCACACACGTTTTCTGACTCTTCAAGGACTATATACTTTCATGATCAAAAGAAAAAATGACTATACGCCGATGTGCATACGAGACCTAACTCAGCCCCTAGAGTATTATAAAGAAATATTATAATCATTAGAACAATAAAAGATGGAATTTCTTACAGGTGGTTGCACCCCAAAATCACGCACCCTAAAACCCACAATTTCATAAAATGCAGTGTCAGTTATACTCCTTATGGGAAACTAAGTGTTAATATGCATTCCCAGATACATTAGTAAAAGGGCTAAACAGAAAACAATAATTTTTCATATTGCAAGCTCCTTACAGAAAATTACAGACCTGTAACGTCAAAAAGAACAACATGAAAAAAACACGTTTTTTGAGAAAAAGCCAATAAAATAATGAAACTTGAGACTAAGTTTGCAATTATGGTGAATTCTGGTAGCCCATATAAGCTATCTTCGAAAATAGACCTAATGGAATTGAGTCTTTAGCCTATCTTGAGATATTCAGACCCAAAACTCAAAATTTCGACTGTGGGTTTTGGGGTGCATTTTTTCTAAAAATGACATTAGTCAATATATAAAAAAAATCAACAAACAACTGGTCAATTTCAAGAAGTCCTTCTCTGAAAAACAATTTCTTTCACTAGCAACAATATTTTTCAACTAAAAATGAAAAAAATAAGTGAAAATAGCCTAAAAAATGCTGTTTCTGTCCATACTCTTTACATTGTTAAAATGTTAGACAGCTTTTTCATAATCTGGAACATTGAATTTATCAGATTTTAAAGGAACCACTTTCAGAGGACCATAAATCACATCAGCTATAAGTCAAACAGTGACACATCTGTATCTTCAAGAATGGTACCAGAGCCTACTTTGGGCTTCAAGCACCTAACTTTCAATTTCTCAACAAGCCCGTTTTCATCAGCAAAGAAACGTTTCAAGATTTTACCAACATACAGCTTGCTAATGCGCTTTGTACAATACACTACACCATACCACTTTCCCAAGAGAGAATCCTCAGTCACTGGAGGGCTGAGTGTTTTCCAAGTTGCTCTTATGTCTTAAGATATCGGGTTATTTTAAAAAGCATGGTACCCCAATTGGTGCACCAATTGGGGTACTCATTGGGGTACTCATTTAATTTACTGACCAGAATTAAATCGTGTGAAAAAGAATAACATACGCTTATAAAAATAAATGTAGAGTGATATAATTAATACATGTAATAATAACATGTAATACAAATAATATAATATGTGTTTATGCTCGTTTGCTTTAAAACACATGTTTTAGAGAATCAAAGACTACTTTCTACTGTCAATTCATATCCAATTATATTTCCTGCATCATATTGAGTGTATATGTAATTCTTAACCAATGCAACCTCAGAACTAATGTTTTTTATGATGTCATCAAAATTTTTGGTAGAAAGTGTCAATTTAGTGATAAAAATGACAAAAGAAAATGTCACTGTTTTCTTGCTCTAAAAGTATCTCTACAGATTTTCCAAGGCTAAAATGACTGTCAATTTGTATCCTTTTTTACAATGAGCATCACTTTCAGTATAATAAATCTTTTTGGAGGAATTTGACTTACGATTATTATATTTCAATATTTTTGCAAGAAAGTGTCATTTTTTGTCAGCATTCTGACATGTAAAAAGAAAAGATATTAACAAGATGTTACTAGCCAATACCTTACAATTCTCCTGATTTTAAGCTATAATATGATGTTGGTTACTGGATTGGTTGGTTTGGTTACTGAATTTATTCTGGTCTTACTTATTCTGGTCTGTAAATTTTTGAAGTAGGAAAGGAGAAAAGCAAGATGGCGGCTGATTTAATTAAAAAACAGGAGATTTTCACTTTGTGTCGGAAAACGGCAATTGTGACAAAAGTTTTGTGACAATCTTAAATCTAACTTTATTAAGTCATCAATGAAAGATTGTAGCACCATATTATAATGAAATTAAGTGTCATTTAACAATATTAAGGACAGAAAGTGGTACCCCAATAAGTACCCCAATTGGTGCACCAATTGGGGTACCATGCTTTTTAAAATAACCCCTGACGAGTTAGGCTAACTGTTATGATCGCCATTACTTCGAAGAAGCCACCACCCGTGTGCACTGCCAGGTGGGTGCACCGCCGGCTGGGTGAGGGGTTAGGGATGTGCGGCCACCCTGGTCCACTGATGCAAGTTACCCAATCTCACGGTACTTCATCTTCCTGGAATATTTTGATGGCACAAAAACAGAATATACTATATTATGTCTAAAAGGCTTTTGTTGTTTTGTAAATATTTATTTTTGGATTAAGAAATTCCATCTTTTATTATTCTAATTAATATAACATTTCTTTATAAAATGCTTTGTTGCCTAATCTTTCTGTAAACTTGCATATGTTTTGCATATTTTCCAACTAAATCCAACTACGGCTTTTTCGTTCCTGTATTTTTGCATACAATTCAAGATGGCCGATGGAGAGGCAAAAAGGTCTATTTTCCAGACGTAATTACCATCATATTTAAAATTTGTCAAACTTAATCAAGACCCTATCGAGGCACCAGACAGTCCCGTGTGTTTGTGTGCCTGCAGCAGGGTCGTACTTTTTTTAATCAAACAACAAAATTTCGATTAAATAAATTTTATAATCAAATTTTTCAAAAATTGCTAAAATTGTGAGTATTGGATAAGAAGTTAGAATGCAACGGTCTTTTGAATAACTAATTACTCCACAGCAAGAGACAAAATAATTTATCATCCAGTATCATCATGTTTTTTTTGGCTGTAATTAGTGGAGTAATTAGTTATTCAAAAGACTGTCGCGTTTGCAAAAATATATCTATTGAATCAATCATTGCTCGCATTGTTACATTAGTCTGGTCCACTCTGTTGACTGCGATTAAGGGGGATAAGACCGCTCTGAAGATAGTGGCCTTTATTTTTATTTTTCAGGCAGAGAAATTTTGGTGCCAATTATGTAGTCCCTTTTCAAGTATCAATTAAGACTTAGATCACCAATCTTTTTTGCGCCCGCTCGTAGAGGCCTAGAGAAGGGTTTAACTCAAATTACTGTTCAATTGAATACAACAAAGTTCGCTTAAGTAGTTTGACTATTGTAATCAAAGTAATCAAACTATTAATAAGGTGTCTTTTATTTTAAAAGTTTGATTAAGTTTGATTTCTTTAATCAAACTTAAATTCCAACTCCAAGCAATAATTCTTTTGACATTCTCGAACTGGTTTGTGATATGTTTGCTGTATGTCATGTTCAGATCCAGAGTGACTCCTAAATCCTTCACATCCATCTTTGTTTCGATTGGGGAGCCAGTGTCTGAGAGGTAATTTGAGTATTCTTTTAGTTCGTTATTTTTTTGTGTGTATTAAGATGTTCAAACTATGATTGGGAGATATTATACATTTTGCAATCCATAAACTTAAATGTAAATCAGATTTGCTTTAATTTGATTTAAATTTGTATTTTAATAACCGGCCAGGTCATTCATTTGAGGGCTATGCATGTTAACCTCCACTTTGATGCAAGTTACCCCAATCTAATGGTGCAAGTTACCCTGATCTAATGGTGCAAGTTACCCTGATCTAATGGTGCAAGTTACCCCAATATAACGGTATAATTTACTTGCAGGAAAAATTTGAAACTGACAGGTGGCAGAATTTAAAACCCCCAGGCGGTGCGATTTAAGGTTTCGATAACTAAAGATTTATAAATTACCTGCATGGCAAAAAATCTGAAACCCCCAGGACACTAAATTTGAGCTTTCAATATCTGAAGATTTATAAATTTTGCCCACAAGCAAAATTTGAAACCTGCAGGTGGTGGAGGAATTTGAGAAAATACTGGACTATCTTAAGTAGTGTTCAACTACTTTGTTTATATTCTGATGGATTTGATTATCATATCCATCCCCATATCTATCACAGCTTCGTAATTGGGTGGCAGCCAATGCTAAAGCTTCACTAAGGATGAGGTTTAGGAGCCCTCCTGCTGCTGTAAAATCTAAAACATAGCCAGGAAAAATTCCAAACTGTTCAGTTGTTAAAAACTTTCCAGACCTTACAAGCTTAATAGCGTGTCAGAAGAAACAGATCAGAATTATTTTGAATTTATGAAATAAGTGCCTCTTTGCCTGCTTCCACAAAAACATTATGGGGACTTAATTTTAGAGCTGTGCATTGAACTTTTGTCCCCCTATTTTGATTCAATTAAAAATAATAAGCGTGGTGACTTTCAGTTACCATTGTCTGTGTCATGTCTGCTGTTTGCCATTCTTCCGGAGATGTCAGTCCTCTGTCGCTCTTTGAGGTTCACTGTCCAACGTTCATTGGGAGTCCACTCTCATCCGCTACACATCCTGTCCAATATTGAGACTCTTGAAGAGTGTCGTTTTGACCATTGACTTCCCAATATGACATCATGATTAGGAGAAGTTCTAAACTCTACTTTTTAAAATAACCAAAGCTTTATCAAAATAACAGAAAAATTAATAATAAAATGTGCAACACATTTATAATAATTTTATTGCATGATTAATCCTGAATCTTGTTGGACAAAATGAGTAATGAAAAACTGTCTATTTTGGTTATGTGTCAATATGGCTTTCCTCATTCCACAAATTGTTGGATATCTTGGCTATTGTTCTTCCAAAGATGACATAATAGTTTTGAATGGTATTAGCTCAGGTGATGTAACTTTCATGATCAATAACAATGGACTGACCAAAGTTAAATCTTGTCATATTTATGGGAAGAAATATTTTATGTGTAGTATTGAAAAACGTTTTATGAACAGTGCTTTTCTGTTGTTGAATAACAGCAGCACGTCTGGAACTAATTATTCTTTAAAGGCACTCAATGTCAACGAACAATGCAGTTGTTTTGATAGGATTACTGTTAAGTCTCCAGAACAGATAACGTCCAGTGGTGATGTAGAGTTTATATTACATTCAAATGTGTTTGAATTATATGGTAGCAGATTCAAAGTTGATGTTCATTCTAAAAGCATACAAGCAGACCATTATGTCTATCAATTGTCAACATATATTAGGAATAGATTTGTTCACGATTCCATTTTTAAAAATAAACACAGATTGGAGTCCTACTTTCAACTACCAATAAGCAATATTTGTTTTGTTCAAACAATTGATTTATTATTTGTATTCAATAAAAACAAAAATTGCAGTCAAGTTATAACTTTTGATAATTACAAACTCATTCCAAAACTAGAATTTGTACATAAACACCACTGCTCATTTCATTCAAACCAGATTCTACACTTTTCACAACCCAAAACATTTACAAAACATTTGAAACAAGTGAAAATTTTAGTCAATGGTGTCTTAGTCAAACTCTTCAATTTTACGGAAGAATATAATATTGGCAATGGATCAGTTCTTCTTGATGTAGGAGATTATGCTATTCAACCACAGATTTCCATCATGTTTACATATTGTTATAAACACCAATACACAATTGAAGTCTACTGTATAATCTACAATCAAAATGATCACCCCATAGAATCTAAAACTCATCCGAAGGATTCAGGATCGAGTACTGGTATGATATGGATCATCCTTGGTGTTTTACTTGCTGGAGGCGCTCTTACTGGTTTTATATTTTGCTTTCTGCGTTTCAGATCAAGAACCAATTTAAATGGAGTCGAATATGTGGATGAAATGATGTTACACAAAGAAATGTCTTTTCCTTTGACTGATCTTTCTGAGTAGGAATTTTATTACTTTATGTGTTGCAACTTTCCCTTTTGTAAACAACAGTTTCTGTCGACTATTCATAAGTCTTGCAAAAGATCTTTTCTATAAATTTAGACTTTTAATAATCTATTTATATTCAGGTGGTTGCAACACTGTCTTGCTTATTATGCGTGCTTCAAAACAAAACATCATTTTCATCAATATTTCATACTTTTGCAGAAATTTTTCTTTATTCAAAATAAATTCAAGTTTAAATTTTTCTTTAATTTCATATTCTTCTTCTTCGATGATCTCTTTATTTCAATTGACACCATTGTATTATTGGAAAAATTAATAAGGTCACATTTTATATATAATATCTCAAATCCTTTCTTGAGTACAACTGAGTGATACTTTTTCCAATTCTTGTTTAATAAATTGAATGGTTTCGTTTTTAAAGCTAGTACAGAAGCAGATTTTTTAGTTGTTTTATAATTTTTTTTTATTCTGATTGTAAATAATTATTTGATAAAAGTTAGTGATTTAGAATTTTAGGTATTTCATTTTTCAAGCAAGTTTTTTTATTAATATTAACCAGTGAATTTTTTTGTTAGGTTTATTTATTGAAAAAAGATATGCTTTAGAAAAGAAGAAAGGAGGCTTTCTTATTCTTAATCTATATACAATCAAAGAATTATAACAAAATTTTTTGAAAATTTTTTAAATTCATCAATTTTTCGTTGTATTTTTTTTCTTTTACAGTGACATAACATAATTAAAAAAATTACTAGGATGTGATGAAAAATGTGGCATTGATATTGGTTTTGATTCATGTTTATGAATCTTCAATCATCCAGGGTAAAGGGAAATGTATCCTACCCTCCAATGGGGCAGCATTTATAAAGTACACATTGAATAATGACACTGATGTTGGTAGAGATTTCAAGCTTAAATTTAATGGAGGACAACTACCCTGTGTTGTATCATATAAAACATTAGACATCCAATGCGATGTATATCGTATATATACAAAATACTTGAAGCTTTATATGGACAGTAAAGAAGTTATCAATGGAAGTTTTTTCTGGAAGTCTTCTTCTTCAAATTGTGAATGTAAAGGTTTCCTTTCACGTGAGAACCTTATTTTGAAAGTTGATCAAGGTGGTTTATCGCCATCACCAACATATACTATTTCTTATGATGTCAGTACATTTGCGCGGGATAAGAGTTTCACTGGGTCTGAGGGTCACAGACACTTTTACAAAAAATACCTTCATGGGACTAAAAAAAGTTTATCATTTAACAAAAATGAAAAGTATTCTATCGATGATTTTGAACCTTGTCCACCTGTTTCTTACTGTATTCAAACAAGTTATGCACGTTGCACCAATGAGCCTTTACCACATTGTCTTGATTTCAAAGATTTTATAAAGGATAGATTTAACATCAAAGGTCTGACAGCTTCGGTCAACAAGAATAAGAATACTGCTACAGTGTCTTGGTATATGGACCAGTATGACTTCAAAGATATTGATCAATTTCAATATTCATTGTATCATAATAAAGTGAGAATTTTAAGTGGCAATACCACAAACACTGAAATGCAAATTGAATTACAACCATCAAATGAAACTTATAAAGTAAAGGTCAAAGCCTGTTTGCCGTGTTTTTGTTCACAAGCCTTTGATATAAAACTTGAATTGCCCTTGCCAACCATTAGTCCATCGAAAAGTCAACTGGGAGAGAAAAAGAACTTAACTACTGAAATTGTATCTGGTATTATTGGGGCTCTAGTTTTTTTAGCTATTGCGATAATTGCTGCTTTAAAGTTCCTACGTCAACGTAAATATGGTGAAAAATGCCAAGCTGAAGAAGAAATAGGGCCAAGAAAAGAAAAGGATTCGAAAAATGAAAACAAATTTAATCCAAAGCAACCAGTTTCTCAAGGCGAATCGATGGGTCGTATCTATGAGGAAATTGATGGTGATGCTGATTATGCTAGTATTGATTATCAAGTGTCAATGGTTCCAAAGAAAAACCTGGATGAAGTTGTTGATCTTGTTACTGGTATTGGTGAACCTGGAGACGTCAATGATAATAATGATGATGATGATTATATTTACGGTGGAAGCTCTTCAGATGATGATTAATTCTAAAAAGAAGTTGATTTTTTAAAGAGCAGGTCTCTTTTATCACACTCTTCACTAAATTTTACATTTTTATATGCAATATTCTTTTTAAAGTTCGTGTCAGTCAGATTTTCTGGAAATCAGAAACTCTTTTTATATATTTATGATAAAGCTTTTTAAAGAGATGTCAAAAAATGTAAAAAGTGAAATTGAAAACTTGGCTCAAGTCTACAAGGGCATAATAATTTTTCTTCTTTCTTCTACACAATAAACTGTATAATTTCACAAATATTTTATGTTTTTTATATTTTATTAAAGATAATTTTTACTTTTTTTCAAATAAATTTCATTAATTTTCATGCTGCCAAATAACAACATTTTTCCCAAAAATATTTTTAAATGATTTAGAAAAATTGGAATATAATAAAAATATAATTGAAACTTTTAAAATACAAGATTATTGATTTTTAATATATCTTTAAATCCAAATAATTTATAGTTTTTTTGATAAAGAACTGAAGATTCGTTTATAAATTCTTGATTTTTCGCGATTAAAATGGCTTCTTACGATCTTCTTGTTAAAATCATAAAACATTTAAATTGAGGCTAAAAAACGACCATTAAAAAGGTTATTTCTGAAATTTGAGCCTGGAATTGTTCTTAATTTGTTCTTAGTTTTTCAGGCGAGTGTTCTTGTAAAAAAAAAGGGAAGCATCTTTTGTTGGTCATACATTATTTTCACTTCAAAATATTGCATCTCGTGGATAAACTTTAACGAGGAAGTCTTATGGTTCATAAGGTGAAAACCCATATTTCAAGAAAGGGAAATAACAGTTTTCAATAGAGCTTTTGCATATAGAGACTTTTTAAAATACTCTTTAAAATAACAGCGTCTTAAAATGAGATTCAAAAATTTACATTAATCTTAGGGCTTTTTCTTCATTTTCATAGTATCACTTGTCTGTTGAGTTGTCTTATTAACTAGGGTGTGATTTTTTGTGATAATTTTTTTTCGGTTTTGTATTTTTTTTTAAGTTTACAGCATACAGAGAACTCAGTCGTCAAGGAATAATTCTATTAAATATAATAATTATTTTCTTTTATTTGTCAATAGATCTTAATATATAGATTATACAGATAATATATTTTTACAGATGATTTTATAATGATAAGAGTGTAGTCATAATATTCATAAATTTTCATAGATTTTATAATTTATAAACCAAAAAGACCAGCCAAAAAAAGATAAACCAAAAGATAAAATTATCCAATACAAATTTACCACGGTTAATAAGACCAATACTTTGGTCTTTGGTAAAAAAAACCAATACTTTGGAAAAAAATTTGAGAGATTGGAAAATATTTCATCAAGGGCAGGGAACTTTTACAGTTACATTAAGTAAGAGAAATTTCTGAGCGTTTCATGATTAATTTTGAGGTTCGAAAAACTTTTTATTGAAATATAAAATGACGAATAGAGACTAGTTTATTGTTTTCTTTGCAATTATTTACTTTGAAAATTTGATTAAATCTGATTAAAATCGTCATGAGGTAGATTACTGGCTTTAATTCTAAACTGATGTTTATATTCATTTTTCATTCCTAGATATGAAGTGTAAAAAGATCAAAAGTAAGAAAAATACCAAATGTGAACAACTTCTAATGTCCACAATTAACAAACTGTCATGTATTTGGCAGACGCTCAGCAACAATGTAGACTTGTTTTCATCTATCTGGTGACGCTGTGGTTATTCGTTCTCAAATGTAATGCAAATACTTTTGCTGTTTTGAAAAATCAACAAAAAGCAAAATGTCATTTGAATGTATGGATGAACAACTTGACCTACACAGTCACTAATCCCGCTTATGGAAATCCATCATGGGACCAATTCGAGTTTGATTATTGTCTTTATGGTCATGATTGTTCTCCAAATTCTAACAGTTGGTATCTATGGGATGAATGTCATCGTCAAAAGCAGCTAAATACTACTATTTGGTGTGATTTTACACGGGTTATTGGAAAAGACAATGGATTTTACTTTCGAGCTATTGGAATGAACTCTATTGATCACAACTTAGAAGAGATCTTCACACCTATATTACACAAAAATTCAGGGACATCTTGTTCTTGTTCAAATCTTAAACCTTTACTTCCAACCGATGACTTAAAGTATAAGTTATTCACAGATGGTACTGTTATTACGGAGATAAACAATACTTTGGACACTATTGATAAATCATTACTACGTTTCTCAGTATCTTTATATTCTGGAGATAAGTTGCTACAAAGTGATTTGGAACTTGTAGAGAAACCTAAGACATTCACATCAAGTTTGAAACTGGAAGGTCTAAAACGTTGTCAAATCTACAAGATAAGGTTTGCATTTGAATATGGACGCTGTAAAGTTGATGCCAACCAAAGAGTATTCACTGATAAAGAATTCATATTCGATTTAGACCATGACCCTAAAGCTCTAGATAACAAGCTTTGTGAAACGCAAGTTGATGGATCGGAAGACGAACACACTGGAGGACTTGTGGTGGAACATCAAATCTATATTATAGTTTCGGTCAGTTTAATTCTTTTTGGATTATTTGGGTATCTGGCATATTACGTTTGGCAGACAAAACGACGAAAGGACTTGGACAGTATATCTGTTGTTGGGAGAAGAATACCAGATGATTACCATGTACCACATCAACCAGTAAACCATGAATATGCGTATGTCCAGAATCTCCAGCGAGAAACAAGCTTCGATGAACCAGTTTATCAAAACAGCCTCGATGGACCAGTTTATCTAACAAACCTCGATGTACCAGTTTCTCAAACAAGCCTCGATGAACCAGTTTATCAAACGATATCTGAAATCAATTCTCCCATAGATGTTCCATTGGATAGGAATGTTGGTGCTTAATATAAAGGTTTGTTAAGAACTGAGAGGAATCTGCTTAATTTTGTAGATTTTCTTTATCTGTTTTGCTCCTAATCTTATCATATGATTCTTGTTACAACGAAAGTCTGTTCTGTTCTGTTCTGTTTTTTGTTTCTAAAGTCTTCCTATTTGAGAATTTAATAATAAAATACCCTCCCTTTACCCTTTTTTTATGGCAGCTTTCATTTTAACATTACTGCTTTGGGACCATTGAGTTCAAAGTCCGAAAATCTATCGGGTATCGAAAAATGTACCACGATACCAAGATAAAGAAAGTGCTGGTTTCAATCCGGCGTAACAAAATCAGCGGAAATCTTAAAGCTTCACTTTTTCCTTCTTGAGAAAGGTTGAAAATTTTCGCTTTCGGCTTTAAACTCGATGGTTGGGATCTAACCTTCTAACCTTTTTCGACTTTTTTATCGCACTGAACGTTTTTGTGACGTACTTTTTTACTGTTTTTTTAGTTGTTTTTAACGTATTTTATTGTAGATTGATTTATTTTATTTTATATTTTGTTTTTGTTTTCAATAACAGAACCTTACATGTTTTTTTGATAAGCAAGTGTATGCCCCTTGGTGTCAGGCTCGAGTATGCTTAAGCTTTCAAAGCATCCAGACATACCACATGCTTGTTATATTCTTTTGATCCACCCAACCAAATTTGTTAATAAAATCTTAGAAATTTTGTTAACATTCGATTCAAAAAGCGTTTAAATTTTCGAACAGTGGAATGTCTTGTCGATCGTGGAATGTCTTTCTTTTACTTGACCACTTTCAAACCTTTTTGAACAGAAAAAGAATGATCACATGAAAAATATTTCAGGCTGGCGTATATGCTTATTATGTTATGCTTAGGAAATCTGCAAATCTAAGCCTTAATATGCTTATAAGCGTTATGCTTATAAAAAATACATGTATCTTGAAATCACACGAATTTTCATGCCATTTTTTTAATCATAATATTTCACGTCAAAAGAATGGTTTATGGCAAAGTAAATCATTTCGACTCTGTCAAATTAATTCAATGCAAGAAGAAAACTTTTTGGCTTTTTGGCTATGTATTTCTTTAATTATGGGGATGGAGAAAAATGAAGTAGTCGCCCCCTCTAAAAAGAAAAGCTTTATAGATGATCTACGTTTATTGATATGCCATGCTTTCTTGAGAATAATTTAACGCAAATCGAGTTTAAATTGGATAGTATTCCTTTACTTAAGCCTTCGAAGTTAGTAAAAAATTCGAAAAAGATGATGAATTTCCAAACGATGGAAATTTCACTTTTGTGGGAATTACAAAACCCCGGAGAGAAATTACAAGTTCGCGGGAAATTACAAATTAACGTAAGCAAAAACGTCAATCGAATTTCAATCAAGCATAAGATTATCTGATTAAGTTTCATTTCATTAAACTTATCCGTAATATTTATGGTATTTCTAAACGAATTTTGAAATTGATAGTATGACATGTGTAATATTATTTTGACAAACTATTTTCCGACCATTGTTTTGAATACTGTCTTTCCTGAATTTTGCACCGTATCAAAAAAGTGATTGAAATTGAGAGCAGGATTGAGGAAGTACATTTACGTTTTTGACGCAATCTTAAAAATATATTGATGAAATTTTTAGATTGTTAGATTATCATATATCAAAGAATATAATACTATCATCATATTTTTAACCCATAGAGAAAATATTAATACATTTTTAAAGCTTAGTATATATTTTATCTTTCCATGTACATGTACAGTATATGAAAAAAAAAATGAATAGCTCATTTTGAAGCAAAGAAGCTGATCTAGTCGATTTTTATAAGAACAAACTATAAAAGAACATATGACTTTCGTGACCAAAACTCGACCAAAACGTCAAGAACAAGTTAAGAACAATTTTTAAGAGTTTGAGAACTATAAAACTCCCAATTTATTAGGAAATTGCACAAAAATACTCACAAATAGTGAAAATAAGAACATGTTAAGAATATTTTTTAGGCTTTCAACTTAAAAAGTTAAGAACATCCAAAGACTTGAGAATCCAAAGAATGTTCTTATCAGAAAACGCGTAATTTCCTTAGTCAATATACATTGGCTGATATTAATTTCCAAAGTTGAGCTGCGGCCTTTATAAGTTTACATTGGTGTTGTGTATAAATCTAGCTGTATCATCCTCCCTTTTCATGAATAATGAGGTGTAATTTGCAGACCAGATTGAATTTCACGTCCTTAAAATCGAAAGAAGCGCTATGCTCATTTGCCCAAATATGGTGAACAATTTTAAATTTAATTAAGGTTATACGTAGGGAAAAAATCAACCGTACTAATTAGTTGGTTACGAATAATTCTAAATATACTTCAATGATAAATTTCTCCATCTATTTTCAAAGGGGTACTGATATTAAATATTGTATTATATCTCCTTGCCCAAAATAAGGTTTAACTAGTAGCCCGCCCGGCATACTTTATTTTCAAAATATTTTCAACAATTCCAGTACACTGTGTTTTTTATGATTATTCTGTATTGATTATTGTTTCCTCTGTTTCAACCTTTTTTAATAGATATTTTAACATGCAAACGATGAAAAAAAATAAAAATAAAAATAAAAGAAGAATTGGCGAAAGATTGTGAAATCTGAAAAATTGGCTGAGTCATCAAGATGGTAAGTGAGAGAGTGTGAGACTTAAACAAAAAATCTTTGTTTTCATTTTTCACTCTTGGTTTCATTTCAATTTCATTCTGTTTATTCTTTATATTTCTTTTCAAACCTTGTCAAAACTAAGCAATTATTTAGATATTGCATTAAATTAGCTTTTTATAAATCTATTATCCCAAAGCTTTCCTTTCAATCAATCCTTCTTCTTTTATGTTTTTCAATCCTTATAATCTTTGTTATTCCTTATAATCTTTGTTGTTCCTTTATATTACACCTGTTATTTATATCTATTTTTTTTTCAAAAGTTACTCATGTGCTTTTTCTTTCTGTTTCTTTATTTGAAGGTTTCTGATAGATGAGACAAGTTGGCTTGTTGGAGCACATGTTCTTCATTGAATCACAAGTTTGATCCAAACAAGTTTCGTGTTTTGTTGTGGCTTTTATGGGCTTGTAAAAGCCTCATTTTTATTTTCTTAAAGTGTAATAAAAGGTAGGTGGTTTGCTGGAATTGTCCTTTCTAATTATTTTAAAAGGGTTTTATTGGTTTTTTATGATTAAAAGTTATGATTAAAAGTTAGTGGTTTTGTTTTTTGGTTGGCCTGGTGTGGTATGCTCTATCCTGTGTGTCGTTTCAACTAAAGTGTTAAACTATTTCTCGATTGATTTTGCTCTTTCTGTCTGTCTGTCTGCCCTCTGTCTGTCTGTCTGTTTAGTGAAATTAAATAGTTACACTGCAATAATCAAAGACATTAGAGCTAGATTAAAAGTCTAGATTAAAAGCCATGTGGGATTTGTATAATATAATAGTAACCCTGTGTTTCCTTTCCCACGCCATTATTTTAACTTTTCAAATTTTACAAACAATATTTTTTTGTTTGAGAAATATCACCTCAATGTGATTTACCCACCAGTGAAAATTTAAGATATGAAAAGGTTTTATATGTTATTTTTAAGGTCCTCCTGCTCCAATGGAAAACTTTATGAATACACGTTTTTTATAAGAACATTTGAAATTTTTGAAGCCTTGAGTTTAAAGCCTAAAAATGTTCTTAACATGTTCTTATTTTCACCATTTTGTGAGTATTTTTGTCCATTTTCTTAAGAAATTTGGTGTTTTAGAGTTTGCAAAACCTTAAAATGTTCTTAACTTGTTCTTAACAGTTTGGCCATCGAAGACTTATGTTCTTAATATATAGTTTGTTCTTATAAAAAACGTGGTGCATCTTTAATTTCCTATATGGGTTCTTCCATTCAGAAAGAAATTGGAACAGGGGCGTACGGTACCCCGGAAAACATCAGTCGACCCACCTACCAAAATTGAAAATCACCCCCTCTACATTATGCACATTTACCCCCTTGTAGTAATTAAGTTTGCGACCGCAGTCGAGGGCGGCCCGAAGGCTCCCTTTTCTCTAGCTGTCTACCCGAAGGTAGGGGAGGGCGCCACTCCTTTCCCTTGATTTCTCCACTTACCCTTGATCCGTCTCTTTAATTGCTGAGCATCAAGCAGAGAGGCATCAAGTACCATTTTGGGAATCTTTGGTATGACCAGGCTGGGGATCGAACCCACAACCTTGGGCACCGTAGCTGGATGCTCTACCTTCATTTACCCCCTGAACCTTTTCATAATGTGTTCAAAAGTTGATTATATACTAAGCCTAGCTAACAATTTTCCTATGATATTGAAATTTTAATTTCAGATAGCAAACAAAGAAAATATATATTACAACAACAAAAATCGAAATGATTATGGACAGCTACCATTTTTACCTTTTGCTGCTAAGCAACGCAATTGTTCATTGCTATCAAGTTATTGATTTAGAACAAAATCCAACTTGCTATCAAAAGGATGATTCAGTTTATCCGATATACCGTATATTGAAACCGAAAGAATTTATTACGGTTAACAGTGATGACCAGTTTAAAGTGGAAATTAAAATGTGTTCTACACCCGAAAACGGTACTTATTGCTCCGATTTAGACAAATCGGGATGGTTGAAATACGGTGATTGTATTACCAGTTACGATGTAGATCAAATATCTTGTGACTTAAATACAGGAAGTAATGTGGACTGGTTGAAACAGACGAGTAAAGCGTATTTTCGTTTCTTCATGTTTAATAAAGAATCTCTTGTAGCCATTACCGACCAGTTCCTGTACCCGTCAAATGAAGGATGTTTTTGTGAAAGTCCTGGAGATTATTTACCAACGGATCACTCAGCCATTCGTGTCTTAGCTCTTAGTGATGATACAGTTGATTTGAAATTACCAAAATCTAAACATATGAGACGTGGTACTAACGCCAGGAAATACGATTTCTATTTTCATCGTGATACGTCAGTCACTAAAGTGTTGCCGTCAAAGAATATCGACCCGTTGATATTTCTTTTCAAGAATCTCACTCGATGTGACAAATACGCTTTCCATGTTGTGTTGCAACCGAAATATTTGAATTGCAGATTCTCAAATAATCAAAAGTATTATTTCATCAAAACTTTCATTTTTGATCCTGATAAGAACTGTGTTGAGGAGAAGCAAGGCAAAGCATTGAAAGTTCATTTGATTTACGCTGTTTCGATACCGGTTATTTTGATAGGACTTGTTGTTATTTTTCTATGTGTTAAACGACATTGCCAAACAACGGCTGTTCGACGAGCTAGTTTCGACACTGAGGCTCCAATCTATCCATCTCCCAGCTCAGAACATTCTCAATTGAGTAAAAATGATCGGAATCACATCTATGATCATATTGAAACGAAAGAGAAGCAACCAGTCGATGAACCAATAGCGACTGTACATGTAGCAGTTGTCAAAACCGGAGTCCAAGGAGATCCGGTATGATTGACTACCCGGTTTATACATTGAGCAAAGAATGGTGCGGAATTCAATTTGGAATAAATGATTATTGCATAAAGCTACTCATTTTCAAACTTCCGTCCATATCGGTTATGAGATTCGCGACATCAAAGACTTTTAACAGAGTACCAAGATATAGCTAGTTGATTTAACAAAGAATACATTTACTAGTTGGCAAACTCTTAGATGACCATATATCACATGGTTTGTTTTATTTCATAGGTTTTATCGATTTATGGACATATCTATTTTAAAAGATTTTTAACATTGTAATATATTGTAAATTATCTCAAAATATATTTTCAAGTTCTACAATTTATTTTTTTTGGACCCTTTAATCATATATCACCAAGAAGCTTGACATCACTAACCACATCGTACACTTTTTTTGCACCTACCTCCGGGTACCCCGGTGGAGGTCCTATGAATTAACCGTTGTTTGTTCGTTCGTCCGTTCGTCTGTTACCAGCTTTTCTCGAGATTTTATCATTAGTTTTTTCAGATTTTTTTGCTCAAAGATGTGTATTAACAATGCCCAAAATATGGTGGAGTCCGATTTTTGAGAAAATTTTTTTTCCGGTGGAAAATGCCGGAAACATGCCGGGAATCGCCGTTTGTCTGGATTTTCATTGGACTTTTTCCTTATAATTGGTTGTTTTTTCATTCAAAAACATTATTATTAGCAATGCCCACCATCAAGGATGTTTCAATTTTCAATAAAATTGATTTTTGAAGCCGGAACTATTTAAAAATCGCCGGGACAACCTATTTTCGCCGGAAATATGCCGGAGATATGCCGGAAAAACCGGTTTATCTTCTTGAATTTTCATCTTTAGTTTTTTCTGATTTTTATAGAGAGATGCGTATTCGCACTGCTCAAAACATGGCCGAGTTTGATTTTTGAGAAAAAAAAATTTCCGGTGGAAAATGCTGGAAATCGCCGTTTTTGCAGATTTTCATTGGATTTTTTCCTTATATTTCTATGTTTTTCACTCAAAAATATTATTGATAACAATGCTCACCATCAAGCATGATTCAATTGTCAATAAAACTGATTTTTGCGACCAGAACTTTCTATTTATTTTTATCTTCAAGTACAACCCTTCCCTCTCCCCCCATCAACAATCAATGATGAATTTATTTAATATTTTGACTGACTGATTTTTTTATTTTTGGACCTACCCCGATGGGGTGGAGGTCCTATAGATTAACCTGTGCTCGTTCGTCCGTCCGTTCGTTCGTCCGTTCGTCTGTTACCAACTTTTCTCAGGATTGAATCATAGGAATCTTTTGATTTTTGGTACAAAGGTGCAAAATGGTGGTGGCCAAAATGTGACGGAGCCCGATTTTTGAAAAAAAAAAGGTTTTTACTTTTTAAGAATATGTGTGTTTAGACATGAAATTTTGGTTGCTTGGCGTGTTTTTATAGACAAACTGGCCAAAATTGATATTTTTTTATAAGCACAATATCAATTACTTAGGTATTAGCTTTTCTCGAGATTGGCTCTTTCATTCTTTATGATTTTTTACACAAAGATGCATAACTATAAACCCTCGAATGTGACGGAGCTCGATTTTTGGAATTTGTGAAATATTGGATCATTGTTTTTTTCTGACTTTTTGCATGAAAGTAGGTAAAAGATGGCTCAAGCAGATTTTTGGAAAAAAAAACTTTTTCAGCTCAAAACACGCTTCTTTATCTATAAGAATCACTATTAATAAGCATACATCAATGTTCTTAAAATTACTGAATTTTTTGATGAGATATATTTTTTTGCTCACGAAGTCTTGAGTATGAAAGAATGGTTCAAGAGCATGAAATTTTGGTTTCTAAACGTTTTTTTTATAAGAAACAAACGACTAATTTTAATAGATCGTCGCTATTTGTGTTCTGAATGATTGTTTAATGGTCACGCTCACGTAGATATCAATTATATATGTGTTAAATGCATAACCAGATAGGTCCATAAAAGTATCACTTGTTCTCCTCGCATTGCTATCTAACTTTCATCATCAGGTAGGTCCATTCAGCATCTAGCTTGTTTTCATTAAGAATTATGAGACAAGCCCAAAAATATATTTTAGCCTGAGATTGCAGAAATTCATCCAATTTAATGTTCTAAGTATTAACAATTGGGTGAAATACTTTACAGATAAAAACAGGGAGAAAAGGGCATAAGAACAGTGTGAGAATTAAATGCCAAAAAAATGGAAACAGCCGAGACTCACGAAACTGGGCTCTAACAAAAAAGAGTGCATGAAGTAAAATAATTGCAGTTTTTGAAGAAACTTCAACATAAAGTTTTTCTCTTTTTTGTTCGTTTTTCTAACCAATCAGATTGCATTAATTTGTTATGATCCTTTGGGCAGATACATCTTTTTTATATAAGAACAAACTATATAAAAACATAAAGCTTCGTCCAAAATGTTAAGAACAAGTTAAGAACATTTTAACCCTATTTTTATCAGGGGGTGTCTTCCGCCGTCCTGGCGCTCTTTTGTTAATAGCTCGCTGGAAAAAGATTGATAACAATAGGGTTAAGGCTTTTGGGGCTCTAAAAAACCCCAATTTCTTAGGAAGATGTACAAAAATACTCAAAAAATGGAGAAAATATTAAGAACATGTAAAGGACATTTTTGGCTTAGAACTAAAAAAGTTAGGAATATTCGAAGGTTTCAAAAATGTATTCTTATAAAAAACATGTATTTTGATTTACACAGAACTACACACTTCTTTTATAAGAATGCACTCTATAAGAACATATGAATATTTTATTGAAATTGACCATCATGAAATTCGGCAACAGAACTTAAGAATCAATTTTAGAGTATATTCTACTGTAAAAAATGCCATTTTATGCTTCAGGTATGCATTACACGTTGAATATAAATTGAATTTGGATCCTAACCTAAGAATATCGTAATAATATTCCAGGATCAATTTCCCAAAAAAGTTAAGTATGCATTATTCCCCGATTACATAAAAAAACGTCATGCTTACATAAAAAAGCGTGTATAAAAAGAAAATTATGAGGTCATTAACGACGAAATCTAGAAAATGAAAATACTCAAAATCTAAAATTCTCACTTTGTTTGAAAATATGAACAGAAAATAATTGACAAGCAACGGATGCGATGACTTTCCCAAGATATTTGACAAATGTTTTGTTTTTGTTTATTTAGAACCACGTCATAAAGAAAAACACAACACCACAATACATCATTTAACAAGGATAAACATACCCCTTTCAATAAGATGAGAAAGATAGTAAAATTGCAGTACCTCAATAAAGGTAGAAAAGCTGGATATTTATAAAATAATAGCTAAGTTTTTAAACGAGGCTGAGAGATGTGATTTCATTTTCTTTCATTGCTGAGAGATGTTCGTCAAGTCAGGTGTTGAAGTCTTTTGTCCGCGAAATTCAATACATTGTCAAAGTTTTGGGTGGTTGAGTTTGGTTGCACGCTTCGTATTTATAAATTTATAAATTGGGAATTTTTCTGTTCTAAATCTATCTATGCATGTAAATGTGGAAGATGATCGTAATTTTCTAAATATTTTGAACAATACACGTTTTTTATATAAGAACAAACCATATAAGAACTTTAGATGGCCAAAATGTTAAGAGCAAGTTAAGAACATTTTAAGGCTTCGGGGGCTCTAAAACACCCGATTTCTTAAGAAATGGACAAAAATACTCACAAAATTGGGAAAATAAGAACATGCTAAGAATATTTTTAGGCTTAAAACTCAAAAAGTTAAGAACATCCGGAGGCTTCAAAAATTTTGGATGTTCTTATAAAAAGAACTTCCCCTCCCCTTGTTATTTATCATTTGAGGATAATTAAATTTGCACACTAACTTAATCAAATTAACTTGGCATGGGAAAATGACTTCTTGTATTTTGCCGTATTTGTTATAACACGAATGATATGAAATGATCATTTTTCTGTTTCTTTTTAGCCGAAAAAAATGTCAGATTGACACAGGTTGTGTCAATAACCAAATTCAGTTGTGTTGAAGTTGACGAAAAAGGCTGAAACAAGCTGAATAAATAAAACAGGCAGGTTTAACTTCATACAAGATTGCAAATGATTGGCTGATATTTTATTCAGCTTCAATGAATATAACCAATAGGGTTAAACCTTTCAAAAATACTCGTTATTATATGAAGCTCGAAATAACCAGGCGTGGGAAGAATGTATTCAAAAGTTAAATTTTTGAGTTACCAAGTCAAAGATTTGATCATTCTTCATTTTTAGTTACTTTTGAAATTGATCTGTACAAGAAGCATTTGCCATGGGTTTTATGTGGCTTTTTGTTTTGGCTTTACCCTCTATAGTAACCGGTAAGTAAAGCCTGTTTATATATCACTTACATCTCTGTATCCCCTTTCTGTACTTCTTTTCCTACTAAATCCCATTCCTGTTTTAATGATCTTGCAAGAGATTTCTTGAACCAAATTGGAGTAAAAAGGGTCAAGAACGAAATTAAGCTGCATTGAGTCTAAATAGGGGGGGGTTGTAGGGGTTCGAAATACCGTTTTCCCGTCAAAATTTTTGCTGAATCCCGGAATCCCGAAAAATTGAAAAAATAATAACACCGTCACACCGGCTTGTACAGGGCAAAAAATGTGCCTAAATACCGTCACCGTCTGATTTTAAAATACCGTTTTCCCGTCTCTTTTTTCGTCAAATCCCGTAATACCGTACTAAAAAAGGGCCAATCCCGTCACACCGTAAAAGTACAAACCCCCCCCCCTAAATAGATGCCGCGTCATAAGTGAAGAAATCAAGGAAAAGAATTGGTGCCCTCCCTTACCTTATAACAATACAAAAGGGGAGTCTTTGATCGCCCTCGATTGCGGTCTCAAAATTTACTTACTATGGGTACTAGGTTTGCTAGATGACGGGAACGTCCGAACCAAAACATCAATCCATAGAAAGCGTATTGACTCGCGTACCCGTATGACTTTTCCCACAGTTGAGCGATTTTTACCAATTTTACTCCTAAAGTTTGGAAATCGTTCCCTTTTTACTAATCCCTCGGACTGAAATTGTAGACTTTGAACTTTCAGGCATGACGAATCAAATGATTTACAATTTATTTCTATCGTTTTATTTTTAGCTCAAAATTGTGCAGATAAATCTGCTTACTGCAGTCAATGGGCTAGCGCTGGTTACTGTTTCCCAACAAATCAATGGTTTACATACATGTCAGCAAATTGCCCTATGACTTGTCTATTGTGTTCACCTCCTCCTACTGCACCTCCAGGTGAGAGATTGAAATTATCAAGACAAATACACGGTTAAAATGAACATCACACATTCAAAATTCAAATCATTCTATGTAAATATCCCTGTATCAGTGACCCGGTGAAGTTTTGAAATCCAACGGAGTGGGTACGAAAAAAAGTAAAATTCCACCGGGTTTGAATTTGAGATCTCAAAAACTCACTGGGGTGAGAAATCTTAACTCGATTCACACCGAGCAGGTAGGGAAAATTTATCTTGAAGCATTAGTGACTCGGGTTTTCCTTGAATTCATCAAATTGTTTTTCTTTTTCAACTTTGACTGCGGGTTGACCTGTTCAAGACTATGTGATACGGTTATTGATCTGAGTAAAACTATAGATTTCCCAGTTTTGATCGGGGTAGAGAGTTTCAGTCAATTTTGACCGGGTTTACTCATTATCTTACCAGGGCCTAAAATTAAGCCGGTTATTCATCGGGACGGATCTGATCGGATCACTGAATCTTCCAGTACTGTAAACTTCTTCGTGGATTGTAGTATAATAAAGTTTGAACATTGAAGTTTAGACAAAATCCTAAAGGTCATTTGTGTTTAAAATCAGCATTTAAAGTGAGATTTTGCACTTATTATTTCTTTAGCTTGTCAAGACAAAAGTCCTTGGTGCAGTTCATACAAAGATTATTGCAACCATGCTGATTATCTTGATTACGTGCAAGCTGAATGCAAATTGACGTGCAACTATTGTCGTAAGCTACTATAGTCAACTCATTCTATTATTTGATTCTTCTTGTAATGGGCTTTTCCCGAAAAAAACCGTATACCCCCTGATGAGGAGGTCCACCATTTTGTGGCTGGAAATGCTGTAACCCCCTGGAATTCCAGGCAATTTTAGGTTTAAACCCCTCTGGAATTCTGAATTTTAGTAAAATTTAAAAGGCTACCCCCTTGGAATTCCAGTTATTTTCGACAGATTTTTGTATCTCCCTATGGAATTCCGGCACATATCAAACCTTACCCCCTTGGAACGGAAATGGACCTCCTCAACAGGGGGTATACGGTTTTTTTCTGGAAAAGCCCAATCCAGTAATCTGAACTGAAATATCGGTTTTCTCAGATAGAAACTCAAAATATGAATCTTTCTCTGATACGTAGAAAATTTTCGGTCTCTTGAAAACCAAATTAGTGATAGTCGACTGTATTCAAAATCCATGCGTATACGATAGAGACTGTTTAGTATAAAAATAACCTGAATGTTGCGAGGACTTAAATATAGAGAGATATATTAGATATATAAGAGATATATTAAATATATAAGAGATATCTTAAATATAACTATTTATCCAAAAAATCTCCCGAAAAGCCTACGAAATTCTTGTATTCGACTTATCTTGGATAAGTTCGAACAAACTTGCCCACTAATAAATGACTGATAGTTTATCGAGATTATCTTCTTTTATTTCTTAGACATCACCACAGCTCCACCACCAACCACCCAACCCACACAACCATACACTGGCCCCGCTGGTAAAGGTAAGGCGTGTGTATCTTTTTTTCTCAAGCTCACTTCTTGTACGCGTAGGGTATGCTCAATCTGTTCTATACTACAATCATGGTCGAAAGATATTGAGATTTTAGTGTATTTTTTCAATTTAAAGTACGGGCGAGAATTACTATAATAGTGGAAGTGTACTTTCTTTCATTGAATATTAATGCATATCTGGGCTATATTCCAAGTCTTATTGGAGCGAATTTGAGCTTTTAAATCCTGAGATCTAAGTCTCGTGTTAAAACTCAAAGTTAAAACTCTACTTTCCAACTGTAGTTTAACGCGCTTAAAATTCATTTGTGGTGTTTAAAATTTCGCAGGGAAATCCCCTTCGTCTCAAATATTTTGTCCATGATTGTAGATAGCAAACGGAATTCGTCGTGTGAAGGAACTAGAAGAATTCAGTCCCCTCACATTGTCCCTTTTGAACAGGTTTACAGAAAAATTGTGGCCACAAAGGACCGTCACATACTCGAATTGTCGGTGGCACAAAAGCTAGACCAGGAGATTGGCCTTGGCAAGTAAATATCGACTACTTGTACAATACTGCTAACCCTGGAGCACACTGCGGTGGCACTTTGTTGAATGACGAGTGGGTTTTGAGTGCCGCTCATTGTTTTGAAGCAGATCCAGTGGCCGGACGTTATTGGATGAGATTAGGTGAGCGTTTTTCTTCAATTTGAAAAATCAAAAGGCTTTTTTATATTTAGACCCCTTGGAGTTGGAGGGATACGGGTTTAACGCTGTGACGGAATTAGCCTTTTTCCCGTCTTTATTCGGTGTTTGAAGAAAAAAGGACGATATTTCGGTTCCAAACATGTCATAAGGATTTCGCTGTCTTATTTTGACGCTTAACCAAAAATTAAGTAAAGTTTCAAAATAATGAAAATAAAATCTGTTGTATTGGGCTTTTCCAGAAAAAAAACCGTGCACCCTTGTTAAGGAGTCCATTTCTATTCCAAGGGGGTATGGTTTGAAATGCAGTGGAATTCCATAGCAATAGACAAAAATCCGTCAAAAATAAGTGGAATTCCATGGGGGTAATGATTGAAAATCTATAAAAATTCGGAATTCCAGAGGGGTATGATCCTAAAATTGCCTGGAATTCCAAGGGGATAATTCACAAAAGGTTGGAGCTCCTCAACAGGAGGTATACGGTTTTTTTCTGGAAAAGCCCATTTTATTGATTTGAAAAGGTGAAAAGGTGTACCTTTTCGTTGAACTGGAAATTTACGCAATGCTATAGGGCTTATACTCAGTGCTTTGCTTGATTTTTCAATACCAAATAAACTCGTACTCTAAACTACGTACCTCGTACTCTACCCAAGCTTAAAGAGTCAGACAGAGCTCACACCCAAAAAAGCCCGACTGTTTGATACTAGTTTCATTAGTAAATTTAAACTTACGTAGTTGCAAACACCCGGTCATTTTTGGGGACTTTGTCCCTATAAAACATTACATCATGAATATCACGATTATTTCCAAATCATTTCAGCTGAACATGACATTCATTCTTCAAACGGTTGGGAACAACGCTTCAACGTTACCGAACTCATCATGCATCCAAAATACGACGCCAACAAAAACCACGATTATGATTTCGCATTATTGAAGTTAGACCGTAAAGCATCGTTCAATGATCGGGTACGACCGGCATGTATCCCCGGACCAAAAACTAGTTTTCCAGTGGGCACCGAATGTTGGATCTCTGGATGGGGATTGTTGAAAGAGCATGATTTGACTGGTCCTAAGGTTTGTTACACATTGCAAAAAAAAAAGAGAGCAAATTTATATAGTACTCTACTGTTGTCATTCTTAATTATGTTGAAAATTAAATTCTCGTGACCATGGGCTAATAATTAACATTTTCTAAGCCATATTAGAAATATTAGCACAGTGGAGTCAAATGTTTCCTTAATTCGAACAAGTTTTCTTGTCCCTTCAGTTAACAATGCTTCATAAACCTTACTCCATATCTTCAAATTTCCCTGAATCGAACAATTTCTGTTTCCTGTACTTGTTCGACTTATAGAGATTCCACTGTATTGCTTATTTTTAACGCTTTCGATGCCAAGAAAAATTAGACTCAAAAGAACAAAATTATGTATTGATTCTTTTCAACTCACAAAACTGAGATTTCAAATACCTTTATGAAATGAAATTATTCCAAAAATTTACGAATACAAGAATGCATTCAAAAAGGTGCGAAAAAATGATCTACTGGTGTACGTATTCATTTTAGATTTTGCAACAAGCGAAAGTGCCATTGATTGACCAATCAACTTGCGAGCAAGCATTCAGTCATATGAGTTACCCAATCACCTCAAGAATGACCTGTGCAGGTATGACATATGAAACTAATTGACAAAGTGAGGGCTTGTAAATTCGAAAATGTTCTTGTAAAAATTAATTGAAAAAGAGTTTGCTCTAGTTTAGACGGCCAACTTTCGGCCCTGGCCTATTCTAATTGTTAGAGTAGGCAGAAAGGGGGCAGACAGTCAGCAGTTAAAATCTTTGCTTGAAAAGGATTGAAAAACGACATTGTCAAAAGAGGGTAACAGATTGACTTTAGACAGCAAACTTTTTGCCAACTTTAATTCACAATTAGAATAGGCTCGGAGAAAAGTGGACCGTCTAAACTAGAGCTTTGATACAGACTGAGCAATCTTAAGGCTAAATATTTTTCCCATGTTTCAAGGGACAAAAAGAAGGAATTTTTGAAGAAACTAAATCGAAAAAACATTTAATCTTCCAGGATACGACAAGAAAGCTGTTGATTCTTGCCAAGGTGATTCTGGTGGCCCATTGGTGTGTAAGAAGCGTGTCAATAATGCAGACGTATGGTTTTTATGGGGCGTTGTCTCATGGGGTAATGGTTGCGCCCGCCAAGGCTCGTATGGCGTGTACGCGCGTACGCAATACGTTACTGAATGGATCACACAAAAAGCTTTTGCCTAATCCAATTAACCAGGAAAATAATATACTATTAAAAAAATTGGGCTGCTTTTTGAAAGATTTAGGGTATCTTAGATATAGTCTGATATAATTTATCTTGCCTTTATTACATGTCAAAATATTGAAAGACCAAATAGAAAATATATTATTGAAAGCTGACTGCATTTTTCCTGACTGGTACTCACGGTTTTTATACGACTGTGATTTACATTTTAAGTGTCTCTATCTTGTTCTTCCACAGTAAGTAATGCAATTTGTATACAACCTTGTCCCAACAATCATCCGTCGTTTTTTAGCACTATGCACTTTTTTTATAAGAATATACTTTATATAATCATGATGAATATGTTAAGAATATCATCAAAATGGAATTTCGCAACTGAAGCTAAGAATGCCATTTTCTAGAGCATTTTCAATTATGAATTGTCAATATTTAAGGCTCACTCCTTTCACAAAAATGCCATTTTATGTTATCTTTTAGACATATGTATTAAATGTTAAATGTAATCTGATTAGGGTCCTAACCTAAGAATGCCGTAAGAATATTTTAGGATGATTTTCCCAAAAAAGTGTGTTTGGACGCTTAATGGATTTAAAAAAAAGTTTTACACCACATCAGTTTGTAAGTTATGGAGCGTGAAAATAGCTTTGAGTGCAAAAATAATAAACATTCATTTTCAGCAAATATGATCGCCACAATCTATAGTCTCATTTTGTCACCTACGGAAGTTCTATTTCTAACTAACTCATTGTTTCAACGTTACGACGTTTGCACCATTTATGTTGTGTTTCTTCTTCATAGCTTTGCCAATTACACAATTTAGATGTGAGCGCTACTTTCCATTTTAAGGCTGATAAATCAAGTTCCTTATTTGTAGAATGCTCGAATGACTCTCCTTTCCACATCACATCACAGACTTAAACAAGCGTCTGCCTTTCCGAAGACACGGGAGTGCAGGAATAGCGCTTATAAATATTTCTTGGAAGGATGGTCTGGAAAGCCAAAATAAGGGTAAGCTGCAGCGAAATACAACAACGCGGTTCGCTGGGTCTACACGTCACCACAAATGTTAACGTAAATAACCTTCTCTGACATCATTAAAAGTCCATGCACTCGTATTCAAATAACCCAGATTTTTCTCTTCGTGTTCTTTCTTCTCTTTCTTTAACTTCCTCTTTACGAAAAATTCATCCGCATATCTTTCAATTAATACTCCTAATCCACATACTCAAGGGGATTAAGGCGGGGTCAAAATGCTTGCAACGTTACAAATCATTTTCAGAAGCTCATTTTGGGCTCAAACAAAGCGTATGACTAAGTAGAATAGAATTCAGTCTAGGCAGATGTTTTTTCACTTTGAAATTTTGCGTAATTCGCAAAAATCCTCAATTTTGCGCTATTTTGATGACGTCATAATAATTAAAATCCCAATAACTTTTGATACAATTATCAAAATAATTTCAAATTTTGACCAAAGATGCATATCAATAATGTTTTCAGAATTAAATAAAAAAAATTATGAAATTTGATGACGTCATCACTTTTAAGGCAAAAAACTAAAATCCTCAAAAAATGCTGACGTCATCAAGATTTTGAAAATTTTTGAAAATTTTTCGAAAATTTGCATTGAAATGCATCTTTGGTGAAAGTTTGAAATTATTTTGATGATTCTATCAAAAGTTATTTGAATTTCAATTTTTATGACGTCATCAAAATAGCGCAAAATTGAGGATTTTTGCGAATTACGCAAAATTTCAAAATGAAAAAACATCTGCCTGGACTGAATCTTATTTTAATTAGTTATACACTTTGTTTGAGCCCAAAAGGAGCTTCTGAAAATGATTTGTAACGTTGCAAGAATTTTAACCTCCACGAACCCGCCTTATTCCCGTGGAGTAGGCACGCGAAGAGAGCAATAAACATGAAAGGTGTAGCGAAAAAATTCAACGAAAATTTCTCATTAGCGTCAATTTCATCAGTCTTGCAAACATTCGAAAGCCACCGTTGCTCGAGCTTTGCCAACTCTTTTTTCTCACTTAAAATTAATATAGCCTGTGAAAGAACATGTTTAAGATATGAGTTTTTACCAACGGCCATTCCATAGCCCGATTCGCCAACCGTGTTACTGTGAAGAACAACTTTGCATTGACCCAGTTTCGGAATCATGTAGTTTAGAAATGTATACTCGTTAAGGTATGCTTGGAGTTGGCTGAAATGATATAAAAATTTTAAAATGTTTTTTGAAGGAACTTTGAATCTCAGAGTGTCAAAGCTACAATCAGTGCCATAACATATTGGTACTTTTGGCTAATTTACCATTTTTCGAAAATTGAATTTCGAGCGAGAATGTCAATTTCAGGCCTTCAACTTGATTTCATCCATTATTTCGATCTGGGAGGGATTTATTGGTTGCTAGGCTACATTTCAAGCCCTACTGGACCATTTCTGAACTTTTGATCCTCAGATCTTAAGTCTAGCGTTAAAACTCAGAGTTAAAACTCTACCCTTTAAACTTACTTTAGAGCACTTACAAATCGAATGTGGTTTTAAAACTTCCCGGTGAATTTCCCTTTTGAGGCAAGTAATTTGTCACTGATTGTAGCGTTTAGAAGCTCATATAAAAGTAAAGAAAACTACAAGAACTCCGGAGAATTCCCAAACTCGCCCCCGTGTATCCAAGGCTTTATTTGCGTTACTGATATGGATGACACTCTTGTGAGTCCCCCCCCAATGAAGTATAAGCCTGAAGGGCTAGAAGTGAATCTCGTTGGTAGGATTTGAAGCCAATAAATCCTACCAAAGGAGGCGCGAACTTCACACAAATGCCGGATTGACAGTAAAATTTACCGCTAGATTTTTAAAAAGGTACTACTCGAAGACAAAGAAAGCACTAGATTCAATCCGTCATAAAAAATACGGTGTACATTTTAGAGGATTTTCACTTTTTCTTTCCTGAGAGCCTGAGAAAGGTGTGCTATCAATAAGCATTAAAAGCCGGAAATACGCTGGAGCGAGGTTAACACGCCCTATTCTATGAAAACACCTAAAGAGCTTCCGCCTTATTCCAATGGAAGATGTGCAGAGGATGTAGCCATTGAGTTTCAAGCCGAAGGCTAGAGTGAATCTTCAACCTTGCCCTTAACCAAGAAAAAGTGAATCCTAAAAATTTGCGCCGCATTTCAGATGATGGCAAAAAATTTTCAAATTCTGGCGATAATGTTACTTCAGATCTAAAATGAGGCTCCCTTTGTAGGAAATAAGTGGCTTAAAATCCTACATAGGAAATCTACTCTACAACCTTCGACATACATCATATGGTGTAACACCAATGTTACGAACTATTTCTAAGATTGCCAGATTCTTACCCATTGAGCACTTTATTGATTCCTTCATCAACGGTTTCAACGTTATATTTCCTCATGAATAGATACATTCTGTGGTAAGATGGATCTGGTGATTTTTCGAAAAATGTCTCAATGCTGGTATCTTTATTGGTGGCGAATTTGAAATCCTCTGTTGGATTGACAAACTACATTAATAAAATCGATATATGTTCAATCGCAAAGAGATCCGAAATTTGGTTAAACCAGGAACGTGGGAATAGTGCTTATAATAAAGAGTTCTTATAAAAAATAGAAATTGCTGCGGGAGATTGGAAATTCAGTGAACATTATAGACATAGATCCCATTGCAAGTTTAATCTGCAGCGAAATACAACGACGTGGTTTACTAGTCTAAAAGTGTGGACTAGTACAACCGTCTATCTATTTCCCAATAGAGAATGACGCCGAGTCAAAAAATAACATACCCTTGGATCTTTGAGTCCTTTAAAACCAGCTTGTTGCGATACCACCACCTTACTGGCTGTCAGTGACGCTGTATAAACCGTACTCACAGCCACCATACCAAATGCAAAGAAAATTGCCGTCACGCGTCCACCAAAGGAGCGTGGATTTTTTCCACCTAAATCTCGTTGGAAAGATAGTCCAGAGATGTAACTAAAGCACTCGGCAACAGGGTACATCTCATGTCTGCGGTTACGGTATTTCCGGTCAAACTGGTCTTTGAAATACAATGCACAGTTATCAATGCCACATAAGATGAATAATGAAAGCGTATATAGCGCTATTATTGCATATTGAGTCTCCTCAGCTAAATTTGCTATGAAATCCATATTGAAATAATTTTTATTTTTCTCAATTTTTTTTAATGTTAAGATTCCGATTTCTGTTCTCATAAAGGGTGTTGTGAAATCAACATATTTCGAACGTTGACTGTTGATAGTTAAGCCGGCCAGAGCAACGTCAGCTTTGCGCTTTATGATGTCACCAATTAAACCGTTAAATGTACCGTGTTCTGGGTCATATCCTCCATATTTATTGTCTTCAACAAGGTAAATCTCAAATTTCAAATCCAGTAAATTTGAAATGCTCGATATTAAATCCACTGTATAGCCAAAACAACAAGTGTTTATCCATACGGTGTTGGATTCGTTTTGCGAAGTACGTGTAGTGTTGGACTCATTTTGTAGTGTTTGTCTGCATATGACAGTATTTGCCATGCAAACGCCATCTTTGAGGTAATGCGATTGATCAACAAATAGGAAAGGACCATCTGGAATCGATACCACTCTTATCGGTTTGTTTCTCAACAATATCTCTTCAACATATTGTTGAGTAGTTCCTAAAAATGTTGAGTGTAGTTCATAATTTATTGAACTTTTTTGTTGTAGCATTTCTGTTGTTGTTAAATTTGAACGCATTTCAAATATTGTGTTCCACTTTGAATTTGTGTAAAGAGAAATTTCGGAAATTGTTTTTGACTCCAATTGATAAGCAATATTTGATGGTAATTCTGCTCTAAAAATAAAAATAAGGACAAAATGATTATTTAAAATTATAAGAAAATTTTTGGAAGAAATACACCCCTGTGTCCCACTGGGAAAAATTTCGTCCCCGGTGGGAAAATACCCTTGAATTTCAGCCCTACTAGGAAATCGACTTTTTCATCCCACTCGAAATTCCATGTTTAAAAGTTGCACCCCAAAACCACCCCCACTGGGTTTTTTAACCTTGGAACAATAGAATTTCTTTCCCCATTAGGATTCATTAGGAATTTTTATCTCCACTGAGGACAAAAGTTCCACCAGGGCTGCGAGACAGGGGTGTAGAAATGCACAGTACAATGTTCTTGGAGGGGGGGGGATGATGTAAAAGATTTTGTTCCAAAACAAATGGTCACAAAGAAATTTGTAAAACTACTTTAGGCCTAGCAGAAACTTTCGCGATTTTCGCGAATTTTGCCTTTTTCGCGAAAGTAAATGTCTTTGAAAATTCTTAACAGGGCAATTTGCGAAAGTTTATACTTGCGAAAATTTCTCAAAAGATTTGGAAATCTGTAAAACCTCAAAATCGTAATAAATATCAAATTTTCGGCATGTTTTTATAGTTTGATGTCTTTTTTTAAGTCGAAGAGGAGCAACCGTCTTTATCGAATTTAAGATAGATTTTTCAATTTTATGGCAATTTTCATTCAAAAATTCTCATTTTTATCCAACGAAAGTTTATGCTCGCGAAAAACATTTTTTTCTCAAACTCGCAAAAGTAAATGTCGTAAATTTCGCGATTTTTTGACCTCGCGAAAGTTTTTGCCTTTGAAAGTTTGTACGCCTAAAGTATACTAGTTTCTCTTAGCCCAATATTCTCTCACGTAGCCAAAGATTTAATTCGGATGAACAATGTTACGAATATATTATCAGCATTATAATTAAATGAACGTCGGATACATTTTGCCACTAAATACCTTAAGGGAACTAATTTTTGCGGGAGCTAAATTTTGCGGTTTTTGTGGATTTAGGCCCAAACCGTAAAATTAAGTTCCCGCAAAATTTTCAAATGCGAAAACAAAGGTCGAATAATTCACAGTACGGCTCTAATTTTCTTTCAAGTGAGAAATCCGCAAAATTAAGTTCCCGCAAATATTAAATATTAAATATTGAACTGCGAACCGCAAAAATTAGTTCCCGCAAAAAATGGTTCCCTTAAGGTAACAATTGGCCATCCCAGCTTCACCCTTCAAATATCATCTAATATTGTATAATATCAACATGATAGAATGAGAAAGGAAGGATCAAGGGTGCAATCCGGGAAGAAATAGTGGCGACCTCCCCTACTCTTCGGGGAGATAGCTATCGAAAGAGAAACCTTCATGTCGTCTTCGACGCTGCGGTCGCAAATTTTCTTTATATACAGTTGGGTCTCAAACTGAGAAAACTTGTTTGTGTTAGGATACACTTGAGTAATGGAGTTTCAAGTTAAAGAGACTCTACTTTATATATATGGGGTCTTGATAACTCGAATACGCACGGAGAATACAAATTTGTTTGAGTTAAAGGAAATTTCCAGTTATAGAGATTGGTTTATGAGGTATTGTTAACTAAAGGGACGAGAAATCTTGTTGTGACTTGAGTAATGGAGGTTCAAGTTAAAGAGACTCTACTGTATATATTTTGAACGTTATTCTAATCGGATTAAATTTCGCGAGCGAAAAAAATCGCGAAATTATCTGGATTTAACTTCGCGAACAAGCATGAAAACAGCTGAAAAATAGTGGTGACTATGAAGACTTTTAACTGGTTTCTCCGCTGAAAATTCATTTTAAAATTTTTTGCGGTGGATTTAATTTCGCGAGTCCAGGAGTCTCACGCATTTTTGCGAGTTTTAATTTCGCGAAAGTTAATCCGATTAAATTGGTTTGACATTGTTTTCACCAGGATCTACATTAAATACATACCTCTTTAATACTTGTCTCAAAACATCACCCAACATGAAAACATTATTCTCCATCATACCAGCATCTCCACTATATCCATTGACATGGAAGCTGAGATAAAAGAAGGGATCAAACTGTACTGGTACATGTCGAAGAAGTTGTGTTATCCATATAATATCAAACACCAGCATATTACTATCTTTTGCTTTGACCATCATAGTATTTGTAGTATAGTCATTGCATAAAACTAGATAGGTAACTCGTTTGTTTAGATTTACAGTCTCTTGGAAAGCTAGCTTCAAAGCTACCGATACGGAGTCAATATCGACGAGATAATCTTTTAAAAATAGAGTCCTCTCGTGCGATATTTGGACATGGTGCTTAAGCTCTGTTACAAGTGTTTTGAAATTACGATCGTAAAATATATAGATGGTGTTGGTCTCAAGTTTCAAAATTAGTTCATGGATAGTTTGAATGGTCAGCTGAATCGCCAGAGATGGTTCTGGTTCTGGTATCGTTTCCGTATTGTATGTTAAGGCCATTTCCTGCAAGAAAAGTTGGAGTATACTTTTAGGATTCGTTTCAATAGAAGCCAACCAAAAAAAAATAGATCCGATCTTCTTTACTAAAAGAGAGGTTCATTCCCTTAGACGTCGTGTGATAATGTACTGTGGTCTTGGTAACTTTATATCCCAATTATGTTTGAATATGCTTCAAGCCCAAAACTTATTTATATGCTTTTTCTTATGGTTTAACACGTTCGCTGCCAACTGCAAGTATATTCGTAGTAGAGGGGCGATACTAGGTTTGCGAGATGACGGATTTTTCAGAACAAAGTTCGAAAATCGACTCTTAGAGAAACTGAATTTCGAAAATTTTGTCCACTTTTTTTGGCATTTTTGGCACCTTTTGAGATTTTTTATTTCCGTAACTTCGGAACCCTTACAAAGACTCAATTGATTGATTTTTAATGGTTTTTGTACCCATTTGAGAGACTTTCGAGGGTGTGAAAAAGGACCCTTATGGGTCGCATATACCCGGAAGCTATTTCCCCTAAGTAGCCCCCCTTCCCCGGGTAGAGGGGTCAAAATACACTGTTGCTTTGCTTTTTTACTGCATTTCTGAAATCTTCGTGAAATCCGGTGTCGATGTTATATTTGATTCGAAGATATTTGAAGTAAAACTCAGGCCACAGAAGCCTCGGAGGGTTAGAGATCAATTTTTCGACTCATGAAAGAGGGGTCGGCAGGGGCAGTGAACGTGTTATAACTTAGTTATGCTGACTGATGTGTCCTAAATTACCAATTACCATGATATAATGTCAAACCTGTGAATCATTGGTTTCCAACGTATTAAATAAAGATGGAATTAAATCATAATGACTGTCAATCCATATCCCACAATCCTCCTTGGTTGATTCTCCCTTGACACGTGTTAGTGACGTCAGCGAATAATCAATTGTGTTAGATTGAAAATGGTAACCTGAGGTGTGATTGTATGATAAACGAACAAAATTTAATTCGTTTGACGATTTTGCTTTTTGAATAAAAGTGAAGCATTCGTGCTGCACTGAAGAAATCAAAGAACTTGTGACTTTGTAGCAAAATGCAGTGTAAATGTAAACATTGAATATGAATTTTGCAGTGATTTTCATTTTTAATTCTTTCGATTTTGCTAGAAACTAAATAAAATTCAGAAATTCAGTCATAAACGTCCATGATTTAACCCAGGTGGCACACAACGTTATTTTGACGTCCATCTATCGTCCCTGACGTCTCATTAACGTTAAATGAACGTTCAAACAGCGTTGTGTGCCAACTTTGGAAAGCCAATTTGTTCTAAATATATGCTATTAAAAATATACAAAAAGAAAATTAGAATATTAAGAGAAAATTGAAAAAAGAAGATAATCTTCATAAAAAAATTAGACTTGAGACTCATTCATTTGCATTGGTTCAAAAATAAATCATAGTCCGTATACAAACCGTATGTATAAATTGAAAACCATGGTTAAACTATCATCAAATTTGTTTTTACTTTAAGCCACTATTTCTAGTAAAGTTTAAATATAAAAAGATTTTGAATTCATGTTCAAAATAATTGGCCAAAACTTTTCTTCAACCTTCGATAAGTCCCAGATTTTCTCCACGTGACTTCCTAATTTTTTTCTCCTAGAAGGAAAATATTATCTTAAAGGTCATCAAAACAAAGTACAAGTCTTACTTCCAACAAACGATCTTACACATCCATTTTTTATTTCTGTTTTTCTGAGAAAAATTCAGATACGATTCTTAATATTATTTTGAGTTATAAATTCATAATTATTTCGCTATTTGATTTTAAATTATCATTTTTGCTTAATTTTCAATAATGTTTCCCCTTAAAGAAATTTTTTATGATTTATCCCTCTTCTGATTTAATTTCAATATCATGTTTTCATTAATTCTTTTGAAAATGATTTTGTATTTTCGTGTTACCATCCCATAACAGAATTTCTTTATAAATAAATAATGTTGAGCAAAAGTAACAGTACTTTAGGGATTTTTACCCTTTCCTGGCCCTTCAAAACAATGAAATGTTTCTATCTAAAGACATTTAGTTCCTTGTTGCTAATTTTCTTCAATTTTATTTCAAAGTTTAGATGAAAATTCACAGCCTTAACGGAATATACACAGCATTTGTCTAGCTAAAAAATAAGAACAAATTCCATATTATTAAATAAATTTTCTTTTTGGAGAGGGGAAGAATTTTGAAATTTTATGAGTTTTTGTGATATCTTATATGCCATATGATTGTGTAAGTTTAGGATTCAGAACACTAACATTGACAATCGGAAACAATCATGAAAACACCATTAATTCCGTCACTTTTTACCAAAAACTTTTTCACCAGAAGAACGTCGACTTTTTTGGAGAAAGTAAGGCTGCAAAATTAGAAATGAGAAATTATTGCATACCACCTTTAGTTTCTTTGGCAATCCTTTGTACTTTGTCGTAAGTAGCACATTAGCTTAAACATTTAGCGCTAAAGTATCAAAAATTTAAACTAAAAAATGTTCAAAGTAACCAAAAATCAATTGGAAAAATATACGCTGGCAAAAAAAAATCACCGGTAAAAAATCACCGATAAAAAATCTCGTCACCATGTGATAATTTCGCCGCTTCAATAAACCAATTAAAATACCCATTACAATACATCTTTTGTCATTGAACTAATAGAAAAACAACAACTATGTGCCTAAGAAAAGAAACGTACAATACTGTCAGTTTAAAAATACAAACTCCTCCTCATCATAGGTACTGGCATTTTCAATCTTCTCCGAAAACTAGAAATGTCTCTTGTCATATTGTTAAAAAAAAACTATCCAGGAATAATATAAGATTTGATCATATTTTGCTACATTATTTTGATTATCCAATTTAAAAAGCCCTCCCATCAACTTTTCGTGTTTCATTTAAATGAATATATTTGTTTCTACCACTCAGGTTTTTGTTTTGAAAATATCATTCCTAGAAAAAATGAAAAAGAAGAATAAGAAAAATATATAGTTGACTAATTTATCTGTTTTTATAGGTTTGGCTGTGTATTCGGTTTTCGGTGAAAATGGATCAGTTTTACAAAAGAGAAATTACCTTTTCGAGAGAGTTAGAGAAATGTTTGGGAATATATTGAAATTTTTTAATATTTTCTCATAGACATTAATTATTTTCCCCAATGGTTCTTAGACATGGGTTAGCAAAAGTATATAGAATGTATCGTTTTACATTTTCAATATTCACACCCCTTTCCTTCGATCAAAAATTAAAACAATTTATAACGGCTATAATTTATCAAAAATCTATATTTAGCTTATCAATCTAAGTAAAAAAAAATCTATAGTAATTTTTTTCATGTAAATTTTAATTTTTGCATTGTTGCGTTTTCAAAATATATATTTCATCTCAAAAAATCAATAAATATAATCATGTATTAAAAACTAACGCACAAATTCTTTTCTAATTTTAACGAGGCCCCCCCCAGCGGCACCCCTAATCACGCCATCACGCAAAAAAAAATTCTCCATCACGCATCACGAAAATCGCTAAAATTTGTCATCACGCAAAAAATAGCGAAACATAGGCTAAATCACGCATCACGCCTCAAATTTTTGCCCTATCACGCATCACGCCATCACGCCAAAAAAATCTCTAATCATGCAAGAAAAAAGTCCGAATCACGCCATCACGTAAACCGCTGGAGGTTTCAATAAGGTCTGCTACTAACGAGAAAGGAAGTAAGCATTAAGAATTTTTGAAATTTTAGGTGCGGCGCTCTTTGGTACCCTTTAAGTAAGTAAGTAAGCAGGTAAGTAATTTATTTGTCCTAAAAAGCGAGACTAGCGACCACACTCATAGACATAAAGCTAAACTAAGGAGGTGGCCGCACGATATAATTACAAGAAAAGCTAAGAAAAATAAAGTTACTAAGGTCTTACTAGTAACAAAGTGAAATAAATTTTTTTATAAAATGATTTTCGAAAAATTGGAAAAAAAAAAAAAAAAAAAAAAAAAACAAATCAAGTGTACGAGGAAAGGAAATATAATTTACTTAAATCTTTAAGACGATCCAATGCTAGTGTAGATGAATCATCGAAAGTAACGAAATCTTGAATTTCATTCCAAACCAAGATGGATTGGTATAAAATTGAATAGTTACCATAAGTCACTGTTTTTACTTCAGGTATTTTTAAAAGTCCAGACTTACAACGGATTACTTCATGACGGTCTGTATCGGCATTTAAACGTTTGTACTCAAGAGTTTCTATGAGAGGAAGAGGTAATTTTCGATTCAAAAGTTTAAAAATAAAGAGAATGTTAAGGTATTTAACAAAATCAAAAAATGAAAGAAGTTTAAACTGCAAAAAGAGAGGAAAAGAATGAGCACGGAAGTCAGAAAAAGACATGATTCTGAGAGCTTGTTTTTGAAGAATAAGAATTCGGCGGGCGTGGATGGTTTGGCGTTGCCCCCAGATTTGCGCTGCATAAGATATGTGACATTGAAAAAGAGAAAAATACAATGAAGTCAATGTTTTCTTGTCGACATAATGCCGAAGTTTACTCAGAGCTCCATTAGCTCTCTTTAGTTTATTGCAGACAAAATCGATGTGGTGTTTCCAGTTCAGATGTTCATCAATATACACACCAAGGTATTTTACAACTTTGCTTGGTCTGAGCCGATGCCCGTTGATTTTAATTTTCAAGTCGTAATCGATCTTCTTACGTATTGGACGAACTAATAAGAGCTCGGTTTTACTAGCGTTTATAGAGATTTTATTAGCTTTGAGCCAATTCATAAGAAGCTTCAGATCAATATTAGCTTGTTTGGCGATCGGTTTCAAAGATTCATTCGCAAAAAAGAGCATAGTATCATCAGCAAACAAACTGACAAGAGAATAGCGAAGAGCAATATGAAGATCATTAACATAAAGGAGAAAGAGTAGAGGGCCTAAAACAGAACCTTGGGGGACACCATGTTGCATGTGTTTAGAAGAAGAGTTTTTACCAGAGACTGAAACAAACTGTGATCTTTCAAAAAGAAATGATCGAAACCATTCAAGAGCTTTAACTTGAATATCCATTTAATTTACATGAGGAGTAGCGGACGGTCAATATTCAGTCCTTCAAACTATACATAATGAACAATTTACCAAATTGCATAATCACATATAGGCTCATAAAGATTTATACAACCCCTTCTCACAGACCCGCTGGGACCCCTTCCCACTGAAAAAAATTACCAAAATATCGTCTCCAGTGGAAAATTATCCTCCAAATTTTGTCCCCACTGAAAATAATCAAACAAACTAATCCTCGCTGAAAAATAATATGCTATTTTTCCCATCCCCACTGAACTTTCTGACTTAAAAAAAACAAAAGAATTGAAATCCCCAGCCATTAAAAATATGGGAATATCAATCCCCATCGAGTTCCAGTCCGTTATTTTTATCCCCATTAGCTGAAAAAATCCTACCGGGTCTGTGAACAGCGGGTGTTTTAGCTATGTTTATAAGTAACGGGTAGTCACCTCTGATAGGAAGATACAGGGATCTGATTGGTTAAAAAATAATATATCTTGTATTTTCCATGTACAAAATATAAATTGACGAAAAATTGTTGTTGCATTGTAGCGGTAGAAGCAATCTAACGTCACATTGCTACAAAAGTGCCTTGCGCTTTTCTCCAACACAAAAAGTGCATTTTTGGGGTCACCGATAAACCAGTTATCAGATATTTGCTCGTACAATATGAGAAATACTTCACTCGTTCCGGATTGTCCGTATATTTTACTCGTAATAAACTATTTCTCATATTGTACTCGCAACTGTCCGATAACTATTACTTATTATAGCTTGAAAACAAGTAAACTAACAACACAAATGCTTGTTTTTAAGCTATAATACTGTCTAATAGAAATAAACAGTGCTTTATTTTCTCAAGTCTGCTCGGATCGCTCAACCTTTCTTCAAGGTTAAACCCTGAAAATGTTGTTCATACTACACGAGAAAAATACCCTATTTTTTCAGATCGCTCCAATTCTCTTCCACTTTATCAACTATCATTTCCGCAATAGCTAAAGATGACGTGGCCGCCGGTGAAGGGGCGTTCCGGACGTGTAAACAATGATTTCCGATGGCACCTCTTCCCGTATCGAATATGAAATCGTTTTCAAGACTACCGTTCGTGTGAAGAGCTTGTGCACGAACACCAGAAGGTCCCCTAAAGATTTGAAATAATAAATTGTAACATCCAAGTCCTAAGACGACATATCCATGCATTCTATAGAATATTTCAGTGCAACAAAGTTAATAACTTGCAAGAAGCAGATTTATAAAAAAGTTAGCCGATATTAGTTATATTTTTCTTCAGAAATAAATCTATAGTTGTATTATCTCACTCCTAATGGTATTTCCCAAAAGTGTATCTTTCATTAAAGCCATTCTATACATATATGTAGCTGTTAGCATACATAGAGATTTTGTTTTGATGATTCGTTTTATAACACATGAATAATTTTACGAGCTAAGCATTATTTTCAAATCGATGTAAACCTACAATCCTCCAAAAAATATATTGAGACGAATTCTAAACATTTTTGCAAGATAAAAATCCGTCCCCCGGACCCCACTATCAGTGTTGAGTCCGGAAATGACCGAGAACTCAACGCTGACAGTGGGGGAAAGGGGGACCATGTGAAGTGTCTCGGATATAAATTGGGGGATTGTAGTTATCACATAAAGCACACATATTACATACCTAACAAAGTCATCAACAGTTAACGATGGAATGAATTTCTTGGCACTTTCGACTGTTTTACTGATCACAAAACCATTGTATAGTTCGCGTGCTGCAAATTTCCAATTCGTTTTAAGTAGATTTCGAAAACCACTATATAGATAAAATAAAAAATCTATAACTATCATGTATGGGCCACCATTAATTGATTTTAAACAAAGTGATAATGAACGCTCAGGAAAAGAACAGGAATCAGCTATTTTTACGCCAGCCCTTATTGACGTTATTTTATTCACCGCTGGTGGAATCAAATTAGGGCCAGGCTAAAAATGGAAAAAGAGCTTTGGTGTAATAAGTGCCGGCGCTAAATTAGGGCAGGCGCAAATAGGCCCATTGAAGCAATAATTAAGAGGTCACCTGTAAGCAATCGATTCGAGAAAATCTTTCGTATTGAAGTCAGTTAATCCATAACCTTCCCTCTTGAACGCAAGAATAGAGTTGGGACCGAGCCAAATGCTCCCATCCATCCTTGGTGTGAAATGAACGCCAAGAAAACTAAACTTTTGATCTGGTACCTACAAAAAGAATGGATGGAATGTGTATATAAAGATTGCATCCCCTATGTTGAGGAGGCGTGACGTCCAGGGTGGTCCGGAAAATAAAAAATCCAGTGGGGTCTGCTTTTTTTCGGGTTCAAAAAACCAGGATGGTCAAAAATCCCGGGTGGTCCAAAAATGAGAAAAAATATCCAAGGGGGTCCTGAAACATTAAAAAAAAATCCAGGGGGTCAAATAAAGAACACCTTCTCAAAACCATAGGAGGTACAAATATTTTCTAAAATAGCTTATCGTCTTACGATACGATTATACGAAAGAATGGATATATAAAGGTTATACAAGAATCGATAGCTGTTCTCGCACGCCACTTCCATCTCAAACCATTCAATTTGAGTTCAAAATTACAGAACTAAGCTCTAACAAGGTTCCCCTCAGACTTATCATATTTGCAGCTCTTAAGGGAAAATCTTTCAGGCTTTTGAAAGTAAAAGAGGCTAAAAATTAAATCTGCAAGGTCGAAAAAAAAGGTGTACATTGCATCATATGAGTTCATTTGCAGACAATCTTTTTACATTGCATGAGACCGATTTAAAAACAGTAATTTTTTGTGTCCATCATCCAACGTTTTCACATTGAGTGAATCACCCTCCACCCTAACGTGTCCGTTCTTCTACCTGTCTGTAAAGTGGAGTCTCCATCAATTGAATACGCAGGGTGGAAAGAAATTTGTATAAATTTTGGAAATTTCGAGTTATGGAGATCGGTTCATAAGCCATTGTTAACTGAAGGGACCAGCAAATCTATTCGAGTTAAGGAGGCATTCAAGTTATAGAGGTTCGAGTTATGGGAGTCTTCTGTATTATATGTATAAAAAAATCCTACCGGGTAAATATTGGTAGTGACCATATGAGATTTTTCTGGTTTCAAGACCAAGTAATCACCACGGAAGGGAACAATTTTCGGATCGGACGAGCATCCAGTCATTTTAGCAATACGATCAGATTGTAGACCACCACACGTGATCACGTACCGTGATTTGATTGGTGGCTGATTGATATGAAAGTAAAAATAATTAAAAATGGTATTTTGCGATACTAAGTGTGCGTTACTATACACCTTTTCGACTGTAGCCGCCAATTACCGCGCGGGCATTTTTTACCACCCTAAAACCGTCCCAGTCTTTTTTTCGCACCGAAAGACAATAGAAAGAAGTGTAAAAAAAGGATTGGATCGAGTTTAGGGTGGTAAAAAATGCCCGCGCGGCAATTAGAAGCTACGGTCGAAAAGGTGTATTGTACCGTAAGTTGGTCTAATGTCGACATATCTCTTCTAATTTCGACATTCTTTCTTAGATATAGGAATAATAGGAAGATCGGAATCACTGATGGGCAAAATAATATTTCCTCTCTGATAGCGATCATAAGCAAAGAAAATTAGTTTCAATCAGCAATTCCGACCTTCCTATTATTCCTACCCCTAAAGAAGGGTATTGAAATTAGAAAAGGGATGTCGACATTAGTCACAAATTACGTAACGTAAGTTGGTCAGTTCATCGATATTTGCAAGTTTATATATTTGCACTTTTGAGGAGAGAGAAGTGGCTGAAGCGATTTGGCAAAACCCGCAGTTTGGACCCGAAAAATCAAAAAAACAAATTAGAAGCCAACAATCTCCGTTGCAGACAAACATCTCTTCATAAATTCGTTATTAGAAAACAGTAAGTACTTCTACAGTAGAAGAGAAATAGAATCACAGCTCAAAGGATCCTGTACCCTACGAATGAATGTAATTCCCGTGAGCTGATAATTATCTCTAATTTTAATGATACCTTTCATAGCTTAAGCAAAACTAGCTTTGTGTGCATTAACAATATGGTCAATAACTAACAAAAAGAAAACCACTGGTAAATAGCCTTTATAAAGATTTCTATACCCTTAAGTGAATTAATTTTCGCGATTTTCGCGAAATTTGGCCCCTTTATGCGTGACAAAATTATAACCCGAAATTTCCCTTAGGAAGACGAAAGAAATTAGGTGAAAAAATTATCGAAAATTATCTACAATAAGGTGCATGATACCTGTGATTTACCAGTGATTTCAACACCAACAGATTTGATGTCTGTTCGATATTTGATATCTTGAACCTAAAAGTAAAACACAACGTTGATTCGATGCACATTTAACTACTTTTAGACGCTTTTTTAGTTGAGAACGTATAGCTCAAAACTTGCTTACAAAGTAGTAAAAAGGAATTGTCCAGCAAAATTCTAAAGTACAGTTAATTCATGCTAATTCAACGTGGAACGGGAAGTCTATTTTGTTCGAATTATAGAAAGATTCGTAATAAAGAGAGCATTTTACGATGGCTTTCCCTTGTCGGGGACTGAGAATTATTTCGAATTATAGAACGATCTGGATGAGAGAAGCTCGAATTGGCGAGAATCCACTGTACAAGTATTCTATTTGATGACTTCGTAACCTTCTTTTTGAAGGCCTCAAAACCGCCAATGAGTGAGTTTTGTAAGCGCCTGTACAAAACCCTATAGTCTTGATGTAGCGATCAATAGATCGTGGGGCTTTTAACAAAGTCTCGTAAAAAAAGACTTTGCCAAATAATAGTAAATATTTATAAAGATGGATGCTTACCTCATAATTACTGGCAACCATTCCACCCATTGATTGGAATCGTTTTGCATAATGTCTTGCCACCCGTGCATAATCAACGATTCCTGTGTTTGGTGAAAAAATGCCTGCCACGCCCTAAAATTAAAATATAAGTAAAATGTAAAAAAAAAACATATGCTTTCAGTAGGCCTAACTGGTAACAAGCTTCATACAAATCGTGCAAATTTAGAACAGGCATGTCTAATACGCTGTGGATTGATAAAAGGAGGGCTCTTAAGAAAAATAAAAGTAGGCCTAATTTGGTGGACACATTCGGTTGAAATCTAGGCAACAGCTCAAGGGTTCAATTTTTATAGAAATTTCAAACTAAATTTAGGCCAAAGCCAATCATAAAATCTGAAGGCTCTCGAAAAACTATAACGAAGACTTTGAAGCGAGTATTATTACTATAAACAGAAGTTATATGAACATAAAATACACAGTAGTGTACGACATTTTGACGGTTGTCTTTATAAAGTTCAAGTTCAGAAGTTATTTGATGTAGAAATGTCAGTTTATGAGTTTTATCACCAAATTTGAGCTAATATAGTACACATATTGTACATTATTTTCTATCACGGATATTACAACCGTTTATAAATATCAAGGGAGAGTCTAATCTTCGAGCAGATTTTCTCCGCACTGGCACCATGGCACCGAAAGAGACACATTCACACATATTTGCCATGTTACTTTAGAGCAGAGTGTAGAGTGCGCAGAATAGATGATGTATGCATTCTAAAGGCCATGGCTCCAAAAGAGACAGATTCGCACAGTGCGCGCAGAATGGATGATCTGTTATGAGATTACAGAGAAGCTATTCTTTTCTTCTTCTTCTTTCTTCTTATCTTTTTTTAAAGAAAATAACATAAATGATTTTTCTGCAAATGAACTTATATGATGTAATGTACTCTTAGATTCCAAATAAACGGGCCCCCCCGCTTGTTAATTTTTCGAAAATTTTCCGACCTCCCCGGACCTTATTAGGACCCCCCCCCGTTTATTAATCTCTAAGAATATTTTCAAAGAGAAGGCCCCTTGTTTTGCTCTAAATAGCCTGATTTTAGCCTATTTTTACCTTATTTTTGGGTTTCAGAAGTACAATTTCCAACCCCCCCGGCAATTAGGTCCCCCCCGTTTATTAAAATCTAGAAAATTTTCGAACCCCCCCCCCCCCCGTTTATTCGAACCTCCCCGTTTATTTGGAACCTAACAGTACATATTTTTTTTCAACCCTGCAAATTTCATTTTTCCACAATTCTTTTAACCTTTTTTAATTTCAAAAGCCAGATAGATTTTCCCTTAAAGCCATGACCTTTTACATAGTTATAATGTATGTTGATTCAGCAGATTGAAATAAATAGAATCTTTTGTAATGAATAAAGAAAAATGTGGAGCAAGATTTTTTTCTTCCTTTTATTTACAAATTTGAAAGGACTCTTTTATTAAAATTTTGCTGACATCAGATTCAGACGAGTCGGGTGTATATAACACCGTATAATTCCTTTAAGAGCTGAAAATTTTGTAGGTCCTAAAGTTTTGATTATAAATAACAGCAAAATGTCTTACCTCACAATAGGGTTCTATTTGTTTGATTTCATCTTTGGTGACTAACGTCAAACCTTCGACACCATTTGACCGACCACGATCGTACAATCTTTGTAAGCTGGCTACTTGACTGTCATCTAACGCAACTATCAACTAAAAATTAGAAAAAGAAAATCAATTTCCATCAATGACAGGACACGACAATGATTTTACCTACACAAAGAGTATAAAGTACAAAGTATAAAAAAAGCTGTACTTGGATTGGAAATTAGGAATTCTTGGATTGACGTCAACCAGCCCTAGATTATAGGTGGTTCGGTCGGTAGGAAATTCTTTTTATTTTGGTGTCTCATAGAATTTTTGTCTACATTTTGTAATTTTTGAAGAAAAATCTCTTCGTCGAAATAGCAATAAAAGTTTTTAGGTCGGTAAGTTGTGAGAAGAGTCGTTCGGCTGACGGCAAATCAAGTCTAAGGGTTGATGGAAAGTGGTGTGTATTGGAAAATATACACTATCCTATCCTACAATGTCTTATTACTTGGCTCTCCAACCCCGTTAAACTCAGGGCATTGCATCAAACCCGAACTAAGATACCATTACCACAAGATGTTTAAAAACTTGAGAATTTTTGAGAATTTTTAGGGACCAAGAGTTGCTGTGTAAGAATAATTACAATTCTTTCTATACTACCTTTCCAACCCTTTTACATGGTATGTTATGCTCATCACAGTAATTATACATCATTTTTAAGCCCTTCCAACATAACAGAGCTTTCAACGAACCAGGCTCGTAATAAATTCCTGCATGAATGACACCACTGTTGTGACCAGTCTGGTGATAAGCTGTAAACATTCAAAAAAAATCATACTAGGGATAATGTAATTTAGTATGGTAGGCAACGAACTAATTCAGAAAGATAGTAGAAAATGAGCAAGAGTTGACAAATTTTAGTTTATACAAACACTGATATTATCCCGTAACAATTATCGTATTATTATATAACACCCATATCATTATAAACGATTCCAGTCTAGAGATTTTGCAATAAATACAGTATTATCAGGCTACCTTATACACACAGCATCTATGTAATTATCACAAATGGACAAATTCATTCATTCTAATAAAGCTCCCCTTTTATTTCAAACAGATGTAGCATAAAAAAAAACAAAAAAAACAAACAAATCATACATATTAATAACTTGTGTAAATTTTAAGACCTTCAAAGTCTTGGCATCTTAACTTCGTGTAATAATGTAGGCAATGTCCTGGGATCTGCTTGGGCCATAAAAATTGTGAAGGGAAGCAATAGCAAGATACTTAACTGTTATAAGTAGCAATATAATCGGAATAATTTTTAGATTAAAATATAATGATTACAAATTTTCATACCTAACTGATCCTCTTTTTCTAAAACAATGCATTTTAGGTTTTGATTACGTTGTTGTAATTCTTGAGCAGTTGCCAAGCCAACGATTCCTCCCCCAACTATTGCAATATCATAATTTGTTTCATGGAAAGACCTAATAAATCAAAAAGCTATGTCATAAATTTGGCAGTATAGAATGGTTTCCTGTGGATTCAGAAAATGCGGCAAATCCACAAAACTCGTTATCTTACTTAGTGGATGGATGGATCTAAATACCAAGGGATGTCAAACAAACCCTTCATCAAATAGAATTGAACGATAGTTGTTAATTTACTTAACCAAGTCCAACACCTATAGAACTTTACTTCCCTCTTCAATTTGATTACAGTTTGATTAGAGGTTGCTTGATTAATTTTGGTTGATCTAGTTCTATTGAATCATCACATAATACATTAGTACATTTTCGTGATTTTAAACATAAAGGATAAAAGGATGAAATAAAAAAATAAGTTAAAAACATTAGCGCAGATGTTGTTGAGACGCTGGTTGAGGGTTGAAATCACAAAAGTAGGTGTAGATTTAAAATATGAAAGAAAAGACAAGACAATGCCTAGCTTTAGTAGAGAATTGTAGGAATTATATGAGAAAAATACTTGTAATTACCAAGGAGCGAGTCAAACAATTTACAATATGCAGGTCCCAAAGATGAAATTCAATTTTTCTTTCTTTTTTTTTTCTCTAGCCGCTATTCCCTTGTCTAGCCCTTTTGTTTCAATTCGAGGAAGATGAAGGGAAAAGAAAAATTAGCGTTTTAAAAAGAAGTCGCTGTAGTGTCAATCTTTCACAAAATTAAAAACTGATCAAGATTGTTCCCTTTGTATATATATTATGATTTAATGTTATTTATGTAATATGAAGATGTTATATGTACATAATATGCTTGTTACATGTATTATATACTTTATATTATGATATTATGTTACCCTCTACAATGGAGATCTCATGTTTGCATGTTGAAGAGTCTTGATCTCCATTGTCCCCAGTGCACTCCTCCTTTGTGTCCTTGCTGGAAGAATGGGCCTTAGTGAGCTCTCCTCCCTGTCATGTGGTTTTATAAGAGCCTGTTCTCTCCAGCAAGGAGGAGTTGAAGCCTGACCATCGACAAGACAAGATGAAGGTACTTTGATATTGATATATTAGCATGAGGATCCTTGCTTATGTATTAGGATTTATTCAGGACAAATGTCTTACAATGTAAATATATTCAGTCAAGTCATGTTAATACCTTTGGTCTCTCATCATATTAAAAGATCAAAACAGCCACCCAACAATTGCAAAAATTCCAAAATTCAGGAATTGACCCTTGACAACATCAGGGGTAAAGGGACCCAATGATGTCACGGGTTCGGAAAAACTTCAAAATGCGATATCTCAAGTTTGAAGAGGAGTTGGGAGGTCGTTGACCTCTCATTAGATCAGGAATTTTATGGGGATTAAGATGGGAGGATTCATGAGGCTTGAATAGGACTTTCTAATTCCGCTAAATTCTTTGGCATTTTTAGTTGATGACGTCATCAAGCAGATAAAATGTGATATCTCGCTTGAAAAAGGAGTTTGGAGAAGGTTAACCCCTCTTTGAACTGGAAAATTTATTGAGAATAAAATGGTAGGGGCTACGAGACCTTTGGACAGCTTTGAGAATTGGCATAAATTTTGGCCTGATGACGTCATCAAAACTTGAAAAATCCACATTATCTTGAATTTGAGAAGGATTTAAACAATGATTGACCGATCATTGGATTAGTAATCATTGATAGAGACTTTTTAGAGCAATGAGAAATTGATTTCATTATAAAGTAAAAAGTTTATTACCCTTTTGGATCCGAAAGGATTTAGGACCTGAATGACAACGTCATCAACCCAAAATTCACAATATTTTGAGTTTTGGTAATGTTTTGTTGTAATTTTTAGATTTATGTTTATATATGCGATTTTAGATTTTTTAGGGGATTTGGGCTTTTGGAAAAATATACGAGATTCTTTTTGTTGAGCAATCCACCCCTCTTCTTTAAGATATGAATAGCCCTCCACCTCTATGCCTAAAAATAACCGGAGCAGAGAATTCAAAGTAGTACCGGCTTTCTAGACTATCGCTATCAATCGAAACCATTGTAAATTAGAACATTTTCAATAGGCGGGTTTTGCCTTTTGCTTTGCGAACATGAGACTCGTTCCATCTCCTCCATGTGTAACCCCTTTTATGGCTTTTACAATTGATTATGATGGAAATCAAAAACTAAAATGATGTTCAAGTGGTTCAAATATTGATGACATTGTTGTAAATAAGTTAGAATTTCTATGTTTATTTTAATCTTTCATTTTAATGATTAAATACTGTACCGTCAACTGCTCTAACTTGGGACTATCTGACAAAACATGGGACGACAATTTGGCCACCATTTCACCGTACCTTCATTTTCATTTGATTTGAGTTAATGAACGACGTATTAAAAAAATGCAGGATTTCTCTTTCGCACAGAGTAGGCTTTTAAATCGAAATGTGAGTGAGTGTTCTGTGCACTCTAAAGAGGAACGAAGAAGTATGATTGATAAACTTGGTGGAGTTATCGAAACAAATTTCTTGTCAAAGAGATTTAACAGTAAGTGAAATTACAGAGCAGATATCAACCAGTCCCATGTTTCGACCAATCGTCCCAAGCTAGAGCTGATAGCAGTTGACAGTATTCAGTTTCAAACCTAAACTAAAATGGTTTTTTGAAAAAGGAATTGAGTAAATCATATGCTAAAAATTCTTTATCATTTCAGTCTTACAGTTAAGTCCAATATACATTTTCTCTGAATATTAAGAGCCATACTATATAACTGACTAATGTTGAAAGTTGTTGACCCCTTTATTAGATATTTTTTTATCATCAGATTTTGCATAAACCAGACGTAATTAATCGAACCAATCGAACAGAGTTTTTTGTCGAATTTGTCGAACCTTTTTTGTTGTCGAACTTTATTTATCCAACGGAGTTTTTTGTCGAATTGGTCGAATCATAGATTTTTCATAAACCAGACGTAATTAATCGAACCAATCGAACAGAGTTTTTTGTCGAATTGGTCGAACATTTCTCGTTGTCGAACTTTGTCGAACTTAATATAATAATGTTTTGTCGAATCAAACTTAATCGATCGAATAGCTATACGTTCACAATTTTAACAACTTTTGAAAAGTTCAATTAAAGAATTTAATCGAACTTTTGTCGTTCGATTAAGTTCGACAAAGTTTGATTAGTTCGGTTTAATTATGTCTGGCATAAAGAAAGACAAGATGGCAGCATGCAACAATTTTGACCAATTTTGAAAAAAATGAAGTGGACAAATAAAACAAAAAAATACAAAAGCAAAAAGAACTTTAAATCTTACCTTGTTATTGAAATAGTTCCATTCAAGCTTCTTCCAACTCCAAAGGAAGATTGCTTCAGGCCCTTCAGCTGGTTCAAAGTTTTATTGAAGAGACTAATGTTCATGCTGACACAGACCAGAATTCAAGCTAAATTTCCAAGAAAATGTGATATGGGAAATTCCCCCTCTTACAACTTCCCGTTTTTTTTCCGAATCGGGCTGTCGGATGCCGAATATATTTCTTGGGATGCTTCCTCATGGTCCGAAATCTTAGCGAAGTTGAAGTATGGGAAAAAAAACTGCACGTGCCTGTTCTGTTGAGTCGAGATGGGTGTGGTTGGGGAACAATGACAAATGACAAGAATTCCTTGCTGACCCAACCATCATAATGTATGTTTATCATCTGTCATCTTTTTACTTTAAGGGGATAAATTTTTGAAGAGAGTAAATTTTCCGGTTAAAATTTTAAAGATTTGTCGAATAAACTTAAAAAACACAATAAACTTAAACTCCTATATCCCAGAGGCGTAGTTAATTGATATAATTGATAATCTTGAGTATTCGATAAATAATCAATAAGTAATCGATGGATTAGATATCGATTAACCGATAGAATCGATATGTAATCGATACTCAAGTCAAGATTTTTTCAAAACTCAATTATTATCAGTTACATCAAAATGCCTCGAAAATGTCAATATGAAAATTGCGTAATCAGAGAACGTATGTCTCGCTCATTATAAAAAGGCCGACACAAACTTTCAATAATTGGATTGTAACATCGTATCGAGTTAAGTCTCTTTTGTTAAGTCACCAGGGGGTAAATAAAACAGACCTTGATACATTTATCGTTCGTTTCAACTTGACGATTCGTTTAAAACTCAGCCTCCTAAATATTTGGGGTAGGTAAAATATGTACAAAGAAATTCATACTTTTCCAACCCGGCAAATCTTTAAAAAAAGAAGCGAACAATAAAATATAATTACAGGACCCTGCCGACGCACCGGACTGTCCGGTTTATTTGTCCGGTGGCAAAAAGTATCCTTTCGCTACACCTGACGCAATAAGTCCGGTGTCAGTCCGGTGTTGCCTACAGGGAATTTTGGACGCCGGACATTTATGAAACAAAAAATTAAGAAACACCGGACCCACCAGACTGGCCATGTCCGGTGTTTTGATTGTCCGGTGGGAAAAATTATCCTTCTCCGACACCGGACATCCGACTTCCTTAAGTCCGGTGTAGAAATTGTCCGTTGGTAAAAAAAATTCTCATTTTACACCGGACTTTCGCGTGTCCGGTGTTCGTTAAGTCCGGTGCGTCGGCAGGGTCCTATAATTACCCTTTCCAAATAAACCTCTTCGGTGGCGAGCGTAGTCTACTCTGACGTAATTGTAAAATTTATGTGATGCAGTCAGGACCTCATTTCACTTTATCGATATTACGCAAACGGCAGTGTGCGCTAAATAATCTTGGTTTCGCTTTCGATTTCAAGCAAAGGTCTTAGCAACAGGGCGCGGGTACATAGCAACGGGGCTGGGTAGAAAAATCTAAACATAGAATTAAAAAAAAATAGCGATCATCGTATAAAGCACTAAAAAATCCCCCCTTTCTATGTTTAGTTTGTTCTACCTTGGATTATAACTGAAAATATCTTCAAAAAAACCTTCGTCCGCTATAAGCCGCGCGGTAATCTATTGCCCGCTTCAATTCTTAGATAATGAATAAGAGAGGTGCGCTTAGCTAAGCCGTGCTCGCGGGCGATAAATTTATGTTTACTTATCTTGTATATTTTAGTGGTATTTATCCAATGAAAAGGATGTTGACAAAATATGTATGGCGCTGACAAAATATGCACGGCATTGATTATGACATCATTAAATATGTCAATGTCGATTCAACGCCCGTTAAAGAAAATAATTCGTAGATAGTTCTTTTTATCTTGAAATTTAGTAATACGAGCAAAAAAAGATCAAATTTAATATTTGTTTCCTATCTAGATTATATTAGCGTTAGAATACGGTAAATTTTCACGAAAAATATTTCGCGATGGCGGTACGCCCAATCGCGCCCACGGGAAAATTCCAATTTTTAGTTATCGGGAAATCGGGGAAACCGGTTCACCACGTGGATAAAAAACGTACGGAATAAAACCTGACAGAAGGTTTTCAACTAGATTTATTCAGATAAAGCTATAAGAGGTTCATTACTTGTGGATTTTAAAACCTACATAAGCAAAAACGAAAGTTGTTGTGAAGGAAAGAGTAAACGCAAGACAGAAGGTTTGGTTGTGTTGATCAGGTATGTTTTTATTCTATCCGAACTAATGTTAAAAAAGACCAAAGAGGCCCTGACTGATGTGATGGGAGTTTGACATTAATGTAATGTTGTTTGGGGAATTATGAAGTTCTTTGGAATTTCGATTGCATTTATTCAGGTTGATTTTTTATGACTTCTAATGGTACTTTTTCTAACGAGTTTGATTACTCTGTTCCCACACTTGTGTCTTTTTTTTTTGCGTCCTTTTCCGTGATTACTTTTATTTATATTTTTAAAGACAGGTGTTAATGCCACACAGGAACTGACATTAGGGATTGTACTCGTCAATAAACATATATTGTACGGCTAAAACAAAATAGCACAAAAACTAAGTTACAACTTTATCCTTAACAAAATTCACAAGTTCTAAGGTCTGTATTAACTAAACATACGAGACATGCAAAAGCCTCTGTACAAAGGTACAATAATACAATGTAGACAAGCATACAACAAGAGATGAATACAATTACAAGAGAACATGTAACATAGAAGGATACTTACTAAGGACACAGTGAAAAAGGCTAGGAAGCCATCTAGGTCAACCAGCACACCACTAGACAAACATATACACAAGTGACAAGTGAATCCACAATACTTTTATACACAACAGTACATTCACAAGATGATAGACAATTAGTATGCATGAGTTAACATATAACAATACAATAATACAATAACATAACATGACATCACTATGACAACATTGACACACCTCCAAAACATGACAATTGAAAAAGCTACCATTTTGACAACATGACACATCACAACAAAAACGTGTAATTTACAGACCAACATTTAACATTGATAATTTACAGAACATCCTAGCCTTTTTCACTGTGTCCTTACTGTTAATGCCACACAGGAACTGACATTAGGGATTGTACTCGTCAATAAACATATATTGTACGGCTAAAACAAAATAGCACAAAAACTAAGTTACAACTTTATCCTTAACAAAATTCACAAGTTCTAAGGTCTGTATTAACTAAACATACGAGACATGCAAAAGCCTCTGTACAAAGGTACAATAATACAATGTAGACAAGCATACAACAAGAGATGAATACAATTACAAGAGAACATGTAACATAGAAGGATACTTACTAAGGACACAGTGAAAAAGGCTAGGAAGCCATCTAGGTCAACCAGCACACCACTAGACAAACATATACACAAGTGACAAGTGAATCCACAATACTTTTATACACAACAGTACATTCACAAGATGATAGACAATTAGTATGCATGAGTTAACATATAACAATACAATAATACAATAACATAACATGACATCACTATGACAACATTGACACACCTCCAAAACATGACAATTGAAAAAGCTACCATTTTGACAACATGACACATCACAACAAAAACGTGTAATTTACAGACCAACATTTAACATTGATAATTTACAGAACAAAGTCAAAATATATAAATAAATGTTACTAAATGTATAAGACTTAATAAATAATGGCTTAGATACTGAAAAGACACACAAAAGACACTGCAAACAAAAAGAGACTGGAAACAAGGGAAAACACTGACCAAACAGAAAAACACAGAAAAAACTGAAAAACCTAAAAATGGGGAAAACCCCAAACATCCTGAGGAGAACCATAAACAGACACTGTGCCTCAGCCGCTACAACAGGTAAGAAGGCATATTGATGTAACTGATTATTTATTGATCAATTTTGTCATCGTTTGTTTATCGATTATAGATCGATTATACTTCTATTAAATTAAGTATCGATTAAATATCGATCACAGCTTTTGATCGATTACATGATTGATTACAAATTGATTAATCATCAATCAAATAGTTAATACACCTTTCCTTCAAAGTTTCCTGGAATATGTCCGCTCCACCGTTGTGTATAAACTTGTTTGGGAGGTAAAAAACGCGTTTTTGCCTGCGAGGGGTTAGGGAAAGTGGGATTTCAGCCTCTAACTTTTGACAGCGATCTTCTTTTGGCAAAATATTTTCAGGGTAGTATAATATTGAATAGATTGAACCAGACGGTGTCAATCGAACGAATCGAACGCCATATCAATTGAACGCAATTGAACGCAATCGAATAATTGCAATTCGATTGTCGAACGCAATCGAATCACAATCGAATATTACCCAGGATTTGCCGTTCGATTGCTTCGATTATGTTCGGTTGTATTCGATTATGTTGGATTACGTTCCATTCAATTGCATTAGATTTTATTTGCATTCGTACGGTACGGTACTTAAGTACCGAAAGCAATCAAACTCATCGAACATAATTGTAATCGAACGAAATCGAATATTAATCGAATGTAATTGACAATCAATCGAACCAATCTAACCTTCTTCAAAAGCAATCGAACACAATCGAATTTTACCCAGGAATCGGCCGTTCGATTGCGATTCGATTACGTTCGACAATTGAATCGCAATTATTCGATCGCATTCAATTACGTTTGATTAATTCGATTGCAATTTTTGTTCAAAGTTGTTCGATTGACATCGTCTGGATTGAACATGCTAAAATTTGAGGGGATTAAGTTAAACAGAACTTAAGAAAAGCTCAAAAAACCAACTTTCCCTAAGGGAATGCAGGCAAAATCGGGTTTGTTTACCTCCAGAGACCAAACGGTGGAGAGCATCAAAATAATGCGCACGCATTAGTTTTACGAATTACGGGAGAGGTGTATCGATCAACTATCGATTTGTGATCGATTATTTATCAGATTTTAGGGAGTGGTACTTTAATTGCATTAACTTTCGCCTTTGCGAGATTAAATTTCTCGATTTCTCGAATTTTCGCCATTTTCGGGAAATTAAAAGCAATTGGGATGTACTTGAATCCAATCCCCTGGTAGCATAGGGCCTAGAAAAGCTACTACACTCATTTTTTTTATAAGCATACGGTAAATTTTGGTTGAAGCATTCTCAAACCCTCTGAAAGGCTGAACAAAAAAAAGTTAAAAAAAAACAACAAAGTTACTGTTTTATTTAGGGGCGTTATTGAATGGTTTGCCTTTTTGGAGGGGCATTATTAATTCGAAAGCAGGCGTTTATTCAAAGTAATACGATCGGTATGAGATTCGGCAAATTCCAGAAATTTTCTTTACTTTATTAAATACCTTATCTTGGCTCTTTTTACGCCGGACCTTATTAGCGTTATTTTTGGGCTCGTTAGTGGAATAAGGGTCGGCGTAAAAAGGGCCGGTAATGTAGTCAATAGTCGGTCACGATCGATATATAACCGATAATGATACGTGATCGAAGATAAGTAAATAATTGATAAGTAATTAATGCATGAACGATAAGTAATCAATGATTGTTAACAATCGATACATGATTGATAAGTAATTGATAGGTTGTATGTAGTCGATATGTGATCGATAAGTAATCGATAGCTTGGAAATAGACCTTTTTTCAAAGAGGCTACCCTGTTGAATAATTATGTAGTGCAGCAGAAAAACAATGATAAAACCATGCATAATTATTACAATATGCACGATACAGTAATTATGCATGGCTCTCTCATTGTTTTTATGGCTGGACTACATAATTATTCAACAGGAGGTCCTCTTTGAAAAAAGGTCTATAATCGATTGCTGATCGATACTCAAGATTTTCTGAACGTCTGATTACCTATCGATTCTATCGGTTAATCGATATCTAATCCATCGATTACTTATTGATTATTTATCGATTACTTAAGATTATCGATTATATCGATTAACTACGCCTGGTATATCAGGATTGGAAACTAGACTACTGTAGTCTTGCCTCTTTTGGACCTACTCCGGTGGAGGTCCTATAAATTAACCGTTGTATGTTCGTTAGTTACCAGCTTTTCTCGAGATTGGCTCATTAGTGTTTTCTGATTTTTTGCACAAAGATGCATAACTATAAACCCTCAAATGTGACGGAGCCCGACTTTTGAAAAAAAAATTTTTTAGGCAAATTTGGGCCAAAAAACGGCTAAAGAACAGGTTTTTTGGACTTGAAAATGTGAAAAATTGGATCATTAATTTGTTCTGATTTTTTGTATGAAAGTAGGGTACCATCATTGGTGAAAGATGGCTCAAGCAGATTTTTGCAAAAAAATTTTGTTGGCTTAAAAAACGCATGTTTATCTATAAGAATTAATATTAATAAGCATATATACATCAATGTTTTTAGTCAAATTACTAAATTTTTTTATGAGATAGATGTTTTTTTTTCTCATGAGGGCTTACATTTAAAGAATATATGTGTTTAGACATGAACCTTTGGTTGCTTGGCGTGTTTTTGTAGAAAAACTGGCCAATTCAATATTTTTTATAAGCACATTATCAATTACTTAGGTATTAGTTTTTCTCGAGATTGCCTGTTTCATTCTTTATCATTTTTTGCAAAAAGATGCGTAACTATAAACCCTTGAATGTGACGGAGCCCAATTTTCGAAAAAAATGTTTTTGGGCGAATTTGGTCCAAAAAACGGCAAAAAAACACGGGTTTTTTGGACTTTAAATAATTGGATCATTAAAATTTTTCTAATTTTTTTGAATGGAAATAGGTAAAAGATGGCTCAAGCAGATTTTTGTAACAAACAAATTTTTCAGCTCAAAAAAGCATCTTTATCTATAAGAATCACTATTACTAAGCATACATCAATGTTCTTAGCCAAATTATTCAATCTTTTGATGAGATATATGTTTTTTTTTGCTCACAAAGTCTTGAATATGAAAGAATATATTTTATAGAGCATGAAATTTTGGTTTCTAAACAGTTTTTTATAAGAAACAAACGACTGATTTTAATGGATCGTCACTATTAGTGTTCTGAATGATTGTTTTAATGGTCACGCTCAGGTAGATATCAATTATATATGTGTTAAATGCATAACCAGGTAGGTCCATAAAAGTATCACTTGTTATCTTTTCCTTTATATACAACAATACAATACTGACAAGTTGACACAGCAGACATGTGTACATGTCATGGCGTCCTCCAGCTTTTTGGTCCCCCCTTATATGAGGTAAAATCCCCCATCTGGCCTTACCTGTCTTTAAAATTTGTGCTTCCCCCAATTGGGAAATCCCCCTAGCCGTATTGTATAAGGGTTGCGAAGTGATGATCCAGACTTGCCTCAATTCGTAAGCTACTATAGCAAAAAAAAGACTCTCAAAATCCCTAGAAAGACAGGCTCATAAGCCTGAATGCCCAAACACACCAGGAAGGTCTGTATTTATCCTATTACTCCCTCACTAGGTAGAGGACTGAATATACCCCCTATTCGCCTTTCTCCCCCATCAAGCTTGAAATTTTCACTTCCCCCTGGCACCAAAATCTGATTCCCCCCATCTTCCTGGGGGGGATGATCCCATGCATGTACATTGACAACATTACAGTGGATGATCCAATTGGAGCACACACAAACTGCGCAGCGCATGCGTTCTTTTAAACCGTAAGTGGTTAAATAGCGTATAGAACTAAGTGAAATGAATTGCTAGGGGTGGTACAGTCACTTTTGGTTGAGGTTGTGGATGGCAAAATATGTCGTTTGTATTGTCGTTTTTTCGTTCTTTGTCGTAATTTGTCGTTTTTTGTCGTTTCTCGTTTTTTCTTCGTTCTTTCATAGTGTCTTTATGGTGGTCTCATTTTGGCACTTACACTCCCTCACAAGTTAGCAATGCCTGAGAGAAGTTTTTATAGAAATCTGCAGCAAAAACGAAAGTGGTCTCATCTATTGATTGCTTCCCAATGCTTCTTCGCAGCTGTTTATCAGTCCATCACAAACTGCCATATAAACAAAACTCAACATTCTCACAAAGGTTGTCTTTTTTGATTTCCCAAATTTCGTCGTAAGCGTTCACTTTCACATTAATTTATGTAATTGCAATTTCGGTCAGTCCACAGTCAGGTTCAACATATACGCGTGTTTTTATTCACGTGACCGAAGTGCCTACTAAAACAATCCAATTTCAATGGGCGTTTTTCCAGGGCTTCGTTTATCGCGCAATTTTTGCGTCACTCAAACTTTCTCGGCCGCTCGTAATAATTATGCATTGCCAAATTTGGTTCTCCATTGTCAAGACAGGATCGATGGTGACGTCACCTAAGCATAAAAAAGAAAGGATTCCAGCAGGTTTATGCATATATTAATTTGCGAGATATTCTATTCGCCGCGGGAGCCCATTTTTCGTAGACTAGTCGGAATACTTTCTTTTACTTGGGGGATTGATGGTAACTTTTCATCTTCGTTTTTTTTTAAATGAAGCACAACCGAAAAAAAATGAAACTTCAAAAAGTTGCGTATTTCCAGTGAGTAAAAGATTCTGACAATTAACAAAATTGATGATGATGATTTTTTTTCGGTCAGGCAAATGTCTCGTATTGGGGGTTTTAGTCTTGACCCCTAAGCCTATGCGAGATTGAAGCATTTGGGTAAACTAGACAAAACTCCAAAAAAGCTGGTGTTTTGAAATATCGCTGTTTGTGACGGACTGTTTATCAAATTTCCACCAATGAGGTTGCCGCATTTCAAACGGCCATTCCGTGGCCTTTCAGTGCCTTGCACAACGGGCGGCTGTAAAATCCAACCCTTCATATATTTGTTTCAATCCGTGGCGTGATCCGTGGCTTAGGTTTTTCCTCATCTTCAATTTACTGAAGAAAGCGGGGAATTTGATGCAAGAGCTAGATTGTCAACCAAGTGTCGTCATAGACATATGAACAGTGAGAAAGTCTCACAACGAAGCTCGGGTTGCCATGGTTTCCTATTGTTTTTCGAGAACAATATGTCCCGAAGCGATACTGTTAGAACTCATTCTCTTTTGCGCATAAACAACATTTTTTACGCATAAATTATGCCATTTGGGTTTTCCTTAGAGAGTGTTGCTTGCTATGCAATAAAATTTAGCGGGTTTTCCTAAGTAATCAATAAACCAGCCGAGGCTGGAAGGTCAGCCAATAGAGCTTAGCTAGATAGCTTAATAAGTGGGTTAACAGATGTAAGAGATGTACTGAAACACAGAGTAGACTAAAAATGTTGAATAATGTACAAAATGTGAAACATTTGATAACTTGATTTAAAATTATTTAAAATAAGCCTGAGAGCTCCTCCAACCCCCCCCCCCCCACGAGAAGCTCAAAGTATACTTCTCTTTAACATTGTAGCACTGTTTCTATGACATCAATCAATTAAGCTATAGTTCATTACTATAAAATAAAAGAGAAACATAGTGTAATTAAACTTTTTGTTAATTTCATTCCAGTCAGTTATGACACATTTTTTCTGTTGGATGTAGACAATATCCATATCTGACTAAAGTGTTATACTAGAAATAAATAAGAAAATTGCCAAAACGTCAGAACCAAAAGAAAGATATCCATCAAATATACATAGAAACTGTACTTTTTGTTTTCCTTGATAAAACTCTAATAACACTTTAAAAACTAACAAGCTACAAGCTTTAAGTCACAAAGTGCAAACTCCAGAAAAACACAATTTGCATCAAAAACTTTGCAAAACGTAGTTCATATTTATAACATTTCAACAGGAACTGTATTTTGGTAGACTTGGTCAAATTACAGAAACCATTAGTCAGTTGTGTGCAAGGCCAATGAGGTACGTAAAAACTGACTGCTATTCAGTCAAAGCCAAAATTTGGCAAGGTCAGAAAAACATAATTTGCATCCAGTCTGCATAAATAAATTTTGTAGTACCATCAAGTTCACAACATTCTTGAAGACTTTGCTGGTCGCAAATGATAATCGAAAGCAAAACTTAAAATTCATAATTATGCGGGGAAGCTCATTTTTCCCCCGTTTTTCTTTAAACTACCTTTTGATTGGTCTATGAATTTGGGCGATTGCCTTACCGCCTTGGCGGAATAAACACACGACCATAATATAAAATAAATTCAACAGGGCAGCTGAGTAGCAATTAATTTCAACTGGGAGTCCTCTCTTCTGTGCCAAGCACTGGCAGTGTTTTTTAAACTTTAAAACAATGTTAAATGAAGACCAGATGGATCTGTTTGTTATGACTGTGCAAGTTGTGACGAGAGTGTGCATGTTGTGTAACTTGACGGTATAATTCATTAAATTCTAGAAACTATTTTTCATAACTTTCTGCAGTCCGCTTTCTGCAAGTCTGATAAGAGATATGTATAAACTGTTATCGCCATTCATTCCATTCCATCATTCAGTCAAAACGTGCGCCAAGGTTAGAAAAGGTTAGAAAAACACAATCTGCGTCCGGAACTGCATGAAAAATAGTTTGATTAAATTTCAACAAGAACTGTATATAGTAATATTAATATAATTGATCAAATTGCAAAGACCATTTGTCATATTTTTGCAAGTCTAATAATAGGAGATGTGATGTCATCATTTGGTTCCCGTCATCTGACCGACCCTGATTTACGGTCAGCAGGTAGAGTTGGAGAGACAGAAAGCTTTTCCGCTGCTTTGCTGGATTTCCACTGTCGACCTCTGCACGCTCTGTGTTTACAAGTTTTCAAATCGAAGTAGCGGGCCGCATGCTAATGGAGAGTAAACCGAAAACCAGTTTAATCCAGGGTTTCTCAATTTTTTAATTCGGATCAGTCCACACGGATTCCCTTTCAACAAGATATAGCTGCTTCTTAACAGAAAAATATTTTCGACCGACCGACCCCGACTTTTTAAAGTAGAAATGACGGGAACCAAACAATTTTTTACGATTCGCCTTATCAAACACGTCCACAAGTCCAAAAAAGCACGATTGCATCCAGTCTTTATCATATTTAGACAGTAGCTGTACTTTTGTAAACTTTATCAAATTCCAATAACATTATAACACCATCAATTCCCCCCTAGAGACAAACAAGAAAAATATGTTTTGATTGCAAAAACTAATAAAAAGCAGCAATAAAAACTATCAGAAAATTCAACATAAACAAAAACTTGAGCAAACGGCTTTAAACCTTTAAGAGATGTAGAAAAAGAATCCCCTTGATGAAAATCATGTGTTTAATTTGCCGAGTTAAAAAAATAAATGACAGAAATTGAAGCTTGCAACAGATTTACACTGGAAATACTTTGGTACAACACTGACTTATCACATCTGACTTATCGTTTGAGCCGCCATCTTGAAACACCACTATGATCTGTAAAAACAACGCACGCTAAAAGTACCCAAAAAGTTAACCCGATCGGAAGAAAGTTTAGAAATCAAAGTGAGATCGGGAAATCGGATTTTTTTTTTGCCGTCTTATGATGATGATGATGGAAGAAGAACTGAATTTTACCTATTTGAATGCTCAGCTTAGGCTGACCAAATAGCAAATGATATGTCCATCTGTCAAGGGTTTCCTCTGTTTTCACTGGGAGAAAGAATTTGGAGTTTTCACTGATTACAAGAGGAGATAGTCATACTTGAATATAACACTTCAGTTTTCGAGGTATTTCATATTCTCCAGCACATATCTTCTTAACTACAAAGGGCTACAAAAAGGCTATAGAATATATTGTTAACAATGATAAAAGGTAGCTTCCCTCCAAATTTTAATGTTTAGCTATTTGGCTATCCAAAGTTACAGTATTTTTCGTCGGTAATTTTTTTCATTATTTTTTTTGCATAATCGAGAACAAACTTAAAACTTTTGCTTCGTAAATTCAAGAGTGAATTTGCAAGAGTTTTTTGGAAGTTTTCTATATTTTATGCTTCCTGATTTTGACCCTAAATCGACAAAAAGCCTTCTGTCGGACTGAAATATTTCTCTACAAACACAAAATTAACAAATTCATGGAAGAAAATTTATTCATACTTTCACGCATAATTATCTCCCCTTTCGCAAAACAAAAGGTATGGCTACGTCACATTCTTATCAATCAAAATTTTAACAAAAGAGAGAATTTTTTTATGAATGTACCACCAGTTCAACATGTACGGCTAGAACAAAAGAAAATAGCCAATGTGAGTCTTTCTTACTATTCATATGTCTATGGTGCCGTAAAAAATCATTGAATAAAAGAGAAACTTAAAATCTTAAATATTTTCATTTTGAAGAATAGGTGCAAAAAAGTGAAACATAGAAAAGTTTCATTTTTCATTGCATTAATCGAAATGGGGGATTTGGAAAATTTTCTATGTTTATTTTTTTGCACAAACCCCTGTAACTATGGGTGAGCTCCCCGTTGCTAAGATGTTGGCTTGAAATCGAAAATGAAACCACTCAAAACGAAAGTAAAATCGGCCCGTACTTGAAATCCCGTAATCTTGATATGCAAGTTCAAGTCTATACTGTCTGGATTTTCAATTTGCTATGGAAATTCCATGTCGTCCCTTGGGGGGGGGGGGGTAACAGATAAAAACTGGCCCAATTTTGTGTGGAAGAAGAATAGTCAGGAATTTTTGCATAATTTTTTAGGAAAGTTTTTTACTCTAGACGGTACTACATACTACTAAAGGAAATTTTGGAAAAATAGTAAGGAACTTTCCTAATTAGGTAAAAACTCCTGAGTGGGTGATGAAGTCGATGACAGTCCAGGCGGTCAGGCTCGATAGAATCAATAATCAGAACGAATTGATGAAGGATCGATAAAAGATCGATAAAAGATCGATAAAAGATCGATAAATTACTTCTCGATTCCAATAAGGGATCAATATAAGATTGAGCTCTATAAAACTTTGAGTATCGATCCTTCCATGCTACATCAATCTTTTTTTCAATCCATCCTCTATTGATTACATATCGACCCTCTATCCATTACTTATCGATCTATTATCGATTACCTTTTGATCATTTATCGAATACCTTTTAATCTAAAATTGGTTACGGGATTATGCATCAATCTGTTATCGAGTAGCTATTAATTTTTTATCGAGCAGCTTTCGATCTTTTATTGAGTACCATCAACTGCTCTAACTTGGGACTATCTGACAGAACATGGGACGGCAATTCGGCCACCATTTCACCGAACCTCCAAAGTCATTTGATTTGAGTTAATGAGCGTATTAAAAAATACACGATTTCTCTCTGGCACGAAGTAGGCTTTTGAATCGAAATATGAAATCTGTAGTGGAACACACGCGGATGTCTGGAACAAAGAAGACCAAATTAGTGACAAAACAATGGAGCATTTGACGTCACTTGTGCGGCAAGTTACACCCGTTATTTGTTATTCCCATCAGGTGTTCCCTAATTCTCCAATCAGCGACCGGTAATTTTGAATGAATCATTTAACGAAGGCTCGTTATTTACAATGCAAATTCGTCCATCCATCGGGGTTTATATTTTAAGAATTGATTGTTTGATTGGATCGATAAGATTGATATCATATGGAATCAATATAATTCTACCATCTATAATTTGATTGTATCAATGTAAGATTGATAAGTAATCGATAAATGATCCTGACCAAAAAAATCTTGAGTTTTGATCCCCACTTGATCCCTTATTAGAATCGATAGTCAGATTGATATATTCAAGTGTTGGTATTTGTGACTCACGCAGATGAAGGTCTTAGTTTTGAAGAGGTTGGGTGAAGACAGACTTCTTGGGCAATTTGAGGCCAGTCCAAATTTTTCAGAATACCTAATTTTTTATCATCGTTCCCACTTATCAAATCATATCAGTTCATACATCAAAAGAAGCGTATTGGAGTTTAATGATCACTGAAATGGCTGTGTCATGATTATTTTTTTGACCCAAAATAAGATGTTAGGCAAAAACCAAAAAATGCTGACGTCAGCAAATCTTATTTTTTGAATAACTAGCACTTCAATTTCAGCAAGTGTTTCGGTAGTTTTAAGACTATGTAATCTTTTTCTCAGTTTCTTTTTTTTCGCATTAAAATTTGCCTGTTTGCATTTATTCTTGAATGAAAATATTTTTTGGGGTCCATTATTGAGGTATAATGTTAATATATGCATTGTTTGATAAAATCATCATATTGGGTGTCAGGGCAGTTATTGGAAGTACCTGGATTTTAAGCATGTTCAAAGTTCACATAAACTCGACTTTGTTTTTACAACGGAAACCAAACAAGGGAGAACAAGTCATTTAACTTAAGGTCAGTGCTCTGTGGTTGTGACGTAGTTTACCAAATTTTTAAGATAAAATGGCATGACTTTTTAAATAAAATTTTTAAAAATGACTTTTTAACAACTTTTTTCTATGTCATTTTTTTGAAGCCTCTTCGTAGCAGTGTCTTTCTACAGGGAATTTTATAGCACTTCATGGCAGATTAGAAAGACCTTCAGAAAACGGAAGCTTCTTCGTTTTTCATTTTCACATTCATGGGGAAGAATGAAATTTTCAGAAGATACTTTATTCGATATGGATTCCCATTCCCGTAAAATTGCGATTCCCCATGGTTGCAAAATGGTGGCTATGGGTAATTCCTTTGTTCCTTTGCTATTTTCTTTTATTCTATATAAAGTAAAGACGCTTCACAAATTGAAGTACTTCCACTAACTGCACCCCTCTTCTGCCCTGTTTAGTGGTCTTGAGTGACCGGAACTCAAGGTAATCATTATTTGAAACATGTTAGTACCCTAAACAGCCCTGGGGTTGACACTAACCTTGGTAATTTTTCTCTATTTGATTTATAATAAACACAAAGCCGAACTATGATACTATTACAAAGCTACAAGACCCAACATTTAAAGTCAAGTCTGCCCAGCATTATTTAGGTCTAAAACACCAGAAATGAATATCACTTTTGCATTGTTCGACGGAAGACTGGGAGAAAAGCTTTAGAAGACATTGTAGTGATGCACAATTTAATGAAAACAAAAAGCTGGCAATTTAGCCTGATTTAGCTGCCCATAATTTTAACACAAGAAATCTTTGACATGGGATTTAAGATTCAAGCTGATTTGGTAAGTCTGGAGGGTAAAAAAAATAAAGCTCCTATAACGAGAAAGCCTTATTGACAAAGATAAGACCAGCCTTTTTTAAAGGGGAAGTTAAGTGATTTTTAAGGTATATGTTTTTTCCCTGCAAACCAATCCTAACATCATAGAATTCACGAAAATCTCAACTTCAATGTCTAAACATCGATATATCTTTCATAAACACATACTCTTTTAGACGCAAAAACCGGTGTTTAAAAGACCCCCTTTTTGTTTAAAATTTCTTCTAATCTCTCTTTCGTGTGACGTCATTTGCTCCAGAAAGAATCTTTTTTAAACGATTTTGTAGTAGAAAAGAGCTGTATCATAACTGATCAAAACTTTTTTCAACCCCTGATTTTTTCAATATTTCATTACTTGATGTTTTATACGGTCTAACCATACTAGAATCCAAAAACCTTGTTTTTTTCAATAGAAATTCAATGGTAGCCACAATATCTAGGTATGTGAAAGTCGAATCTTTGTGTTTTCAGTAAGTTCCAGTAAGCTTTGTAAGTTTTGGACTTCTTTCCATGTGAAGAGGCCGTAAGTAAAGTTATAGTTATGAAACACGAAAGACAAGAGATATAAAAATTGTATTTAGACCATTCCTCGCTCTTTAAAGAGAAAAATGTTGTTAAATAATTCCTATTTCATGACAAGTCAACGTTAGTGAGTTAATGCTAACGTACGTTGTGCTTCCTATATCTAAAGTCTAGAACTTGTTTTTACCAGAAGGTTTTTCTAAAGGCTAGCTAATCCAGTGGGAAATTGAAGTCTGGAAGCAACTGGGTTAAATATATATTTTTCTAAATTCTAGGAGAAGTAAAGGAAGGAGGAACTTTTGAATCTCGAACAGTAAAGTCAAAGTCAAAATAAGAAACTTTTAAATGGGACATGTTAATTCTTTTTTTTTCTCGATGGAATCATTTTAAGCCACAAAATTCAAGTGGAACTAGCGATTTACCCAATCGGGATGAGGACTATTCGTGGACACACATTCCTCTGGAGAGCCGAAGCTTTTTCCGCATCTACAAATCTAGCATTTACGGTTGCTTCATCAAACTAAAATTATCACAAAAGGTCAAGGACTTACTAATCTTGTAGCTAGAAAGAATGAGAAAGTATAGGATCGAAGAAACGTGAAGAAATCTTGAAAAAAACGAATAAATGTCTAGCCAGGTCTAGCAGAATCTCTTTACAAAACACTGTTTATCAGTGCAGATTTTGTTTAAAAGAAAATTTCTGTTCGTCTTTTGGAGCAAATTACGTCAGAACAGATGCTCGTGCCATTCCTCTTTAAAGAACGAGTCAGGGTTCCCAGCGGTCAGGGAAAACCTGGAAAACCTGGAAAAAGTAGCTTTTTTGGAAAAAGTCAGGGAAAACCTGGAAAAGTCAGGGAAAATTTAGAAAAAGTAGTGAAAGTCAGGGAAAAGTCAGGGAACTTTTTTTGGAATAGTCAGGGAAAGTCAGGGAATTCCAAAATCAGTCAACTCCAAATTACAAATGATAATTGAAATGATATTATCCTTTTCATCTTTCATTTTTGCAGGTATTTTATCAGCCAGTAAGTATTGGTGTATTGTAAGCTCTGTGATATTTATTTATTCCACAGTTCTGACAGTTTTGTTTTACTTATCTCTTCATTAGTTTCTTTTATTTCGTTTTAGTGGTAGAAAAATGATCCGGGGGGGGCACTCAAGGTAAATGACCTACCAGACGTTCGGCCCTTAAGGGTAGGTTTTTCATAGTTCAGGAAGGGTAGGAAATTACAAAACTGCACTGAACTGGACTGTAAGGGTAGGAAATTGTGATTAAAGGCCAATTTTTTGGTAAAATTGGCACAAAATTGGTCAATTTTGGAGGAAAAATTTCACATTTTCTTGGAAAATTGCAAAAATTTTTGCCCTTTGAAAAAGTGCACTGTAAGGGTATGATTTTTCATGGAAATTCACTGCACTCTAAGAGTTCGATTTTAGATAGAAGCCAAATTTTGAAGAAAATCTTTTAGAAAGAGGAAAGAGGAAAGTTTTCATTCAAATGATAGCACGTTCATCTTTACATACATACGACGGTACCCCTTTTGTATCCTGGTTTTAGTGGAGTTTTAGTAGACTCACTTTTTAAAAAATATATGTATTGAAATTTTGTTAAGTTTTATTTTTTTATCTCAATATGGTGTTTTTCAAAATACCGTCGGGGTGAACGGTCAGGGAAAAAGACCCAATATTCTGCTCTGGTCAGGGAAAAAGGCACCTTGGTCAATCTAAAAGTCATGGAAAAGGGCCTTTTTTTGGAAAAAGTCAGGGAAAAATATTTCTCTTAAGTGCTGGGAACCCTGCGAGTTCTCTTTAAAAACTCCCTTTTATTGCAAAAAAGAGGGAGCTATATCTCGTAGAAAAAAGTGTTTCGAACGAATGAAAAGTAACCTGAGGCACATGATATTGTCATATAATGATGATAACAGCAAAAAATGGGTATCCTAGAAATTACTTAACTTCCCCTTTAAACTTAGTACCCTAAACGTACCACTTGATCGATTTGAAATTTATAGCACACCACCCCTCATAGCAGTTAGTACCCTAAAAATACCATTTGATTAAGTTAAAATTTATATTACACCACCCTTTACAGCAGTTAGTACCCACAAGGTACTAACTGCAAATTCCAAAAATCAAATATGACCCACCACAGTACTAACCCTCATGATGTCTGGTTCCAACTGCTTGACTCCCCCCCCCCCTGGGCTGGTAAATGATCAGTAAAAGTTTTCCAAAAGGCTGCAGTTACTTCATAGCGATCTAGGAGCAGCCTGGACTGTTCGGAATCGACTTTCTAGAAGGCCAATCTTCAAAGATTCCATTGCTACTAAACTGCTCTTAATACTATACCAAGAACGACCCGATTTTTAGATACTTTAAATCGCTTGTGGAGTCACATATAATCTGGCATGTCTCCCTACACGCTTATACCAGAGGAGTGATATGTAATTCCTTCAAGTGAGAATCAAATTCTGACTTCATGAATTGAAGGAAAGTTTGATATAATCACTACTCTGTCGTGCATTACTTGAATATTTTTCAGATAAAAATAAAGATATATGCAGCTAACATTGAATTTATTTCGCAAGCTTGGGTGGAGGCCAAGGAGTGTTGGCACACCTGGCAGACAATGGAGTGGGTAGGTATTGAACCCTGCTATGCCTCACTTTTTTCTTTAGTGGCATATTGTATCTCTAGTAATTTTGTCAGATTTTTTTAGCTTATACCTTTTTTTCCTTTATTTGAAAAACTTGTAAAATTAATTTAATGAAGTGAATTCAGTCACTCTCATTCTCATTCACTTCATTGTAATACATAAGGGCAATATTCATGAAAAATAATTTAGTTTTCCTCCATGACATGAAAATCTACCATCAAGGTGTAGTCAGGAATTTTTTAGATTAATTATAAATTTATTCTTATTTACATTTTTTAGAAAGAATCGTCGTATTAGAGCTGTTACTTCTGGAATGAAGAAAAGAATGAGAGACAAAGAAAATAGAATTGCCTCTGTTGAAGAAATGATTCAGTTCTCATATTTAACAAAGGTATCTTTTAAGACATTTCAATAACCAATTCCATCTCAATTCAATGAAATTGATGATCCTACATATGTGTTTTTCACTTTTTGTTTTGGCAAATAAATTTTGATTTAGCTCATCAGGTCCAAGCACTTTATATTATTAGTTTGCCCTCAAGACATAAATTTTTCATAGACCTTTTTGCTAATCAGGATGTCCTGTTGAATAATTAAAAACCTTTAAGCATTAAAACAATGGCAAATTAATGCATAATTATTGTAAGGTGGAATTCTTTTTTCTTATCATTGTTTTGATGCTGAAGTTTGTAATTACTGTATTCAACATGACATCTTGATCATCAAAAGGTCGATTTGGTCACCAAGTAAATTTTAGAGTTTCTCCACAAAAAACACAACTGTTATGCAAGTCAAATTGACTATTATCTAAATTTTAAGTTCGACTATTCTCTTTCGAAAGGAAGTAACCCTGTGCAAAATAAGTGGCTGTTGAGTTTTGAATCTATTGACACATCTAAAGTACAATAATTTATGACAATTCAAAACTTTATTTCTTCTTTCCAGGAGGAAGCTGAAATACCTAAAGAAAAATTGGAAGAAATTGAAAGTATTAAAAATCGAATGCTATGGCAAAAAAGGATTTTAGGACATGATGTTTTTGGTCTTGGTGCAGGGAAACCAAGCCCGTTAGATCATTTTATGGTTACTGACACTCGTAGATATTCTAAAAAAGACGATGAATAATAAAAGAGCGCTACCAGACTGACTCATGTGGATTCGAGTCGACGTGGAATTAAGGACTGTCAATTTGTCAAAGAAATTGTCAAGAACCTAATAATATTTTTTTTGTTATCTATTGCCATCTTTTTATAACATAACATGAACTTAGTTATTTTGAGACTATTTCTGAAATTTGACAATAATTATTGTTTGGAAAAGCCTCAACAAATTTTATTTTTTATTCATAGAATTATATTTCACAGGTCTATCGACCTCTACGAAATAATTTTAGATTTATAAATTGTCTAATTCTTCATCTGTCGTCCAGTCGTCAGAAGATATGGACAGAAGAGAAGACGTTGTTTTGGTCTTTGTCCTAGGTTTTCGAACTAGGCGAAGGTTTGTTCTAGGGCTTCCTCTTACATGCCAAACGAAATCGTCATTTTTTGAATTCATTTTTTTCGCCTTTTGGCACATATCTTTAATAATTTTTCTTTCGTTGATGGTGAAGTCGTCTGTGATGCTAAAGCCACCAATTTCATTGAATCGTTTCAGCTTATGCAGATTTTGCATTATCCGTTCTTTTTCCTCTATACTTTTTAAGATCAACTTGATTGGACGCCAATGTAGCCCTTTTCGGTTTTGTCCAATGCGATGATGGTGGGACGGTTTGATATCTTGAACGCCAATGTTACCTAGTATACCTTCAATATCTATTTTGTCTTGTTCCTGTTGTTCCTCTTTGTTGTCTACCTCTAATTCCACCATTCCATGTATAATAATATTCCGTTTTCTTGATTCGATGTCTCTTTCTTCATTCTTGTTTTCTTGTTGGTGTTCTCTCACTGCTGATTTGAAATTATCCTTGTGTTTCTTAGTTATTTCAGCGTATGTTTTTTCTGATGTTTTCTCTATGTAATTCGTCGTTTGCTTTATTTCTTCTTTTATAATCTGCTTGGTTTTTATTTCAAAGTCAGCCATCTTATTGGTTAAGATGTTTTCGATATCGTTCTTAAGGCTGCAGTTCTTGGCTAGCTGGTTTTTGAGCTTTTTAATGACGTCGTCCTTCTTCTCAATCTCCCTCTGCATCATATGATACGAGTTCTCACCTATTTTACTCATTAGAGATCGTGTTATACGCACGCAATTCTGACATAGATATTGTTCGTTATAAGTGTTGGCAAAAATTTGCAGCTGATAAAGCGGTAATTGTGTGCACTCGTAGTGTACCATGCGGTGGCATTTTCGGCATTTTAGACGGTTTTGGTCATCATCATCTGAGCAGGAGGTGGGAGTGCATGTTTGGTTTTGTTTAGCTTCTTCAAATGGTTGTTTTTCTTGCTTTTTGTCGGTTTTTTCGTTCATGTTTTTGATTTTGCTAAATTTCAACCATTTTTGAAGAACTACACAAAATGCGTGTTGACTAACTGTTGACTAATTTTTGATACAATAGAAAAGGTAATGCCATCAGATAGTCTTGGACAGTCAACAAAACTAAAACTTTCTTATTCAGCACCTTACTACCACTTTAGACATTGTATTCCAGTATATTCTACAATTTTTATTTATTTTCAGAATCAATATTACAAAACTTTAAAGTTGCAACTGGTATAATGCAAGCAGTCATTCTTGGGAATAATGATAACTCCATTTCAAGAACACGATTTTCACCAAGAAATCTTATCCCTGGACACTTTCCCATTTTGAAGTCAGAAGAGGAAGAAACTACTCATAAATTATCTTTTGATATAGCCCTCAATGGAAGAGCTATTGTTGTGGGCAATATGGTAAATTTTCCGCAAAATGAAAGTAACCATGATGATGTTGATGAAATACAAAATATTTACAAGTTCTATATGTTCTATGAAGGCGGGGTTTCATTGATGTATACCAGGAAAGACTCTGCAAAATTACACGATGATTATGTTATTAGTAATAATTATCATTTTGGAATAATGGCAATTAGTAAGGACGACGAGATCATTTTAAACGGAAGAATCCTTGAACACAAAAAATATAGTAAGATCACTTCTGGAAGACTTTCAAAAGATTTGTGTGCCATCAAAACTAATGACAGACTAATTTTTCAACTATTCTTAGAGTTATCTATAACAAATAATACACTGTGCCTTGTTATTGAAGGCCTTGAAAAAAATGCCTTCCGATCTAAAAACTTTTTCGAGGCTTATTTCTTTGATTGCAAACTTTCTGTGGAAGATAGAGTTTCACTTGACCAAAAATTCATGGTTGATTTAACTCAGCTTGGTCACATGTTTATTCGACATGTGTCATTTAACGTAATAGAAGATAAAGTTTTAATGTTATCAGATACAAGCTACTTGATTTATTCTATACGGAATCAGCAATTAATCGCTAGTCAAGATGTTTATTTCTTCACCTCCATTTACTGGTCTCATGATATGAGAAATGGAGAATTTTTGATTTATTTAGATATGCTACAAGATTCGATTTTCATGTACACTATAAACTACAACAATAAATCTTTAACAAAAATGAGAACAGTGATTCAAGTGTCAGACTTTCTTGGAATAGTGCCTAGAGAGGAATTTTCTAATGTTTTGGTTAGAGTTTCATCAGGAACATCTTTGGTCATGCTTGGTTATAAGAATGTATTTCTGATTGATCCATTTACTGGAGTTCTTGTGCAAAGATTGAAATCAAGTGGTGCTGATAATTCTTGTTTTGTTAAAGAGATAAAATTGAATTGGTGTTCTAACGAGGTTATAGTTTTTTATACCAACAGCAAACAAGAGTGCTTTGGCAATGTTTTTCATTTGAATATAAGACATGTTGATACTCTATTTTATTTATCGTTAAAAGTTTTATTGCTTAATCATTCTATTGATAGTTTGTTAGAAATGAATTTACCAAAATCCATTAAAACTTATTTTTGTTATTGAAATAATTATTTTTATAATACAATTTCTTAAAAGATTTGAGTTTATATTTTTTGTTAAAAAATGATAATTTTTTGACTTAGAATAATTGATTGACAAGTAAGGCTCCTTCCAAAAAATGTTTGGTGGTACTATTTTGATGGTGGTCTTTAAAAAAATGGTAGCACTAGTCAATTGTCTATTGCTAAAGCAGATACCAAAATAGGCTAAACTGTTTTTAATATAATAATTTTCATAATAAATTATTTATCGTCTAAAAAATGCACTTTCAGGCAAACTCTACCATTAACAAAAATTAGTTCTTGCTAATTTGAAATTCTTTTACAACTTTTGCTGCTCGCCAAAATTTGTTCTTGTCAAATAGATTGATGCACTACTTTCTTTGATTTTAGGAACTACTCAAGGATATTTTCCCCTCTATGCTCCCAAGCTCTTAGCTTTTCTATATTCTATATAAATTTCTGGATATTGAAGTAAGGGAAAGTTTTATTAATTTTTACTTTCGATCTATTTATTTATTTATTTCACTTCTTTTTCAGTGTATTTACAAAAAATTAAACAAAATTCAAATACAATGAAGTCAGCACTTCTTGGGCATAATGATGATTCACTTCCAAGAAAACGATTCATGCCTGTTGGACATAAAGGCTCAATTAAGGAACCTTTTTATATCGGTAAAAGGCAACAAAATCTTCCTTATTTCAAAAGTTTTGAAATGACACAAAATAATGAGAACTTGGTTTTATGTGAAGAAGCAAACACTAATCGCAACAATCCTTATTGCAAATGTATTTTTTCCTTTTACAAACTTGAACTTGACAGAATGGTATGCTGTAAAAAGTTTGATTACTCTTCAAGGAACTCTTTTCAATATAAATTGAATAAAAAGCGTTCTTTAGTAATTATTGCGTCACTGGATGATAGCGAAAGATCTATTTCATTGAGCTTTTATAAAATCGATGAAGTTAATGATATAGGAGAAGCAGTTCAAAGTCCCAAACCACAGGATCTCAACACAAGAATCAAAATTGAGAAAGGAAAGGAAAGCATCAATGAGTTCTCCATGGAGCTTTCAGTTGATGAGAGGAAGTTATGTATCATGGTTGAGGGTGGTGAAGGTGATCAATATTATTGCGATGCTCACTTTTACCAGTGTAATTTCACTCCTGGGAATGGATTAACATTAGTAAAAATGTTTTCAATGGATGCTAGCGTCATAGGAGTCGTCAAAGTAGATCCTGTTGTCTTCAACATGAGCGGTGATAAAATTGCAATGCTTACAAAGAATGGATTTCTAGTGTATTCCTTGGTCAATCAAAGTGTAATCGCAAAGCACTCTTTGAAAGATTTCGAATTTCATGAGATCGAATGGTCTTATGATTTGGAAAAAGGTGAAATATTGGTTGACTTTGATTATACGGCAAATGAAATATGTGTTTTTGGTTTTAACAGCATTGAAAAGACTTCAAAGTTATTGAATACGATTCACATTTCAACATTTGTGGAAGAGTTATCTGAGTTTGAAGCTTGGAATTCTGGGATCAAAATTTCAACTGGTACTTCGTTCATTATCTTTGGTGACGAAGATGTATATCTAGTCGATCCTTTTACCGGGCAACTTGTACAAAAAATAACACCGCCAAAAGACTGGGATAATGTTTTCGTTGACTTTTTTTGTCTAAATTGGTTTTCAAGCGAAATTTTGATTCTTTATCAGGGCGAGAAGGAAAGTTTTTATGGAAAAGTTTGCAAATTGAAAACAGGTTGTGTTGAATCACTTTTACAATCTGCGATTAAAATTGTGTTGTTGAATTATTCAGTCAATGACTTGATTGGAATGAACTTACCAAAAACTGTCAAGAGATATTTTATTGACTGAAATGAATGTCTGGATGATGGGCGATTAGATCATTAAAACCAGTTGTTGAGTTTTCTATCCAACTTTTTTTTTTAATCTTTTAAATAACAGGAACTGATTTTTCGCGGTATTCAAGCCTGTTCTAAAAAAAATGGTAGATTTTGATACATTGCTCTGTGAAGAAAAAAAGAAAAAGCCTGGAGTTCCTTATTTTTACAGAGAATTTCAGCCTAAAAGTTCCTTATCGAGTTCCTTATTTACATAGCTGCTAAGTTTGGATAATCCTTTCTTACTGTTCCTTAAAACTTGATTTCTTATTCTCAGCCTGAGCAGTTCCTTAACAATTCCTTATTTTTTGGACCATTTTCAGCCTCGAGTTCCTTATAAACGTGTTCCTTATAAAAAAAAAAAAGTGTAATATAAAAATTTTAAGTTTAGTACTACCCCTTCAATATTGTAGATAATTCACTTCGGAAATATCTTTCAAATCGTGTTTAACCTTTCGGATAAATCGTTTTGCCACATATTTTCGAGACAGACTTTAATTTATATTGAGTTATTATGCTTGAGTTAAGTTTTTTGCATTCTTATTTATCGGGAAATTTATCAGATGCAACTAAATCACTAACGGACCCAAATGTTGTCAATTCTATGGAGTTTATATTTTGATAATTTTATAGTATTTTGTATTATTTATTTTTGACCCAATTATATTAATTTATAATTTGCTATTTAAAATAGAGCTTGTTCGAGTTTAATTTATTTGAGTTTATTTATTGGAAAAAATGAGGGCCAGATTATGTGCACCGATGAAATATTATCTTGAAATTCATTTCAACTGGGTTTTAAGGTGTTTTTTTTTTGCTCAGTGAAATATTTGAAATTATACGGGAAAATCGGGTCGAGGCTCAATATGCTTAGCAAAATCACATTTTCAGCCTCAATTTGTGCTCATTTATTATGCTTAGACTTCGATTTGTTGATTTTCTTTGGGTTCATGGAAATTTCGAATCTTTAAGTCGGAACAAAGATGTAAATCAGCAATGCCCAAAACATGGCCTTGTCCGATTTTGAAGAACATTTTTTTCCGGCCGAAAATGCCGAAAATCACCGTTTTTTTTCAGATTTTCATTGGATTTTTTCGTTTTATGTTTTTTTTTTCAAACAAAAACTTTATTGATAACAATGCCAACCATCAAGCATGATTCAATTGTCAATAAAACTGAATTTTGAAGCCGGAACTTGTTTTTGCCGTATTGCAACAAAAAGGTTGTTGAATTATTATTTAGTCATAGTTTGTAACAAACAAATTGAAGCAATGGATCATTGCAACTCAAAATATCATGCATTTCTTGTATAAATCTTTGTTAGTATTTTGCCTACACTTGCCTGAAAACTAAGTTTCAAGAATTGCTAATAAACTATTTCTCGTATATATGTTGTCTAATTTTGATGACCATTTGTTTATTATTTTGTTTCTTTTTTTATATCCTTTTTTATTTCCATTTTATATTTATCATAAGGGGGCTGTCAATATAGTACGTACGCAAATGTTTTCCAGAAATTTGATACCCCCCCTTGTACGCAGAGAACAATAGAAATGATGTCATTTAAACAATAGATGTATGCTTTTGGTAAACCCCCTTCTCCCCCTTCACTGCGTACGTACTATATGGATGGCCCCTAGGTAGGTCTAATATGCATTGCGCCTGTTCAGTTTCATTTAGTTTCAAAATAAAGAAAGTAAAAACAACAAAGCAATAAAGTTAGACAATATCAATGGATATTTGAAACTTATCTACAACAAGACGGATTGCTGCCGTATTAAAGAACTGTAAGAGTCAATGGAATGATCATCCGATCTTTGGATCACCTGGACGCTAAACTCAAGAATATGACGGCGAAAATTCTCGTAAGAAATCATTTCTTCAAAGATGTTCTTTTAAGTTATGAGTAACCCGTAATACGGGCGGGCTCAAGTTTACGAAAAATTTGTGTAACGCAAGATGGTAGCTGAGCTGTTATTCTCAAATTTTGCCAGGGGGTTGATTCGAGGGATTTGACTATGAAAGTAGGATTTCCTGCAGTTTTTTTGACTTTTAAAAAAAAAGTTGATGATATGTGGTGGTTTTAATTTATGTTTAAAATTTCATTTTCATCTTTGATTGAGGGTGAAAATTAGCACTGCCTTCCGATAAAACCCCCGTCCAAGAAAAGTTTTGACGTTCGCATGTCGACCTCAAATTCGTAGATACAGCAACATTTTAAAAATCTTTTTCATTCTTATACACTGATGATACATTAGACGCTCTCAATTTGACGTTTTACTGCTCAATAAGTTCCGTTTCGATTAAATTGAAATCGCCTTCCAAACTTCCTGAAGAAACTCTCATTTTATTGTTTACTGTGCTAATTTTATTATGAAGATTTCAAATCATATTCTCACATTCAATTTGAAGTATAAAAAGTTTTTTGCAAGAAATCTTCCAACTATTTGATGTACTGCGAAAGCAGTAAAACTAATTCAAATCCCCCTTAAAAATAAAGTTAGAGATCGTCAACAATACCATCTTTATAATCCTAAGGACATTTGACGCGCAAGCTAAACCGGCGTTTGCGATGACGAGGACCGTCTAGTTATAGACTATTTCATTGTCTTAGGTAAGTTTCATCTAAGAGGAGCAAATGTGGAGTTTAGACGACCAACTTTCTGTGTTATCATAATTGTTAAAGTATATGCAAAAAATGTTCAGAAAGTTGGTAGTTCAAATCTTTTCTCGAAAAGGATTTAAATAAGTCATTGACTAGGTCACTTTATTGACCATGGTTTCAAAGATCCAAAGGAGGCTGGATCTGAAACTCTTGGATGGGAAATGTCACTTATTTTCCATCCAAAACGCAGGACCCGCGTGGTTTTCAAACAAAGATTTCGAAAAATATTTCGAAAAATATGCCGCTTAAAATCTAGTTAGGTATAAACTTATTTCTTTTTTTATGACTTTTGTTGACCAAGTTTATACCTAAGCTACTTAAAATCAAAGAAAGTATTAGATTCTATCCGACATTCTAAAAATCTTGAGGCGTCACTTTTTCTTGCTTGCGAAAGGTTGAAGATTCTTCTCTATTTAAACTCAATGGCATTGGCGTCAAATTCAATTGGGAAATCAGCCAACTTTTTATTTACTTTAAGGGCTCTGGCCATAGTGAATTTTTCATAATTGATGTGTTTAAAATGTGTTTTCTGACTGATGTAACCAACAAAACTATGACATGTTATACATTTTTTGTTAGACAAACTACTCCTGAATCTGAAAATTGAAAAATTGCATTTAAAAAATTTGATGAAGAAGAAAATGAAGACTTTTTCGAGGAAGAGTATTTCAACTTTGAAGAGCTTAGTTTCGGCGAAGAAAAAACATTTTGAAAAATTTTTCGCAGTAGATGGTGTATCTTTTACCGAATAATAAAAATTTTTGCGGAAAATATTTGTAAATGCTTCTTTGTCTCGAAATCTTCAAAATAGTGGTTTTTCATCAATTTTTCATCTGGATTTTGCTTAAAAAAACAGTCATAACTTTTGACACATCTTTTTAGAAAAATTTTCCGCAAAATTTACAATAGTTTAATTCTTTGCGGACAGTTTGAAAAAAGTTCGAAACAAAAAGGTTAATTACCCATTAAAACTTAACACTTTTTATAAAAGAAGGTGATGCACATATTATTAACGTCTCTTTAAAGTTCATAACGTCATTTTTGCAATTAAGTTCTTAATTACTCTTAAGGGGTTTGATTAATAAGCAATTTATAAAGGCCATTCTTTGTTAAAAGTGTTAAAAAACTAAAACATAACTTTTATGCTCAGATACTAAAATCAATTTTCTGACTATGGTCAGAGCCCTTAAGTCAAGCTTAGAATAGACAGGACAAAAAGTGGATTGTCTCAACAAGAGCTAAAGAACCTGTCCAAATTTTGTCATATGCAAACAAAATATATCCCGAATTATTTTTATTTTCTAGATGCTCTCCTAGAGATGAACCCTGTAAAAGAATGGGTTCCCTTCTACCTATTTCTCTTATCTCTCAGGTTGAGAGACCTTACAATTTCATTTCGTTAAGATAACATCTGATTCTTTTTAATTGTCACCTGATGAGACTGTCCCGGGGCACTACCCATATGGTGCAAGGTTGAAAAGATATGAACTTTAAATTAGAAAGAGTTATTTAAGATGTGACAGCGACTGCACGGAGTGAATTTATTTAAAGAATTTGTCTTCAAAAAGTTGATCAAACGATTCATAAAGGAGAAAAAAATTTATTGAAAAGTCATTCTAAAATCTATTTTTCTTTTAGATTTTAGAATAGAAAATTCTTCGAAAGGTAATGAAAACTTGTAATTGATAATGTGTGGTACGGATGATTTTTATTCGAGAAACATAAATTCTCTAATGCACGAAATATTGAAATAACCGGCAATAAATAATTGAATTTGAGTTTTAAATTGGTTAAATTATTGAACAGTCACACAAGTTGACTCAAAGTTGAAAGGATGACTTACTACACCTCAACCTTAAATCAAACAGAAAAATTAACAACTATCTTGCCGCAATCTGGCATGAGAAATCCGGCAAATTTAGAACGAACAGTTATTGCTGCCAATTGGATAACCTTCACTTATGTATTACTATCCAACACCTCGCTCATTTTCGGCTTACGGAAAACTAACAAGAAATTATCAATGTCTAAGAAACTATTTTTATACCTGTCTTGCATTGATATACTTTTAGTAGTGTTAAGTGTAGTGCAAACACATTTATCATTATATTATCCAATGTCTCTTCCCTTTGCCATTGCAACGGCTTTAACTCAAGGACTGCATTATGCAGATTATATACTTTTCATCACTATGACAACCATACGCTACAGGTCACTTCGTTATCCTTTGAAAAGGACGCCCGGTAGAATTTTCATTTGGGTGTTTTTGATTAGTGTTATCATTGGATCATTTCGTGGAATGGTGAGCTACTGGTCAGTAAGGGAACCCAGTGAGAAGATTAATTTTATTTCTGTAATTACTTGGTTTACAATGTTTTTATTAATGATATTAATATTGTTAATCGCAAATACCCTATCACTTCGCATTTTAAATAAATCTTTAACAAGCATAACCACACTAAATTCAAATGATAATCATACAAGCGTTCAGCGCACTGGTCGAAAAAACAAATATCCAGACGGGGAAAATTCGTCAAACAGAGCCGATAAAGCCGTATCTACACGAAGCATACAGAAGAAAAAAGAGGCTATCAAAACATTATTTTATATCACACTATCATACGTTATATGTAATTTACCAATACTTGCCATGATGTTGCTACATCTTGATGTTAATGCAGTTATGAAGATTTACCGGGAGCATCCAGGTACATTGGAATATGCAAATGGTCTATTATATTACGTTCTTCTGGTGAAAACAGGCAATAATGCGGCAATTTATGTTCTACGTTCGAAAGAGTTACGTGTTTTCTACAAGTATCGAATAATGAAGATGTTGGGATTGAGAACTTCCAATTATGTTGTGACAACAAAATCAAGGACAATCACAAAAGAAAGTAAATTTTAAATAGACTGGACTGCTAGTTGGGCTTGAACAATAGCACGCGGGGGAAAATGAGAGTAGGAGTTAGGTAAGATGATGAAGGACATTGTCGGCGGGAAGAAGCTATATCGGATCGCCCAAAGTTACCTTCTTTTTTTTAATTTTATTTTCTTATCTCTGATCCTGTTTATCTCTTTTCTGACTGTTTGAGTTTCTGAGACTTTGTTTCTCAATTCTGACTAAGTTTACATACCTGTATCATATTTTGACCAACCACATCATCGCACCGTGCGGGGTTCGAACCACAGATATCTGTAAAGCCCGAAGGGCTAGATAGGCAACTTTAAGCTTTCTCCAGCAAAAAAAAGTGAAGCAAAAATTTGACTTTTTAAATTTCGTGCCGATGGATAGGATCTAGCATTTTAATTGTTTTCGGAGCGCGAGATCAAAAAAAGGAGGCGGCAAACGCTATTTCACATCTCTCAAATCGGTGAAATTGCATATTTTAGTCACGTGACTTTGGTAGGAAATCCTTCCAAACCTAGGCTTCACTTTTCGATAAAAGCCGTGGATCTAGCCCTTCGGGCTTTACAGATCTGTAGTTCGAACCACCATCAAAGAAAGACCTTCGGATTCAGAAACCAACGCCTTATCCGTTAAGCCATCGTCACACAGCAAAATCACGCAATTCATAACAAATTATACCGAACTGGCAAAAGACAGGGGTAATGTTATTATAATATGGGTAAAAGTACCCCTTTTTTAAACCTGACTGAAATTCGAGCCGTTACTAGCAACCCTGCGGGGCCCAAGGCGCCGAGTATACACCGGCACAGTGACAAGCCGTTACTAGCAACCCTGACCCTACGTAACTATTACTTAATCAATTCCAAACAACAAAACCCCTGGAAACACAGATTCCGGGGTGACTATCAGCGATCCGTGGATAAGAAAAAAAAAATGAAGGTAACTTTGGGCGATCCGATATAACTCACTCCTTGTCGGCGGGAAAGACTGAAAACACCGCCTACTTTTCCTTGCCAACCAACGCAGCTCCTATTTTTGCCAGGTCCGTATAATATATTATTATGATACTAGCCGGTACCCGGCGTCGCACGCCGGTTTAGCTGTTTGCTGAACGCATTTAAAGGGACATTACAGTACTTGCGAAATTTGTAAACAAACTGTATGCAGCGGATACAAAATCAAAACAAATGTCACATGTCAAAATAAAAAATCAAACCAAATATGGCTAATTTTGATTGTTCAATTGTTTTACAAGTTTGTTTTGGACACGTGATTTTAATTGTTCTCTTTAATGACATGTGGTTTGCGCAATGTTTACATTTTACTACTGTAATGTCCCTTTAAAGTCTTTTGAGATGTTGGGAAGGTGGCTTAAACCTTAAACACGATAAAATCTAAATTAAAGGGAAGAATTCTCTTCAAAGTTTGACTCTATCCCTCCCGGCTGACGTATCTTTTAACCATATTTTGAAAAAAATTTTTGTGGTAAAAATGATCAGAAAACAGAAAGGGCGTCATTCCCAAATTACACCATACCGGCGACCAGCGACGTCCGAGACGGCTCTGCAATTAGATTTTTTTTCTCGCTTCGCTCGCGTTATATTTGCCGTAGTTCTTGATGTTTAGGAAAACTTTGATGTCAAGATAAGCGGAGTGAAACATGAAAGGCGATTCGTCGAAAAAAGGCAGCCCGGGGGGGGGGTACTTAGGCAAGAGAAAAGGGTATGGGTATGGGTATGTGCCGGCCTTAAGAGTGCCTTTTTTGAAACATGGCAGTTCGAAAAATCGGAAAATCAGTCCCACTAAGGATTGGAAAAATAGGAAGATTTCAACTTTTTGCCCCCAGAAAAATAGAAATTTGGTCAAATTATTTCCAAAAAGTGAATTAATATTCACACGAATTCCCTTGTTTCTTCTCCTCTTTATTCTGCTAAGGGTCCAGGAGGCAGGGTCGCCCGGGGGGGGGGGGCACTCAAGGTAAATGACCTACCAGACGTTCGGCCCTTAAGGGTAGGTTTTTCATAGTTCAGCTAGTGCACTGTAAGGGTAGGAAATTACAAAACTGCACTGAACTGCACTGTAAGGGTAGGAAATTGTGATAAAAGGCCAATTTTGGAGGAAAAATTCCACATTTTCTTGGAAAATTTCAAAAATTTTCGCCCTTACGGGCGAGAAATTTTGAAAAAGTGCACTGTAAGGGTATGATTTTTCATGGAAATTCACTGCACTGTAAGGGTCCGATTTTAGAAGCCAAATTTTGGGCCGAACGTATGGTCGTTTTCAGATCGAGTGCCCCCCCCCTGGGCAGGGTCGAAAGTCAGCTCGCAACCATAGCCCCCCCCCCGGAAGGCAGCTAGGACACGCAGACAAAAAAGCGTGATAGATAGCGCAATTTTATGTTGCTTTTTATAAAATAACTTCCTCATAATTCAACAATGACTTAGATTAGAATAATTTGTCTATTAGTTACCCATGTCAGAAGGTGAGGGCATCTGGCAAAAATAGGAGCTGCGTTGGATGGCAAGGAAAATTTGGTGGTGTTTTCAGTCTTTCCCGCCGACAATGTCCTTCCTAATCTTACATAACTCCTACGCTCATTTTCCCCCACGTGCTATCGTTCAAGCCCAACTAGCAGTCCAGTCTATTTAAAATGTACTTTCTTTTGTGTTTTCTACAAGTATCGAATAATGAAGATGTTGGGATTGAGAACTTCCAATTATGTTGTGACAACAAAATCAAGGACAATCAGAGTGCTCAATGATCGTGTATCAATAAAACGAGGGTTAGGTATAAACTTATTTCTTTTTTTATGACTTTAGTTGGCCAAGTTTATACCTAAGCTACTTAAAATCAAAGAAAATATTAGATTCTATCCGACATTCTAAAAATCTTGAGGCGTCACTTTTTCTTGCTTGCGAAAGGTTGAAGATTCTTCTCTATTTAAACTCAATGGCATTGGCGTCAAATTCAATTGGGAAATCAGTTAGCCAACTTTTTATTTAATTTAAGTCAAGCTTAGAATAGACAGGACAAAAAATGGATTGTCTTAACAAGAGCTAAAGAACCTGTCCAAAGTTTATCCTATGCAAACAATATATATCCCGCGAATTATTTTTATTTTCTAGCTGCTCTCCTAGAGATGAACCCTGTAAAAGAATGGGTTCCCTTCTACCTATTTCTCTTATCTCTCAGGTCGAGAGACCTTACAATTTCACTTCGTTAAGATAACATCTGATTCTTTTTAATTGTCACCTGATGAGACTGTCCCGGGGGACTACCCATATGGTGCAAGGTTGAAAAGATATGAACTTTAAATTAGAAAGAGTTATTTAAGATGTGACAGCGACTGCACGGAGTGAATTTATTTAAAGAATTTGTCTTAAAAAAGTTGATCAAACGATTCATAAAGGAGAAAAAAATTATTGAAAAGTCATTCTAAAATCGATTTTTCTTTTAAATTTTAAAATAAAAAATTCTTCGAAAGGAAATGAAAACTTGTAATTGATAATGTGTGGTACGGATGATTTTTATTCGAGAAACAAAAATTCTCTAATGCACGAAATATTGAAATAACCGGCAATAAATAATTGAATTTGAGTTTTAAATTGATTAAATTATTGAACAGTCACACAAGTTGACTCGAAGTTGAAAGGATGACTTACTACACCTCAACCTTAAATCAAACAGAAAACTTAACAACTATCTGGCCGCAACCTGGCATGAGTAATCCGGCAAATTTAAAACGAACAGTTATTGTTGCCAATTGGATAACCTTCACTTATGTATTACTATCTAACACCTCGCTCATTTTCGGCTTACGGAAAACTAACAAGAAATTATCAATGTCCAAAAAACTCTTTTTAAACCTGTCTTGCATTGATATACTGTTAGTAGTGTTTAGTGTAGTGCAAACACATTTATCATTATATTATCCAATGTCTCTTCCCTTTGCCATTGCAAGGGCTTTAACTCAAGGACTGCATTATGCAGATTACACACTTTTCATCACTATGACAACCATACGCTACAGGTCACTTCGCTATCCTTTAAAAAGGACGCCCGGTAGAATTTTCATTTGGGTGTTTTTGATTAGTGTTATCATTGGATCATTTCGTGGAATGGTGAGCTACTGGTCAGTAAGGGAACCCAGTGAAAAGATTAATTTTATTTCTGTAATTACTTGGTTTACAATGTTTTTATTAATGATATTAATATTGTTAATCGCAAATACCCTATCACTTCGCATTTTAAATAAATCTTTAACAAGCATAACCACACTAAATTCAAATGATAATCATTCAAACGTTCAGCATACTGGTCGAAAAAACAAATATCCAGACGTGGAAAGTTCGTCAAACAGAGCCGATAAAGCCGTATCTACACGAAGCATACAGAAGAAAAAAGAGGCTATCAAAACATTATTTTATATCACACTATCATACGTTGTATGTAATTTACCAATACTTGCCATGATGTTGCTACATCTTGATGTTAATGCAGTTATGAAGATTTACCGGGAGCATCCAGGTACATTGGAATATGCAAATGGTCTATTATATTACGTTCTTCTGGTGAACACAGGCAATAATGCGGCAATTTATGTTCTACGTTCGAAAGAGTTACGTGTTTTCTACAAGTATCGAATAATGAAGATGCTGAGATTGAGAACTTCCAATTATGTTGTGACAACAAAATCAAAGACAATCACAAAAGAAAGTACATTTTAAATAGACTGGACTGCTAGTTGGGCTTGAACGATAGCACGTGGGGGAAAATGAGCGTAGGAGTTATGTAAGATTAGGAAGGACATTGTCGGCGGGAAAGACTGAAAACACCGCCAAATTTTCCTTGCCATCCAACGCAGCTCCTATTTTTGCCAGATGCCCTCACCTTCTGACATGGGTAACTAATAGACAAATTATTCTATTCTACATTTTTAAATTATAAAAAAGGGTACAAAAATCTTATTTTGTTAACTCTTGAAGATCAACGGTATTATTAGACGATGCTATCGTCCGTAAAATATATTATTATGATATAGCATAGTTTGTATATTATCTAAAACGTAATATGTTTCGCGGCGGATAGAGTCTGTGCGAGACAACAGCTACTCCCGAAAAAAAAAATTCCGTCTTTACGTTTGTTCCTCTTAGATGAAACTCGTCATAGACTATAGCATAGTCTACGGTATTATTAAAGTTTTTTAGTCGTTTTATTGCCGATATTGTCTTAAATAGGTTTTAAATGCTTGTTTACAGAATTAAATTATTTTAGTATAATAGCTACGCTTAAATTTATAAAAACATTTTTCAATGTCTAATACTTTTGTCAATATAGAGCGAAGTTCACATTCCTTGCTCTTTTGGATGAACTGAAGGATCTCCTTACAGGTAATCTCAAGCATTGATACTACATTCCCTAACAAATGTTCATAAGTGTCATACTTGAGTTTATAATGTTTTCTTAATAACGGAACTGCTTTTGCTAGTAGATCACGTGACAACAAAATGGCACCGTTTGTAACGAAAGTTAGATTTTTAGAAGTGATTAGATTTGTCGATTCGTCTGGTAAAGATAATATTTTTGACGTCACTTGTCCAGCGTATAACTTCTGTTTAGGTAATAACGGATGGTGAAGTATGGAGTATAAACCTGACGGCTTAACAAAATTCTCCATCTCCACAGTTAATAAAAATTTGAATCGACAACTATTCAAAGCCCATGTTAATGCACTATAAAACTTCATAATCTCAAAGAATCGATGCTCCATTAAATCGACTCGTAGCGTATCGTTTTTTATCGATAATTCATTCTCGATGTGTACTCCTTTCGCGTAATTCGAAGGATAATTAGCGATAATGAAGACACGTTTCCATTCCAGATGGTGTCTACCGTGACGCGATTCCAAATAATCAACACTGCCCCAAGTTCGGCGTACGGCTTCTCGCTCCTCAATCTGATTGTATTTGGAAAACACTAAGAATAAAACAGTCGAAGTTTTTCTTCCACATAATTTCTGATCGTCTGTGTAGTGAACAAAGTCGCCAGCAGGTTGACGATCTCTAACTAAACGTCTTGATGGGTCTAAGTTCAAATTTTGTTCTGTTTCCAGACTCGATTGACGGTCAAATAATTCTGAAAAGGTCATGAATTTCGATTGGAACATTGACAAAATAGATTGTAATTTTCCTTCTTCTCCAGCTATATTATTATGTCCTTTTGATTGTTGTTTCAAGTCGTAATAGAATTCATTTTCTTCGTTCAATTTAGCTGCTTGATGGTAGGTGCACAATACAAAAAATTCCAATATCATTAAAGTCAAAATGAGTGAGATTTTACTGAAATTACGCTTAATGTATCGTTTAAAATTATTTGCCATATTGATATATGTGTAGTCTCTCTCTCCTCTTTATAACAACAAACCAAAATTTTCTTTTTGTGTTATATTATACATGATGCGATGTGTTTAATGTATAGCAACGTTAATTGCCTGTCATTAAAAATGAAGTAATTATTTCCTTTACAGTGAACAGGAAGTGATTGAAAAAGTACTTAGATGTTCCCTCGCCTTAGACACAGACGTATTTGAAAGATAAAGCCAGCTAGATCCAAACAACCTTTGACTGTGCCGTCTGGATTAATTTTGAGGAAAATGTCGCGCGGTTTATCTTGGCAGACTGGATTTTCGGTGTACTAATGAGCCTAACATTTTCTGAAATTTCAAGGGAGTTCAGTATTTTCAGTTGAAATTCAAAGAAAGTACATAAGTCACAAAACCAGGAAGTTATTTCGCCCAGAAATAACCACGCGCGATGTGTTTGCGGATTCCTGGGTTTAACTTCAAGCTTCTCACGCGTAATATGAATATAAAGTAATAACAGAGTATCTTCTGCCAGGTGTAACATAAGCACCCATTAAAACCGCAGTAAAACTCTACCACTGAATACAACCTAACTGCGATGATTACATTAAACAGAGAAATTTTTGCGGGAATTTAATTTGGCGGTTAACTTGAAAAATTAAATTTGGCGGGAATTTAATTTGACAGATGACGAAAAAAAAATAAGTTTGGTGAGAACTTAATTTGGCGGATTCTGACCAAATCCGCCAAATTTCTTTCCCGCCAAAATTTCTTCCTTTATATGTAATCTGGGGCAGTCAGGATCAAAATAACTGAGAATACAGTGAACTGAAGATGACATAGATCGTAGGCGATTTAGATGGTATCGATTCATTTGAGTTTCTACATGCGGTTATAGTCGGTGTTAGAGGCTGTTTTAGGCCAATACCAGTGTTTGACCTTTTTATAACGGAACAAATTGTTGAAAGTGCTAGAATTCATGATATTCAAGACGTAATGTTTTTTACGGAAAGACCCCAGTTTTTATACCTGTAGTGGCAAATTCTATACAACTCTTTTGTCTAGTTTAAATTTGCCACTACTATTTAAAACCGGGGTTTTCCGTAGAAAACATTACGTCATTATCATGAATTGAGAGGAGTCATAGAAACTATATTTTTTTTCATCATTAATTTCTTGATCTCCAAAAGTATATTGGTTCTTTTTAACAAGAAATTGGAATATTTTATGTATGTATAAGTAATATATATAATGCCCATTCTCCTTTATGGCTCTGAAACCTGGACCATGACAAAATCTATGGAGAAAAGTCTTGATGGGTGTTATACCAATCTCCTAAAAAGGGTTCAAAATCTTGATTGGAGAGATCACCCCAACCTCGCCCAAATCTACCAAGGTCTCCCTAGAATCTCTTCTGTTCTTTTTTCCAGGAGGCTAACTTTCTCCGGCCATTGTTTCAGAGCAAAGTATTGAAATAGTAAATCAATGGGCAACCTTATATAGAAGACGCTTAAAGATAGGTTCGTCGGATAAGATGCTCACCTGGGGGGGGGGGGGGGTCAGGCAAATTGACCGACGGGTATTTGCGGCGGTTAAGGGTATGTTTTTCAAAATATCAGAAATGCACTGTAAGGGTGGACTTTTGATAAATGCACTGTAAGGGTGGAAATTTCATCAAATCTTGGAAAAATTGCAAAATTTTGCTCAAAAATGTTGATTTTTTTTGCTCTAAAAGAGTTTAAAATTTGAAAAAATGCACTGTAAGGGTATGAATTTCACCGATTTTTTTCTGCACTGTAAGGGTGCGATTCTAAAAGCCATTTTTTTCGCCGCACATACCGTCAGTTGGTAAACCCACTGCCCCCCCCCCCCCGGGGATGCTCATAAGATGATATAGATAAGAAATTACATAAGTCGCATTGTGTAGGTATTGTCAAAGACAAGACTAGTTTTGCAATCAAATAGTAAATATTAAATGTAAGGGAGAAAAACTACGAATATAATAATATATAATATAATACTCATAGGAGATCAAACTGAGGAGAAAAATCGAATGTAGAATAGACTAGACGTATACACAATCAATCAATCAATCAATCAATTAAGCGATAAATGCATCCTTGTTCATACACAAAGCAAAGTCAATGCTGTAGGAGAACAGCTAAAACGTTCGTTTTTGAAAGGTCACTTGGCAGAAATGATGAATCCAACAATGATCAAAAGGATCTGTCAAAATTTTTAAGTAGTTCCTCAAATCTGAGGCTCAGATTTATCGTAACCAGTACTTTTAGTTTTGGCCAATTTTCAGCTTCATGTTCTTATAAATTTTTCTTATAAAAAGTTTGAATAGGTTTTTGAGATAAGTATGCAAGACATAAAATTTGGCATAATGAGAATTTTAATTTATATATAGATTGTCCGCTTTTTTGGAGAACACTATATGACAAAGTTATTCTTTAAAATACAGCGGTTAAAAATTCATTATTTACAAATCACAATAATTCAACAATGAAGCACTGAACGCCAAAAACTATATAATAAACGTAATTAACATATAAAAAAGATTTGGTTTCGTAAAAAATATAAGAAATAGTTTGAATCAAATTATTTTATCGTGAACATGAAAAATATGAGCAATCTAATTTGCTAAAAATGCGTACATAAGTGCTTTCTTTCATATTGTACCGTAAAAATACAAGACCGCGTTCCAATAAGGGGTCTGGTAAGCGAGAGATAATATTTCTTATCATCAACATGAAAAATATGAACAATCTGATTGGCTAAAAACGCGTACATAAATGCTGTATTTCATATTGTACCGTACAAACAATGAAGTATAAGCCCTAAGGGCTGGAAGTCAATCTCTTTGGTAGGATTTGAAGCCAACAAATCCTACCAAAATTGCGCGGCCTTGAGTAGCTCGCCTGGTTTTTACACAAATGACAGATTGAAACTAAAATTTACCGCTAAATTTCGAAAAAAAAATCTATTGTAAACAAAGGAATTGCTAGATTCAATCTGTCGTCAAAAATGCGGCGCATTTTTTAAGGCTTCACTTTTTCTTGCCTGAGAAAGGTTAGAGATTGAACTCTAGCCCTTCGGGCTTTAAACTCAATGCGTACAAATACAAGACCGCGTTCAAATAAGGGGTCTGGTAAGCGAGAGATAATATTTTTTATCATCAACATGAAAAATATGAGAAGTTTGATTAGCTAAAAACGCGTACATAAATGCTGTATTTCATTGTACCGTACAAATATACGAGACCGCGTTCAAAAAAGCAGGGGTTTGGTAAGCGAGAGATCATATTTCGTACAATCCTATGATTAGAAAGAATTTCTATTCGCTTTTAATACACACTACCGTTCAAGCCCGACTAGCATGCCAGTCTAGTGAAGAGAGAAAAGTTTGTTGACATTTTTCAAGTTGATGATAATGCGACGTTTCAAAGTTTCGAGAAAGAAGCGAAAAGCATCCTATATATGAAAAATTAAATGTTGACACCAGGAATTTTCAACTTTTAACCTTAATAAAACCAGCGATTCACCATGGGCCTCCAAAACACTCAAGTCTAATTTATGTCAATCTTAGCTCTTCTCAGAAAATAGTTAGAAAGATATTGTCAACTTAAATTTCAGTATCATTTTAGGCCTTTTGTTTAATTTTTTCTTGTCTAATTTTTTTTTGATTCAATACATATATCCATTAAGTATTTTCGCTTTAATTATATGGTTGATTACATTTAGCTTAGATTTGTAAGGGACGAGCGGGCGATAAATCCGTAATAAACCCGCTTTTTTGTAATCGCCCTAAACAAGAATTTCTATTGGTTGAAAAGTATCGTACGATATCTTCAGAGCATTTTGATTGGTTAACAAAATATCGCACAAAATTTTTAAGCAAATATAGATAAGAGTGTCAATCAAATGTTTTTTATAGTTTCGAATGTTTTTATAAGTTTCGAAAAAAACAAAAAAAACAAAAACGATTGATTGTTTTTCAATTCCTTTTTTGACCATATAATTAACGTGGAATAACATAGTATTCTCGGGTGATTTTGGATTAATAACCCCTCGTTTCATTGAAAATATTTTCCTCGGGGTTATTAATCCCAAATCACCCTCTAAACCATGTTATTACTAGTACTTATTTTAAAATTTTCAGCGAGTAAAAGTACAATTACAAGAAGAAATAAAAAATATACATTACTGTCAGTTTCACCCGAAGGATTATCAAATGTAAAATGATTAACTTCTACTTCAAAAAAATTTCTCAATGTACACATAAAATCCCATTGGTATAGAGCACTTGGCACAACAAAGATTACCTTCATGTTTCTAAACAATGGAAATACAATACTTCGCTCTCCACCGTTTCATGCGTTGTTCATCCAGTGTATATAATAAATTCATGGTATAAATTGAAGCCGAATATATTAAAAAAAAAAAAAAAAAAAAAAAAAAAATCAACGAAACTTTCGTTATTACTTTAATGTTCCCAGGAAGCTCAACAATGTCTTGACAATGAATCCGGTTCTTCACACCTTATTTTTTATTCTTCGCAGCTCAATTGGGTTCAATTGGCTGGTCGAACGAACCGATAAACTTCCATAAGAGGTGACACTTTTTCTGTCCGTCAAACTTGATTCTGATTAAACATAAACGGAAAATTAAAAAAAAATAAAGAAAAATAAATATACACAGTTTGGGTGAGGGGCTGGAGAAGTATTAGACAGGAGACCCGTCGTGTGTTTTTTTATAATTTGATGTACACAAGACGGGTTCGAGGACTTACATTTTTTATAGTGGGAAATTCGAATTTTGCGCTGTCCTCACTTACTAAAATAAAAACCAAATTTCGAAAGTTGCGCTTTCTCTAAGAAAGTGTGACCAGTAAAAGAATAACAAAATTTGATTGGCTATGTTTTCAACCGTTATTAGGATCTGAGAAATTCAAACTCTCAGCCCGTACCATGCTATACATTTCGCCATCAGTTTATCAAAGAAGAAATCATAGCATGGATTCCCAGGCTAGAGAAGTACTCTCGGGTGCCTAATAAACGTACAGACCAAAATAAACGTACAGGGGAGAGAATAAAATTGGAATTAATAAACGTACAGGCTGAAATAAACGTACAGGCGAGAAATCAGAGCTAAAATGAATAAACGTACAGGCTAAAATAAACGTACAGGGAATAATCTACCAATTTTTCCAAAGTAGAACATCCAGGTCGAAACGACAGACTTAAGTATATGTATATCTCTTATAAATCAATGATAAGTACTAAATAAGCAAAACGTTTGAATTTACTCGTGTAACACTCGAAATCTCCCATAATACGTTCGAATGTAATTAACGGCCATTCAACATATCTTACTTGAACAAAAAATAACACATTTTTTGCAGTATGAATTGGGCGATATTGGGTGAAAATAAATAAACGTACAGGAGGGAATAAACGTACAGGCGGGAAAATTCTTCAGAATAAATAAACGTACAGTTCCTAATAAGGTGCGTACAGGCGGGAAATTTGACACAAAAAAAATAAACGTACATGTACGTTTATTAGGCACCCGAGAGTATAGAACCTACAAACAAGATTCTTTTGGTTTCTTCATTGCGTTTTCATTGCATTCTGAAATATTAGTTGAAAACAAAATTTCGTCATTGATGATGACGTCATTATCGCCCCTCTCCTTTATTCAGGATCATATATAACATTTATTTTTTTGATCTTATGACCTTTAGAAAATTCACCCAAAATTATATAGTCTAGTTCTAAATTTCACGTATTTTAGACCATATTGAGCGTCTAATAGTCAATTTGCGAAATTGTTTGTCACTCTTCTTATACCGGTTAAATGGTCTCCAACATTTCTATCTTGACATGACGGTCTCTCTATTGTTTTATCATCATCAAAAATAATTTTCCGGAGTTAATTGATCTGATTACTTCGTTTGTCTTTTTCTTATTCTTAGAGAATTAATGAATCTTAGGAAATTCCACTTTTTTGGAAAATACCCTTTTTTATACCACAAGTAGTTATAAAGCGCTCCGCGTAGGTTAAGAAATCAGAGCGCGGTCACACCAAATGATTTACCTCCGCTTATATAGCTGTTGTCATAACAACAAATATTTTTATCTATTTTTTGATGTGACCACTCGAAAAAATGGAAGAAAAAATCCTGAATTCGAGGAATGACCTGTTTTACCTTATTGGAACTAATTTTGGCGGGAACTAATTTTCGCGGTCGAAAAAAAATATCCGAAAAATTGCATTTCGCGGGTTTTAATTTTCACGGTTTTTTCCATTCTGGAATTTTCGCGGGTTTTAATTTTCGCGGTTTTGCCCTTTTTTGGACAAAGTTCTTTCATTTTCCTAGGGATTTTTCAAATTTTTCGATAAAATTGGAAAAAATTGTATTTCACGGGAATTAATTTTCGCGCTTTTCAACTCTCAAAACTTTTCGCGGGATCAAATTTTCGCGATTTTGACGAAAAACCGCGAAAAACGCTAAAATTAAAACCCGCGAAAATTAGTTCCAATAAGGTAATATGCGAAAAATAAGACTTGGTCGATAGCAAGTCTTATCGTAGTTTAAGAAGAATTCCTTTATGCTTAAATAAATTGGTCTATTGAAAATGGCGATTTGTGGAGAGTTTCTAAACATCGACCAGAAATGGCGACCACGACCAGCGACCACGACCGGCGACCAGATAAATTTTGGTTATCGAGTTTACCTGCTCTCTCCACCGTAGAGAACATCCAAATCGAGTCCTGATGTGGCTTTCAAATGAACCACTGAGCACGTGGCTGAGAATTACTCTAGCTAGAGAATACTAAAAGTAACTTTTGACGTTACCAGTCATTTTCTAGACAAGGTAACACTTTTTGACAAAAATATTGACAGAGCAACTAAGTGTGCTGCCTGTAAACTTTATTACACCAAATATTTTAATTGTACCGAATGAGATGCCTTTAGTATGAATAGATAGAAATTGTCAGTAGGAAAAAGCTGGGAAGGCCAGTTTCAGAGATATCAATCTCATCAATTATTCTATTTTCCTTACATTGTCAAAATGACTTATTTTGACAAAATAATGATCTATGATGATCAAATATAAAGCTTCATAGATAAATTCCGTCACAAATTTTGCCACTAATTAATTTGATGCCGAAAATACAAAAGGATAGAAATTGACACTCTACCCACTCTACATATTCAAGCTCCAAGAGCGTTGAAATGGCTGCTCTACACGTTTTGCACGTTGCTTTATCATCACTGTAGGTGAGACAGGGGTGAGCTTTACTCTTCAATTCGATAAATAAATGATCATAAGAGAAAGACTCTACGGTGGAGAAAGAGGAAAAACTCGAAAACCCAAATTTATCTGGTCGCCGGTCGTGGTCGCCATTTCTGGTCGATGTTTAGAAATTTCCGCGATTTGTGTTTACTTTTCAAATTTTGAAAATTTTGAAAAGATGTGTGTACATATTTTTTTGCACACGCCATTACAGTCAATCCATCCACACAAATTTTTATACTTATTAGAAATGCTGAGTGAAGTTTTCCGACGCGCCGCTTAAAATAAGCAAAAATGGTGATTCCTTTTTAGCATTAGCTAAACTTATATTTTGGTGCGACCGCGCTCTCACTCCCTTGTTAGCATTTGAGAAGACTGAATAGCTTTGTCTCAGATGAGAAGTCACTCTTAACAAAAATTACTGTAGGGCTACTACCATTCATTTTAAAAGCAAATTCAACTATGTTCGTATTGCTGCGGTGGCACTTTAATGAAATTTATGGCTAATTATCAAAAAAGTGATGATGTATAATTCTAAAAAATTTTTTTACCTTCCTTATCATCTTTGGTATGATCGTCTTTGGCATCATCATCATTGGCATTATCCTTTGATCTAGGTTCGACAGGGTCAGCATTGAGAATTTGTTCATAAGACGACGAGCTTCCTTTGCGGCAGCATCCAAAGTAACATTTTAAAAAGAACAATACGAAAGGAGCTACAACCATGCAACCTTTGAATGTCCATTCAACGGTGACTTTGGAGGTCGATGTTAAGCTAACTAACATTGTGATTAAGGATAAAAATGGAACGACGATTGCCGTTAAAATGAGATACACCTTATCAGAAGAAATTTTTGAGCATTTAATTTCACAGCATTTTCCGTCTTTCTGTTCGATGTTGCAGAAAGAAGCAATAAGTAGAATGATATTTGTCAAGCTTCCGATTAAAATGATACTTGATGAAAATGCAACTGCGGTAGGCAGGTAGGTATGCGGATTTCCAACAATAGAATGGTTCATTGTTGAATTCAACGTTGAAGTTGAGTTAGTAATGAAATCCGCAGTATTGGTATTATAGACCAACTTTGCTAAGAACGGAATGCAAGCCATAAAAGCTAGAAAGAAATTATTCACGATGACCAAAATAGGTGTGAATTTTTCGAATTGACGAACCACAGAGTGGTGTGTGAACCAAATGATGCAAACTCCTAGGTAGGTGCCGAGATATGTTTGAAAGTTGTACCTTTTGTCTGTTAAGCAATGCCACAGCCCATACTTTTGGATAGCACTCTCTGTTGGGAAATTATCTGTAGAGAAATCAATAACCAGAATTGTGCCAACAATTACAAGTGCTCCGTCAGTCAACGTTTCCATCCGTTCTCGCTCGATACAACCCCAATATTTCCAAAGGGAGTTACTCGAATCTTTCCACAACCAGCGACAGAAAGCTATGACATATGGTATGAAGATGGCCAGCGCGATGGTTACATAGCCCATATAATGCACAGAACCCCATGCCATTAACAGTGTAAATAAGAAAAGGACACAATACCAGAAAGTTTCTTTTTCTTTCGCTATTTCGACATTGTCAAGAGCTTGGTATTCTACACTAAGCAATTTTTTCCAGGAAGCATATTTTAACATTACCAGCTCAAGGACTTTCTCTAACAGCAGTAAAAAGTTCAGAGAAACTGATGTATGTAGATCGGGATAATTGCTTGCGAGCCTGACACCAAATGGCAGGAAGGTGACAAACACCAGAGATAAGAGATTCAATATAGCCAAAAAATCATCAGTTTTCCCAATAATCTTCTGACGAACGAGTTGCAATTCCCATACAGAGCAAATGACAAGATGTCCACCCAAGAATACAAGGAATTTGGGAACATGTCGTGAAAGAGCTTCTTTCAATGTTTCTTCTCTCTTGATATTAAACTCTAGCACAGGAACAATAAGAAGTGTTGCAGCTGTGGCAAAGACAGCGTCACCGTAGCTTCTTAAACGACCTGGTTCCGTCACATCAGCCGAGACACCGGCCTTTTCATTATTGTTTTCTTGAACAACATCAAACATTTCAAAATTTTCTTTGTTTCTTGAAGAGCCTTCTTCCATGTTTGATATGTCTTCAGATTTAAAGTCTAAAGTAGATTGATATTTTACAAATATGATTTCTTTGAAAAAATGAGTGCTAGTGGATACCCCATGAAACCACATACCCCTTAAAACCTATACTTTTTCGGTACCTATAGATATGAAAAAATCTTTTTCTTGTTTATGGTTGGACCCCAAAGAAATCGTAAAGCCCTCAAAGTTCTATTTAAGGCTCATTTACGATAATGGCAAATAAAATCCGAAAATCGACTTTCTCCTAACAAGGTCATATTTCATACCAAAATGGAGATTTAGAAAAACATTACTAGCATACGTTAAAAATTATGAAGTCAATAAAAGTTTTGACCCTTCAAAGGCATTTTTTGACAAAAAACAGGCGCGATTGCAATATGAGCATAGGTCCAGAAAAATAAAAACATTGTTTTCGGAATGGATTTCTAGCAAGTATTACAGTTTTGAAAATATTTATAGGTATAAATGATCTACTCTCGGGTACCTAATAGCCGTCCCCCCCCCGCTAATTAATTTTTCGAAAATTTTCCACCCAAGACATTCTTATTCCAACCCCCCCCCGCCGCTTATTAACTTTTGGAAAAATGTTTTTGAAAGTTCCTTTATTTGTCCTAATTCTGCTGTATTAGCCTCCTTTTCAAAAATTTTCCACCCAGGACATTTTTATCCAACCCCCCCCCCCCCCGCTTATTCCAATTCCCCCGGCTATTAGGTACCCGAGAGTAATTGAAGAAAACCATAGACAACGCACTTTAAGGGGGTAGTCATATGAGAAATTTGAAATGTCATTTTTTAAACTTTTTGTTATATCTTGTGAAGTAGTAAATATTTTTCAATGAAACTTTCCACAATTGTAGCTCAACTATAAAGGATATGAAAAATTAAAAAAAAATTCTAAAAATAGCAAAGACGGGGGTAATATCGTCCAGGGGGTAAAAGCTATAAAAATATTGTGTCACCTTTTTAGGAAAAGCTAAGAAAGCTATTCAAAATTTTTTTTCTGGTGAAGGTTAATATTATGAAAGTCTCCAGAATGAGTGGAAAATTTTTTCAAAATTTCAAGCCAGGGGGTCTGGAACCTAAAATTTGTACTTTTCAGTTTAAAAGTCAAAAAATGATTTTTTTGAAAAACTGCTTCATTCATCCTGAGGCTTACCATAATGGAAAACTACCCTGAAAATTTCAAGTCAATAGCTTTTCTCAATCCTGAGAAAAGGCTGACAAGGTGCGCGAAAACCCCCTAAAACGTGTTTTGAGAAAACGGCGCAGAAAGTTGAAAATAGAGGTTTTTCTCAATTTTTCTGCGATACATAGACCGTTTTACAAAATTTTTATTGTGGTTGACCAAAATGGATTGACACATAACTTTTAATGTTGAAAAGGTACTGGAAATACTAAAATAGTCCAAGTTTTTTGAAAAAATGGCCTTCCACGTGCTCCGGGAATCTCCAAGTATTTTGCATCGACTCTGCGTACAACGCCGTGAACATGGCTTTTAAGTCAATAAAAGTGCATTTTCTCATCAAAAAACATATTGCCAACAAAATATATCATCCTTGTGCTCTCTCAAATCTGTTTATATCATTTACAGTTGAGTTTCAGTGTTGACCTTAGGGAAACGTGTCTTCAGGTTGAACGTCAATCATGCGCATAGTTTTACTCAATTTTCCAGGATCGCCTCTGGCGCCATGAGGCATGAGTGCCATGATTCATCAAAGACTAGATTTCTACTGGATTTAAGACTCATAATGGATACATCATTGAATGTGTTTGGTTCCTTGCTTCAAACTTTATTCAAAGTCTATAGTCCATCACTTTGAAAAGTTTTTTTCGTAATGTACAAGTTTTACTGTTCGAAAACATCAGTTCGCAGAATCAAATTGTTGCTTTCACTCAAAATAAAGGCTTCCAAAGCTTTCCCAGATGTGAGAAATGAAATGAAACATTCAATAATATCATAATTCAATCCAAAACAATACATAAGCTCAGTTTCCATGTCAAAAACACAGCTGACTGCCTCCAAAATGTGAATGTTTTTGAAAATACCACTTCTTCGGCTACCATCTTTAATTACGTCATATTAAGAAATCCCGGGGAAAAAAGGCGGTATTGACTTAGACGCCCAAAAAGGGCGTAAAAAGAGCTTTCATTTGGTATGTCATGTAGGCTGCATGCATCCCCAAATTAGTTTTGATATAGGGGATGCGAATCGGGCTCTGATATCGCTTCCGAGAAAATTACCGAATATCTATGTATTTTGCAGGATTTTGGCGACTTGCATTTTTCAAAAAACTCGATGTGTATTGTTTGAGTTATTTATTTGATGACGTAAATAGAAATCAAATAAAGATTCAAATAAAAAGAACATATGGCTAGAAATCTCTCTTTCTCCTCTCTTTCTTTTTGTTTATCGAAATTAATTGAATTAGCAAACAAAACTCTCAAGATAACAAAAGACGACAAACTGTCAATCAAAGTTCTCTATCATTCGACTCTTTTTTTGGTTAGCAGATTTTTTGCTAAGCTCGGAACGGTTTTGTGAGCCTGATTCGCATCCCCTATATCAAAACTTATCAGAGGGGATGTGTGCAGCCTATATGTCATGATGCTATGTTTAGAGCAGCCATACGGAAATGAGGCCCTAGCAACGGATGCGATTTCCCGTTGCTAAGGAGAAAATTGTTTACCAGGGCTCATAAGAAACCCAATATATCGGCAGATATTTATGCTACGGCCTTGAAATTTTCAGGGTATGTTCAGGAAGGATAAAGGATCCTAAAAAGCCCTAAATCCCGAAATTGATAAATTTTTCACCAATTTTCAAAATCTCATATGACTACCCCCTTAAACATAAAAAGTTTCAACCTCAAATTCCACCTAGATATTTAAAGTCTATTCACGATAAGTGTGCACTCTTTTTTCTTTTACCTATAACTTTTGAAGGAATTCTTCAATCTTTATAAATTTGGTGTCATTGGAAAGATATTAGTGAGTGGAAAAATTTAAAATAAAAAAATCTTCAAATTAATTCTGAAAATGAAGATGAAAATAAAGAAGAAAAAAATGAAGATCTCGTAGAAAAGTGCTATAACTATCATTTTCACGGAAGTGAAACCTTGATCATAGAACGTCATCACTGTGAAAAAATTCCTCAAAAATAATCATTCAGTCAAAAGATATCAAACAAAGTTATAAGCTAATTGACGTCTAAGAACGCTGTTTTCTGCTGTTTTCTGCTGTTTTTTGGGGTCAATCACTTATTAACTTTGTATCATAACTTTGTATTGAATAAATATTTTTGTAAATTTCTTCACAGTGATGACCTCCAAAGATCAAAGAATATCTCCAGTGAAAATAAAAGTTATAGCACTTTTCTACAAGATCTTCAATTTTTTCTTCTTCATTTTCATCTTCATTTTTAGAATTTTTTTGAAGATTTTTTTATTTCAAATTGTTCCACTCACAAATATCTCTCCAACGATGCCAAATTTATAAAGATTGAAGAATTCCTTCAAAAGTTATAGGCAAAAGAAAAAAGAGTGCACACTTATCGTGAATAGACTTTAGATACACGCTTTTTTTATAAGAATATCTTCTATAAGAATATCAGGGTCCTTTGTTAGTGATAAATTGAAACTTTGAGGAAGAAATGTAATTTTAACCCAAATGTTCACTCACAAGTCCAAAACTCTCAAATGTTTGTAAAAAAGTGAAGTCTAAAACAGTAAGAATACGTTAAAAATATTTCACCCACAATTTTGGCACTTTCTTAAGAATACTTGACCCTCATCACTATTCTTATAAAAAACCGTGTAGATGGGTTAAAGGGTTTTAAGGGGTATCCACTGACACTGTCGAATTTCATCTACAAATGAGCTTAAAGGTTTACTCTGTTTACTCTTAGGTTCCAAATAAACGGACCTCCCCGCTTGTTAACTTTTCAAAAATTTTCCAACCGCCCTGGACATTAATAGGACCCCACCCGTTTATTATCCTAAGGGTTTGCCCCTACTATATTTGAAAAAATCTTTCCTGGGTTATAGGGTAAGAATTTTCACTAGTGTTGACAAATTTCTGCAAAATCAGACCAGTGTGGCTATGCTGAAAGTGAACATTTTGGGTAAAGTACTGCAAAATACCAACTCCAATAGAAAACGTGACCAAATTGAAATTTTACACACTGTCCTAGATTATCAATAATTATCACTGGTGAAAATTTCAAGTTAAAGTTCTGGCAGGTGTTCAATAAAACAACGGGTCCCAAAATTACGAAATAGGTTTATAGATTCTCGTAATTTGAGCCGAATGTTAAACATTTTAGCTAAAAATTAGCAAATTTTTGTCAAAGGGTCAATTTTCGAACTTTGGCTCGGACATACACGTCACCTTCCAGCCTAGTACCCATCCCGGTGTAACCGTAAATCTTTACTCCCCGGAAAAAATCACTCCCTCACTTATAATTTCCCGGGAAAAAATGACCCCCGGAGTAATAATTACCTGAGAAATTATTACTCCCCCGTGGAAAAAATTACTCCCCTTCAAATTGCCAATTTATTAGCTCTAATTAGGGGGGAGTGTTATTTTCCCAGTAAATTATGACTCCCTGGTGAAATTCAAATTATACATTCGATTTCGACATTCCAATCAATGAAGTCACTTGCTAAGTAGAGACGTTTTAAAAATGTATGCATAATGTAATCCATAAACTTTATTGTTGTGGTTGCTGTAAAAGAAAACCTAGCCATAAAATCATCTACAAGTTAAAGTGACCTGTTGTTACCCCCACCCATCCGTTGAACTGTACCCCTGGTGACGCCAAGAACATTTTCATCCGTTCGGGCAAAAATCAAAGAATGCTATCCCAACTGTAGCGATTTTTTATCTTCATTTTTCTGTTGAAATATTCTACTCTAAGGACCTGAATAATAGAGGGGTCCAAATATAAAAGGGGGAGGGGGTCCGAAATTTCTGTAAAATATAATAGATGGGGGGTTTGAATAAACGGGGGGGGGGTTCGAAATCAGTATAGTCAAGAAAGATGCCTTTTTATTAGAATCTTTATTTTATATATATTAACGAACAAGACTTTTTTGAATTAAATTTCAAGAATTATTTCAAAATAAAGAAAACAGTGTTGCAGTGTCAAGATGTAGCCAGGTTTTTAAAATATCTCTCTATTTTCTAACCCAAGCAAATCGCACTCAAGAAAAAAGTTTAAATTCAAATTAAAAGTCAAATTAACAGTAAAAGTTTCCATATTGATTTTGTTATTTATTCATGATAAACAGGAAAAAAAAGATTAGGAAACCGAATGTTTATCGTGATCTATGCCAGTTTTTTGGTATACTATCAGGGGAGTAAAAAATTCCCGAAGGGAGTCATTATTTTCGCATAAATTTATAATCCCGGAAGTAATAATTTCCTGGGAAAAGATTACTGGGGAGTAATTATTTCCCAGTAAATAATGACTGGAGAGTATAAATTTTGGGGAGTAATATTTTACAGTGACACCGAGCGCTAATACATCATAATACTTTTCAATTTCAAAAAGTTTGCTGACACACTAAACTTAAAATGTTATTTTCTTTCGTTTTCTTTCGTCTATCTCTCTCCATGACATATAACACAACACACAACATCACACATATCGATTTTTGAGGGCTATTTGTGATATTCATGACGTAATGTTCTCTACGGAAATACCCCAGTTTTCGCCAGTAGTGGCAAATTTAAACTAGACAAAAGTTGTATAAAATTTGCACTGCTACGAAAATCCTGGACGTTTCCAGAAAACATTACGTCATTGATAACATTACTATGAATATAAAGGACAGGGAAATAACCTAACGAATTATACGAGAGTGGCATACGAAAGGACACGAAAGAATCTTGCAAACTAGTGGATGAAATCACCACTCGTGTCTTTCATTCTTGCAACCTTGCATCGATTAGTTATTTTGAAATAATTTTTATATTTTCCCTGACAGATTAAACAGCAAAATTTCACGCGTTCGGGTCTGGGAAGAAGCTTTGACACGTAACCAGATAACGGTGTTCGATTGTCCCGCAGTTTTCAAGATTTACTTATACTAGGTCACAGTGCAGATCTAAACCACACTGAAACGACCGCCTTCCATCACGCATCACGCTCGCGAAAGAGCACGCACACATTATTAACGTCATCTCCAGTACATTTTAGATTATTCATTGAAAACAGATTACAATATAGTCATTTTTCATGTCTCGATTATTCAACTCTGAATAAAAGACATTCAGCGAAAAAAAAGAGAAACACCTGGGAATCTAGTTAAAAAAACGAAAGTAAATGGTAGACAAAGTAATGAGCCAAGGCAAAACGAGATTAGCGTACCACTATGAAAGAAGCCGCCTCCGGCGGTCGATCATTTTATAAGAAACAATTCACTGTGAGAACTAAGTAATAAAAACCTCTGTGAAATATTGAGAGTTAAAAAACAAATTCGTTCAGAGATAAATGGTAGGCAATTGTATATGGAACAATCTGACTCTTCGCCCAACAAAAGTACTAACTTTTTTTGCAGCTGGAATGATCATTGAGCACCTTAAAGGCCCCCCGCTTAAAATACCATGGCTACCAAATCGTAAACAGAATCATTGAATTTGGATCTTTTAGACCTTTCCAAGCCATAAAAACATAGCAAAACTAAGGTTATCTTCTAAATTAATTAAGAAGTTCACCATGAATTTAATTTATCCAAAAAGAATAATCAAATACCAAACAATAAAAAAGTAAACCAAACTTATTGTCAACCTCTTGGTGTTTGAATCAATTTTTTATACTCCTTATGTGATGGTCAAAAATGTTGTTTAAACAAAAAATGTATATGTTTGCGTATGTGTCTTTCTTGCCAGAACATAAAAACATAATAAAACGAGAGAATTCACTTCGGTTCTATGAGACGAAGAGGATTCCATCCGGGGGAGGTCATTCAAGGTAAATAACCTACCATATGATCGGCCCTTAAGAGTTTATTTTCCAAGCTTCCAAAAGTGCACTATAATGGTCGAAATCAGCAATGAGATGAGAAAACACTCCAAGAGTGTAATACTTTTTCCTGAAAATGGTCAAAACTTTTCAAGAAAATGCACCGTAGGGGTCGATTTCTCGCTCAAATTCTGCAAAATTTTCTCTTCACTGTAAAGGTCCGATTTAAAAGTCATAATTTTAGGCGGCATGTATGGTCGCTTTTGAATCAAGTGACCCCCCCTAAAGGGTTTCATGAAAAGCATAAAACTGAATGACGTATCTTTTCCCTGATCCTTTCTCTATCAAATTTTCTGAGAAATTTGTACTTTCATTTTCGAAAAGAAGTTTTTTCAAGTTACTGTACTGTTTAAAAAAATACTATTATGAAATCAAAATAGCTTTCGCAATCGTCAAAACACATGATACACTCAGGATTGGTATTCTTGTTGACTCGGATGATTCAATTTATTTTGAGATCATGAAAAAAAAAAAAAAAAAAAAAAAAAAAAAAAAAAAATTAGACGTCAAATATTTTTCTCGAGTTCAGACGTTCTTTTTGGAGCTCTGAGTTTTTTCAACAGAATTTTTGAAATTTTTCTCAAAAATTTATAATTTTTGACCAATCTTTCGAAAATTCTTTCACCATCAACCAAGATGAAGAAGATTCTTCGCAGTAGCCGAGTCAGTCCACCATCACCATCACCCTCTGCATCTGGCGAGCTCAATACAAGCATAGAAGAAATTCAAACATGCCGACCATCGCATTGCATCACAGATCGTAAAAAGGACCGTTTTAACTGTACCGAATGCATGAGAAGTGTACATTACTCTTGCACTGAACTTCCAGCTTATTATATACAGCTTATCAAAGATAAAAAGAAGGGCATCAAGTTTATTTGCATAAACTGTGTCGAAATGTCAAAGAATATTGCCAACAAGTATCCTTCTACAAGTCAACAAGTCAAATCATTAAAAAGAGACGTTACGAACTGTGAAAATATCATAAAGGTGAAAGCAGAAAAGGAGAAAGAAATTCTCAAGAAATGTGAAGCTAGCAAGACTGAAGCTGATTCAAAGAAAAAAGAACTTGCAGAACTGAAGAAAAAAATGGACAAGAATCCTGCACTCCATACTTTGGAGTACGTCGAACAAAAAATGGACGCGAACATGGAGAAGTTCAAAGAGGATGTAGAAACACTGATCAAAACTGAGCTAAAATCCATTTTAAATAAGTCGTACGCTGACGCTACTAAGATCTCGGGAACATCCGAATCAAAACAAACAACAATGAAGGAAGCAATTCGTGAAGCATGGCGAGAGGAGGACGCGGAAGAGAACGATAAATTCAAAAGGTCTTCCAACATCATTGTTCACGGATTAACTGAGCAAGAAACTAATGACGACCTCAAGTGGGCAAAAGATCTTGTTAGAGATACACACTCCCGGGTTGAAATCAAGCGTGTCACTCGTCTTGGAAGTCCATCACAAGAGAAGAAGCGACCTCTTTTGGTTTGTCTCTCAAACGAGAGAGAAAAGTCCACACTCTTTGGCAATCTTTGTCTTCTTAAGGGTATTGAAAAATATAGGGCAGTCAGTATCACTGAAGATCTAACACCCGATGAAAGAAACCAATTAAAAAAACTTTCGAACCAAGCTAAAGAACGTAACGCAAATAATAACTCTGAAAATGAAAAATGGAGAGTGCGGGGAAATTCAAAAAACGGATTCTTCCTCATCAAGATCAAGACGAAACCCCAAATAGAGAATGCAACCAAGAAAGTTGTGTTCAAAAATCTCACTCAAACACAAAAAACAAAAGAACAATAAATCAAAAAAGTCTGAATCAAGTCCCTCGCCATGATCTAACAATAAATGGTATCAAGTTTTATTACTGCAACGCTGATATTCTAACATCAGGCAAAAAGAAAGAACTTATACAAAACGTAGAGAAACAACAACCACACATTGTTGCCATATGTGAAGTAAAACCAAAACATGGAACACTAAGAGAACTACACGAGTACGAATTCAAAGATTATAAAGTTGTTTGTCATACGAATATGGATACCTACATTGGCCGTGGAGTTATCATTCTTGCCCACGCATCAGTTCAGCATTTGATTGTTAATGTGACCAAATCAATAAATCAAGTCAACTTTATTGAAGCTTGTATCATAGAAGTTCGCCTAAGTGGTAATGACTTACTGGTTTTTGCATGCATGTACCGCAGCCCTACCAGCAGTAACATGTCGAATGAAAACAACATCAGACTTAATAAGCTCATTTACGATATTTCATCCATCAAAAAATATTCCCATAAATGCTTTGTAGGGGATTTCAACTTTCCTACAATTAACTGGGAAAATTGGACGACAAAACATCAGGAAGAAAGCAAAGAAGAGAAGTTCTTAGATACTCTCCGCGACTCTTTCCTCCATCAGAACGTAGACGAACCAACACGATGCCGTGGAACCGATGAACCATCTTTGGTTGATCTCATTCTAACAGGAGAAGCCAACCAAACACAAAATCTGGAATATCTCAGTCCATTGGGTAAAAGCGATCACAGTTCCCTGACCTTTAGCATAAAGTGCAATGCATATGTAAAGCCCACATCGGAAAGGTACAATTATGATAATGCTGATTTTGAAGCAATGAAGCAAAATCTTGAAACAGGTAACTGGCAAAGGATTTTTCTAGATGCGGCTAATGACAAATCAGTCGAGGAACTTTGGCAAGTTTTCAAGAATAAAGTAAGCGAATTGCAAAACCGTTTCATCCCGCTCAAAACGATTGGAGGCGAGGGTTGGAGAAAGAGAGGAAGAATTCCTATTCCAAAAGATCTCAGAACTGAAATAGCAAAGAAAAAGCGTCTACATAGAAAATGGATGAAATCATCGCCGCGAGAGAAAGACGAGAATCGCGTGAAATACACCCGTGTACGCAACCGAGTGACGAAAATGATGACACAAGCCCATAGAAATTACGAACGGAAAATCTGCAACAATTCAAAAACAAAACCAAAAGTTTTCTGGTCACATGTCAGGAGCAAAATGAAATCTTCCAGTACGGTATCATCATTACTTGAGGCACCAAATGACAAAAATTCTTTGAAACATGAAGACCATGAAAAGGCGAATATACTTCAACGTCAATTCTGCAGTGTTTTCACAAGAGAGCCTCCTGGGGAGCTACCGGACTTCGAGAAAAGAACTGAGTCCGTAATCGATGAAATCCATATAACAAAAGAAATGATCCAGATCGAAATAAAACATCTAAATCAAAATAAATCATTTGGTCCTGATGGAATACATCCTAAGATGCTACTGTCGTTATCTGACTACGTCTCTGAACCTCTTGCAGTAATAATGAACACATCATTAAAGGAAGGGTCTCTACCAAAGGATTGGAAAGAAGCTCACGTAATACCCATATATAAGAACAAAGGTGCTCAAAATCTTGCAGTAAATTATCGACCTGTAAGCTTGACATCAATAGTATGCAAACTGATGGAGTCAATAGTGAGAAAGCATATTATGGAGCATCTTCTTGATCAACATCTTTTATCGAACAAGCAATATGGTTTTATCAAAAATCGATCCACCGTTACGCAACTGTTGTATTACTTGGATACGTGCTGTGAAAGTACATCGGAGGGAAAAGTGATTGATAGTATCTATTTTGATTTCGCAAAGGCCTTTGACACTGTACCTCATCGTCGTTTATGCCAGAAACTATTAGCATACGGCATAGATGGTCCGATAATGTCTTGGGTAAAATCATTTTTAAATGGACGAACCCAATCAGTGAAAGTAAATAAATCATTTTCGACAACGGATCACGTGGTTAGTGGTATCCCACAGGGTAGTGTCCTTGGACCGTTATTGTTCGTTCTTTACATCAACGATCTTCCTGAAAGAGTGATATCATCATTTATACTCCTTTTTGCTGATGACACCAAAATCTTCCAAGAGGTCAACACTATCGAAGACTCTATTTCCATCCAACAGGATATAGACGCGCTAGTTAAGTGGTCGAAAGAATGGTTATTAAATTTCCATCCCGACAAATGTCACGTACTAACTATTGGCAAATTCTCTGACATCAAACATGCCTATCCATATTGTTTGGATGGAAATCAGCTTGAACATGTTTTTGAAGAGAAAGATCTTGGGATTGTGATCGACTCAGAACTTACATTCGAGGAGCATATTGCAAAGCAGGTAAAGAAGGCAAATTCAATACTAGGAGTGATTAACAGGAGCTTTGAACATCTGAATCCATCCATCTTCCTAGTACTATATACTTCGTTTGTCCGTCCGCACTTGGAGTATGCTCAGTCGGTATGGTCACCTAAACTTCGAAAATATGTTAATTTGATCGAGGGTGTACAAAGACGCGCCACAAAACTCGTGCCTATCTGCAAAGATATGTCCTATGAAGAACGCTTGCGCATACTTGACCTCCCCACGCTTGAATTCAGGAGACTCTTTTGTGATATGGTCCAAGTATACAAACATCTCCACTACTACGATAAAAATACTCTTCCAAGTAAATTATCGACTCGAACACGTCCGAACAGGAGACACAAAGATGAGCTGATACCAAATTTTGGTAAAGATGGATTCCGAGGCGCACAAACCAACTCGTTCTTTTACAGGAGTATACCAAACTGGAATAGATTACCAAGATACGTTGTAGAGGCAAAGACTGTCAAAATCTTTAAAGAAAGACTCAACGAAGCTTGGAAAAAACATCCGAAAAGATTCGAGACAAGACAATTGTAATCAAGATCCGGTTCTCAGAGGCCCTCGTGTGCCTTGAACTTGTATACATTATTATTATTATTATTATTATTATGACGCTGCTCTTCTAGCCAGAGTTGCTTTTTAATTCCGCTCGATATTTCTATTAAAGACATTTTTAGCCTATTTGGAATCGAAAATAGATCTTATTTTCATTAGCATTCTGACGGATGCCAGTGTGTAACAACTTACTAGGCAAAATCCAATGTTATTACAATATTTTACAGGCTAATCGATTCCAGTGTTTAAGAAAATCGACGCAACGCAGTGACTGAAATTTGTTTTGAAAAATAAGATCCAACAACGGTATCATTATTTAGTTGACAATATATATATTTCGATCAATTTGATCATCATCAGGTCTAAAATCAAAAATAAAAAGTAAGAATTAAAATTCGTTTAAGGTTAAAAAATGTTTTCACATATCTACAGTACATACAACTCCTCTTCATACACTCTACAACAAACTAATTAAAATCAAATTCGCTTGAAAAAATCCCGAAAAACATTGCTGACATACTAATTATGTTGCAAGTCTCAAGGGAGACAAAATAAAAGAAAAATGGATTAAAACTTTATTGTAAGCACGTGACTTTTAAATTCATCCCTAGTGTTTAACTCAGGTTTCAATTGGTTGATTAGAAGTGCCTCGAGAGTCATTAAGTGTCTTTCATTTCTCGATGACGCAATGATTTCTACGTCATCAATGGACAGTTCACAAGCGCACGAATTCATGTGTGAGCCAACTGGAACCTTCAATGATCGATGTTCCTTTATCCGCGTGATAAGATGTCGGCATGTATATCCAACATAGCACGATTGGCATCGTGAACAGACAATTTTGTAAACCACACAGCTTTTAAAAGGTTTTTCGATCTTAGGTTTGAGTGAAGGTAACACAGTTTTAAGCTTTTTCAGAGTAAAAATCACACGACACGGTGCATTCAGTTTAAGCAAAGACTTCTTAAACTGGTCAGATATCTTTCCACGATATTCTACAAACAGTTTCTTTGGTTCATCTACCTCATCCTTCTCCTCTTCCGCTAAAGTCGGTGCGTCGATTTTCTTCAAAGTATCAGATATAATTGATTCGACAAATTGATTTGGGTATTGGTTTTTGATTAAGATATCGCGGGCACGTTTTATACTGTCATCACGATTTTGACGAGTACTGCATGCTCTTGAAATCCTATGTAACATACCTACAACCACTGATCGTTTGTATTTTAAGGGAGCAAGGGCGTGGAAATTCATAAGTAACCCTGTATCCGTAGGTTTCGTGTACCATGTTGATTCCAATTTTTTGTTATTTCGAATAATACGCATATCCAAGAATGGAATCGAGCCGTTATTCTCGCGTTCTAAAGTGAACTAAAGTTTTAATCCATTTTTCTTTTATTTTGTCTCCCTTGAGACTTGCAACATAATTAGTATGTCAGCAATGTTTTTCGGGATTTTTTCAAGCGAATTTGATTTTAATTAGTTTGTTGTAGAGTGTATGAAGAGGAGTTGTATGTACTGTAGATATGTGAAAACATTTTTTAACCTTAAACGAATTTTAATTCTTACTTTTTATTTTTGATTTTAGACCTGATGATGATCAAATTGATCGAAATATATATATTGTCAACTAAATAATGATACCGTTGTTGGATCTTATTTTTCGAAATTTGTTTATCAGGCCTTCTGACACCTACTATAGGCCTAAGAACACTGCTAAATCGTTCATTTTGCTATCCGATCACCACGTTTAGCCTACCAAGCCAAACACAGTGACTGATATTTGTTTATCAGGCCTTCTGACCCCTACTATAGGCCTAAGAACGCTGCCCAATCGCTCATTTTACTATTTGATCACCGCGTTTAACCTACCAAGCCAAACGCGGTGACTGAACTTTGTTTATCAGGCCTTCTGACCCCTACTATAGGCCTAGCTTCTCGGCCAGGATGTGAATCACTTAAGTGTTGAAAATCCTGTATTATTTGTTAGTTCGGATGTAAAGCCGCATGTTAATCACTTCGGTGTGGATAATGCGGTTAGTCCACGCGCAGATATGTTAATCACTTCGGTGTCGAAAATCTCTGCTTTTTAGAAAATATTACACATAATGGGAATAGTAGGTTTAATGAAAGTCCTGTGAACGGGATAAGGACTTCTTTCCTACAAAGTCAATGAAAACAGAGATATTCAATCCTCTAATTATCTACGTAATTACAACGTTTCTCAAACTTTTCGTGATTGCAGGTGTGAAAGTGTCTAATTATCGGATAATTGATACCCCCAGGAGGGTTCCAATAAAAAAACGCCGATTACTGATTACTAGTACTGTCATTAGCCTCGTGATTTTCATTTTAATTAAATAATTTTCCAATGTATTTTGTGGTACTTTGAAGTATGACTAAGGAGACCCCACCATGGTTGGGGCCGAGGAGAAGATAAATTTTAAAATTCAAGCGCTTTACTTTAGCTTTAACGTTATCTGAATTTCATAATCAACTGTTATCGGAAGCTTTTTCATAATAAAAAATTCACCAACAATCGGCATAAGAATTGCATTTCAAACCGTGCTTTCCACCCTTAAAAGTGTAACATGATGAGAAAAACTAGTTGTTTTTTTCGAGATCTAAAATCCTCGTGTTTTCATTAGAACAACGATGACATTTTCAGCCAAAGGAAAGAAAATTTTGAAAAACAAGGCCTTTATATAGCGAACTGGCTTCACTTTTCTGGGGATGCAATCAACAGAAATTGCACCCCTTGTAGTAGTACTTTGGCGGTGCCCCTTCTACAAGCAATATACGATTAATATTAAACCATCAGGTTATCTACTCTAATGAAACTTTCATCATTGTAAGGCTCTATTATTGTTAGGGTTAGTTTAAATAATCAAGCACGCAACCACGTAATCCGTTAGGTACCTTCAATTTAGGTATGGAGATATGTTTTTTAAATCAAAAGGCTAATTGAAATTATAGCGTTCAGGCTAAAAAGACCAAATAAATAATAAACAATTTTCGCGCCTCTATTTTGAAAACGGAGGGGGCATGACAAATAGTGGCTAAGGAGACGCAACCATGGTTTGCGTCGACAGGCAGGTAATTTTCAATTTTGACTCCTCTCATTTGGCTAAAACCGCTCCTTTTTTCATCTGATTTAATTTATTAAAAAATAACGGACGAAAAAAATGTTTTTTTATGTGAAAAGGGGAGGAGGCGTTGCCCCTTCTCCGGTGGCTGGTCCCTTTTAAATTTCATTGAAGTTGAACACTAACGAGCTCCAATTAGAGCTCTTAACGAGAACACTAACGAGCTCCGTACACCTCAAAAGGCGGACAGCTCTGATTAGCAGACAGATTTTCGGACCTACCCCGGTGGGGTGGAGGTCCTATAAATTAACCTGTGTTCGTTCGTCCGTTCGTCTGTTACCAACTTTTCTCAGGATTGAATCATAGGAATCTTTTGATTTTTGGTACAAAGGTGCAAAATGGTGGTGGCCAAAATGTGACGGAGCCCGATTTTCGAAAAAAAGATTTTGGGCAAATTTGGGCCAAAAAACGGCTAAAAAACGGTTTTTTAGGACTTTATGAAAAATTGAATCATTAATATTTTCTGATTTTTTGCATGAAAGTAGGGTAACATCATAGGTAAAAGATGGCTCAAGCAGATTTTTACAAAAAAATTTGTTGGCTCAAAAAACTTATGTTTTAAGAATCACTATTAATAAGCATATATCAATGTTCTTAGCCATATTATTATTTTATCATTATTTTTTCTAAAAAAAGAAAATGTCACCTTAGAGCACGATGGTTTCAGTTTTCTGGAAACCTTATTTATTAAGCTGTGCATTTTTCTGATAGTGGATTGTTTTTATAAAGAAAAGCGTTTAGCTTCTTTATTTCTTTTTCTAAATCTTTTTCGATAGTGTTGATAGTTTCTCCCAATAGATATCCTTTAATTTTTCTTTATTCATTTGTATTTTGACCAGTCATGTCTTATGTGTTTCATTGTTTCAATGTTTATTGATTAGTTTGATAACCCAGGTAGGTCCATAAAAGTATCACTTGTCTTTCCCTGTTCTAGTGTCAGTGACCTTCACAACGTCCCAAAAGGCAGACAGCTCCAATTAGCGAACACCAAGTCGAATCCCCGATGGTGTCTGATAGCACATGTAATTCATGTAAAAGAGGAGCGTTTTTCTTGCAAATGTGATGCTCGTACGATGCAAGTTAATAAGTTTTACAGCGAAAACGAGATTTAAATCAACAAAACATTTTGGTGCCCTGCTTGAAACCTTCTGAACGGTGAATGCACCCTGCCAGACAACCACTGCGCCTGAAGAATTCGACTGTAGAAATCAGCTATATTTTAGATTGGCAAAAACTTATCTCAATAGTAGCTTAGTAGCTGTAGCAAAGAAGTTTTTGTATTTGATGCTTTTGATTTGATTGAACGCTGGTCTGGTTCTTTACTTTCAGTTCTTTTGAGATCTTTAGAATTAGTATTATGTACTTTTTGGGACTTTAGCCTCATCGAAAAATGTTGAATTGCTGTGATTTGTTGATTTGCAGCAGAATAAATTGGAAATATCAGAGATTTGGGAAAAGAGGATAAGAATTGCGCTATTCAGCTATAGAAATATAGGCTAGGGAACCTTTTGTTCTATTGAAATATCTGCGCCCGATCGATTGTTTTAGTTCTGAACCAATCGGAGCGCTTGATTATACTATGCGCACAAGACTAGAAGTACAAACAAAAAATGGCAGCCGTGGTTGATATCGAAAGTGAAATGAAAATATTTTTAATATCGGGTATTTTGGTATTTTTTCATAAGCATTTTTCATTTTGGACAGGGCGGATACAGTGTTAGTCGAGCCAAAAACTTTCAGTTTTAGCCAAAATACTTTCCTCAAGGAATGCTCGAACCAATGTCACAGATTATATTGTAGAAATAGAAATAATTACTAGTGAAAAAGAATTTAAAATTCATTGCATTCAAACACAAAACGAAACTGGTAAAACTAATATAGTTTTTCATTACTTCTCGGGCTAAAGTGTTTTGACAATCATATAAAAAGAGCTAGCAAGGTTGAATATTAAAACAATGAAAGGGAAGGGAAAGAAAAAAACAGGACTAAAACAATAGCAATTCATGATATCAATGACAAGAAATCAAAAATATCATGAATTTTTTTGTAAGAACTTTTTGAAGTTTACACAACAAAGCGAAAAATAATAGCAATATAATACAAAACAGTAGCATACATTAAAAACAAAAATTATATAAAAATCTTTATTTGGTCGCGTTTGTTGTAATAACAAAAAATAATAATAAACTGGTTAAATTTCTGGATTAATTTTTTGATTCTTGTTATGTCAATTTTATTTGTCTTATTGCTTCCAAAAAGTTACTTAAATATGCAAGAAAATTAATTACAATAAAAAAACTTTGACTTGATCCTTCCTCACTAAAAGCACCTTGGAAAATAAACATATATTGTGAAACAGTATATGAAAAATCGGTCACTCTTGGATTTAGGGGGGGGCTCACTAATTCCAATAGAGGTGTGATTCTAAGATAAAAAGCAATTTACCCTTTCAAATAAAATTTTAGAGAAAAAAAGTATGAATATAACCAGACTGTTCATCAATGCTCAAGAAAAGAGTATTTCATAAGATGAATAATTATATAATGTGATGTATGAAAATAGTCCAGTGTCCACTTCCAATTCCAAACTGGAATTTCTATTTAAAGCATTTTTTATATCTATATGGTTGGTTCATATCAATTATCTTGTAATTGTAGTCTAGCCCCATTCTGGTGTCTTGTTTGGGACTATTTGCGTAATCAAGCAGGAAATCCTGGTGAAACAGGGATAAAAAGACCTTAATCCAACTGCAAACAAACCATGACATCAGATTCCATTGTTGTTTCCTTTGAGTTTAAACATGCTTTTCACCTGTCCATCTTATTAGCAGAATTTGTTGGTGTTTGCAAAGATATTGAACCTTGTACGTGAGAAATTCAGACAAATTTTAAGCCAATTCTCATCAACCACGTGAAGGTACAAAATAATTCATGGATCTAGGTTACTGGGGCAGTATGATGGTAACTAACCTGAAAGTATATAATAATGAAAATGGGAATTAGGATTTTTGCAGCAAGCTCTCATGAACAAATACAGAACACAAACAACAAATCTTAATTCCACCGACCACAGACAAAAACCGGTGAAATAAATCTTATATAACTGGAAAATCTATTAACCGGTCAGAGTCAATCTATTAACCTGTCAGAGCCAATCTATTAACCGGTCAGAGCCAATCTATTAACCGGTCAGAGCCAATCTATTAACCTGTCAGAGCCAATGTATTAACCGGTCAGAGCCAATTTATTAACCGGTCAGAGCCAATCTATTAACCGGTCAGAGCCAATCTATTAACCGGTCAGAGCCAATCTATTAACCGGTCAGAGCCAATCTATTAACCGGTCAGAGCCAATCTAAACCGGTCAGAGCCAATCTACTAACCGGTCAGAGCCAATCTACTAACCGGTCAGAGCAAATCTACTAACCGGTCAGAGCCAAACCGGTCAGAGTCATAGTTTCATAAAATTACATAAGTATTAATATTAGAACTTTGGTTGCAATTTTCTGTTACATACAAAAACTTGAAATTTCAACCCCAAAAAAATGTTTTTCCTCAGTAGGAGCTAAAAAGTCATCAAGGATAATTTAGCGTACTTACCAAATCTAAAATCAATTGCCATCAAGCAAGTTTTGCTAGGATAACATTATTTTTTCATCTATATAAAAACTAGGAAAAAAATACAACATTTTTAGTCGATTTTGCCCATCTGCCCATCTTCAATCAAAATGCTAAGAAAGTTTGAGGATATGTGCCATGTAAAAGTAAGCTATAGGTTGTCACTTAATCAACTTTACTGCTGGGTTGGTCTAAAAAGCAGGGTAGCCAATGGGGTAGCCAATTGGGCTAGGTTATGGGGTACCTCTTTTTGCCTAAACTTTTGAAATCTGAAACCTGTTTTCATGTGGAAATAACTATACAACATCTTGTTAATGATTCCATGTAATAAAATTTAAGATTCCTTTCGAACTTCAGCCACAATAGCCTTTTTTCCAAAGGTACTAAACTTTGTTACTTCTCAAGAGACCTGGCGCCATTTTGTCTTCCTGCTTGGCTTCGTTTGAAAATTTACAGACCCGAATAAAAAATATATACAAAACAGTTTTTAATATTTTAGATTTAGATTTTATTTATGTTTTTAATTGTTATTTCCGTGAAGCTGTAATTCGATGATAATAGCTTTGAAATCGCCTTTGGGCCATATGATCTCTAATCTTGTCATATCTTAACAATCCTTTGTTATTGAATCTATTGTTTAATTTATATCATGTTTAGATGTTTCAAACAATTAATTCCTTTCAAAATTTTTTAATATGGCAGCTTATAATAGATACAAAAAGTCTTTTGAAATAGCTTTTATAATGAAGCTCTATTTCTTACTCCTCGTGCATTAACACGTGGTAATTTATATGTATATCTTTGTTTATCTTTGTAATCATACATGATCAATCTAAGTATCAATCAGATTCGTGCTCCCTGGTCATTAAAATGTGGTTCTATGCATTCATTTTCGGTATTTCTATTCTGGTCTGTAAAATATTTAGGTACCCCACAACCTAGCCCAATTGGCTACCCCAATTGGCTACCCTGCTTTTTAGACCAACCCTTTACTGCTACCCATAAAAATTATGTTTGCAACACAAAAAAATTAATTTTATTCAACTTAACAAACAAAAAATACACTTTTTCATATAATTGTTCAGCTATCTTTGAAGGATGTGCCAAAAAGATCTAGAAGGTGCCAATAAAAACCAAAGCTAGGCTAGTCACCTACAACCTTTTTCCAACCCAAACCACTTTATTTTGACTCTGAAAGACTTTCCAGTAAGGCAAACTAGCTAAAAATAAAAAGGTCCCATTTCACATCCAATTTTAGCATGCCTGCTTCCGCCATCTTTTTCTCAAAAAATAAAGCATGCAACAGCAGATTTTTTTGTCAGTGGAAACCCCAAAAGATCGTTATTAGCTTTTCAGTTGTTTATATCAGTAGGAAACCCCTCCAAAGGAGTAAATTCAGACAGTTTTTCTTGAACTGTTATAATACTGCACATAACGCCATTTTTTTCGCAGTACCTTCTTGGCCAAGTTGTTCCCTAGCCTAGCGACATCAGACGACGCCGAATTCAATGGTCAACAATGAGAAAACAGCGAGCGGCAGCGGCGATTCTTATCCTCTTTTCCCAAATCTCTGGAAATATATATCGACTCAATCCCAAAATATCATTAATTATCCTTAAAATTACCGAAATTCAAATACTGTTTGTTCAAATACCGGTCTCGGTAGGCAGTCTCAATACCGTTTTCTCGTTTGTTTTTGGTCGAAATCCCGAAATCCTGAAATGCCGTTAAAAATATGCCAAATCCCGTAATCCCGTTATCTCGGATCTCGGATGCCCCCCTCTATAACTATCTGAAGAAAAGATAGAGTTAAAATTTCAAATAGCTTATATTTTTTCTTCGCTACAAAAATAAGTTAAAATTGTTATAATATTATTTTCAATCAGTATTACCAAAGACACTACAAATAATTGATATCCTAGATTAAAATCCTATTCAAAATTAAATTTACCACCCTTGCAAGTGACGGGTATATATTATTCAACAAGTACTCTAGCAGGTTTGTTCGTCCAAACAACATTGTTTCGATAACGTCAGTCAGTATGATATTTGAACGTTGAAACAATATTTTAATAACGTTTTGTTCGTGCTGGGTAGAAGTTAGAATTCATATACAAAGCATTTGTCAAGCATTTGTGATCCTAGTTTCCTATAGGTATTATGCTTCCAAAGCTTAACTGATGATAAATATCAGTTATGTTCGACCTATATACATTGTCAACTCACCGGGGAGGAAATAATTTGTTGAGCCACGACATGTCATGTCAATAACATTTTGGGTAAAATCATCGATTGTTTTTCCTTTCACTCGTTGTTTCAGGAATTCGCATGCTTCTTCTGTTTGTATTTTCTTCATCTCTTCCTTTGTCACTGCAAAATGAAAATAATATGCTTTATTATGATAATAATAAATAATTTAGTGCTTTATATTCTAGAATAATGTTTGGTTTTTTAAAGTACTCACAGTGGAGTTTTTATTGTGTCCTCCCCCTGGTTTTAGGGGGGGGGTAGGTTTTGAAGCCAAAAAGACCTATGGGGGGGGAGTAATTGCTAGACACCAACACCAATCAAATATAGAATGTATGTGTAAGGTACCTTTTTTCCCGTAAACTTCAACTTCGCACAACGACAAGGGAATATTACTCTTCTGCTTTTTGATCTGTACAATATGGCCAAATCTTGATGCTTTCGATGTGAATTCTTTGACTTTGACGTTTTCCATGTTTCCTGTCTCGTTAAACTTCACTTCCGTCATATGCATATAATACTCATTGGTGATATAGTTTACCATGATGTCTGCATCGGAAAGCTGATCACTACAGCAATCTTCGCGATTGTAAATGATGACACTTTCGACTTTAGAGAGCGCATGTAAACGAACTTGCCACCAACTGTCACGGTAACGTCTTGCACCAATTACACTCAAAGTGTTTTGTGGAAGTCGACAATTCATTTTATTACCATTGGCGGCATGTGAACTGTCGTATTAACTTGACCAGTGTGATCCATCATAGTAGCTCGATTGCTTCGTATCTCCACGATAAGCTAGATTCTCCTTCCCAGCAGCGTAATTTAAAACTGGAAAAAAAGTTTAAAAATCAATTTACTTTGGAACACCCTATATTGTCGACCCGATGGAAAAAAGAACCAAAAATTTGTCTAGTTTCCACCAGTAAAGGATTAACTCTAGACGATTTATCGTCCATATTGAAAACTCCAATCGCGGGAAAATTATGTAACTGAGTAATACTGCCAGATAAGGCTGCTGAAGAAAAATTTACGCGGTAGTAGAGTGAGGAACATACGAAGACTTCCTCACGCGTGGAGTGTCTCGATCGATCGGCTTTTTGTCATTTTGTTATTCGGGATAAAGATTTCGTTTTGGACTATAAGATAGTCTAAGGATTAAAAAGTCTAAAATTAATCAAAGCATTTTTGACTAAAATATGCTGACATCTGCAAAAAGTTTAATGCTTTCAAAGACACTGCGGTCGAAATTTGAGACCTTTAGCTTGTTTATACATAAAGTTATTCTGATTTTTCTGTCTATGACGTCATCAAAATGGCTGATATTTTCAAGGTTTATCCTTAATTTCTCATAATCTAATTTCTCGAGTTTTATGCATTTTGTACCATCAGCCTGGGCAGAGCCAGAGTCCGCTTCGTTTAAGCCCAAAAATAGCGATGTCTACATGTTCATGCTGTTTTTAAAAAAACATAAAAAACCTTGATGCTTGTTGCCCATTCATCGACATTGAATTTTCAAGATTTTAGATGTGTTGAACGGAGGTTCATACCAGATCCTGACAGGTAAAATTTTTATTGCTATGAAAATAAATTTACATTGCCAGGACCTGCTATGCATCAGAGAAGAGAACTTACATTCGTGACCATAGACTTCCACTTCACACAATTGCTAGTCTAGCATGCTAGACGACTTAACTCAGTAAAAAATAGGAAGTAGAAAACTTGTCAGGAGCATCAATATAGTCGTCTAGAATATTTTGTGCACAACAAACTTTTCATAAAAATTCTCTTTTTTCATGTTTTTGGATAACATTTTTAGGGGGTCTTGTTGGTTTGTTTTGGTTTGTTTTTTTTTCTTTCACTTAGAAATTCTCATTGGCTGAAATTTTTATTTGTTTATGTATTTTGTTGTATATGATTGTTTTCTCACCCCGCAGAAATCTGCGGGCCCTGCTGGAACTCCCGTAAGCTACGGAAACCACCTTAGCCCAGTCGTTTATTTTAACCATATCCCGACATAAAAATTTCCCGCTTTCAACAAAAACGTTATAAACGACTGGATTCCCAGTCTACACAATTGCAATTTTTCATCATAATTTCCGTAGTGCTTCTTCTCAATCCGGAGAATATTCTCAAAAGCTGGCGCATCACACTTGAAATTGTGAACATTGAGCGAATCATTAACATTAACGACATTTTTACAAATTGAAACGGTTTGTTGTACACTATTAGGACGCGTCTCCCCTCCATAATAATCTCGTGGTTGTCTTCCACGGTCTCTGTTGAAATCAAAACCTTCCTCTTCTTCGATAGAGAAAATAACAATATCCGCCAATGAACTGCCACATCCATAGATGACCACGTGATCAATATGGTAGGAATTATCTAAAGAGACCTCCCACCACGTTTTTCTACCATGCCACGTGATGTCTGTTTTGGAACACGTGTTTTGAGAAAGTGAGCATGTGGCTTTTTGACCATCTACAGCATGACCGCTTGCATGATGTCTCAAAGTGCTTGATTGAGTTGTTGGACGATGCAAAGCAAGATTTTGAGCCTGTCCTCGCTCCACTAAAGAAAAAATGATTTTCTTTACTATTAAATAGGTCAGCAGTGGTGGATACAGGGAGTCTGCTAAGGGATCACGTGCATCAAGTGCCCTACAGTATATATAGCGCGTCATGCGCCCTGAATTTTGTTCATTTCTTTTATAGTCGACACTCTCCTTCAAATTGTTTTTCAGAGGCTAAGAAGCGAAGGGGAAATATTTGAAGCATAGATCTCACCCAGGTCTCAAGATTAGATACGTCTTTAGATATGTTGTTAATGTTTGGTGAAAGCGATGAAGTTAGGAGTTGTCAAAAGAGAAAGTCATTGAAAATTATAAACTTACCTTTCTCTCCGTAAACAACAACTTCACACAAACGTATGCCACCGGAAGCTTGTTTACGAAGTGTCACAACATTACCAACGGCTCCAGCTTTACATTTAAACTCTTTGATGTAGACCCTGTTCATATTACCTGTGTTTGCACAGAGATGACTTTTACCACCGACATCTTCCACATAGATATTGACATTTGATAATTCTTTAGAACTGCGGTAGTCGATAATATTGTAGAGAAGTACAGAAGTCATTTCGTAAACATCGTCAAGTATCACCCTCCAAGATTGTCCATGACCGTAACCAGTCATTGAGATTCCATCATCTCGCTCTTCACACTGTTTATATTTGCCATCTACTGCCAAAAAACTTAGTTCCGCATCCCATCGATTGTTGCTTGATTGATATGTTGGTCTACTCAAAGCAAGATTCGGACCTGTAAAAACAAGGGTGTATAAAAACAATTGTTAAAGTGAACTGCAACTTATTTCCGAGGGGTGAAAGTCAGATGACATGTAGTTTTTACAAGATGCTTTACTCATTGGTTATTTGAAACAATAGAGATGCGTCATTCTTTGAAAATAAAGAATAGATGTTATTGTTTCAAGATTTAACTTCTAACCCAATCTTAACGATTCTTGTAAATAGTGAATCCCCTCTTAGATCTTCTAAGAGATTAGGTAGTGGGTATGAAAGGATAACCGTTTGAGAGTATCTCAAATAAGCATAATTTTCAACGTTGCAGTTTTAATTTTAAACAGAAGAATAGTTTACTTAGCTTAAAGGGACATAACAGTACTTGCGAAATTTGTAAACAAACTGTATGCAGCGGATACAAAATCAAAACAAATGTCACATGTCAAAATAAAACATCAAGCCAAATGTGGCTAATTTTGATTGTTCAATTGTTTTACGTTTGTTTTGGACACGTGACTTTAATTGTTCTTTTTAATGACACGTGGTTCTTGCAATGTTTACATTTTATTACTTTAATGTTCCTTTAAGAAAGGGAATCTATAAAAACGGAAAAACCTAATTGGTCACTCTTGGTCAATTTTATCAAAGATTATTAATACCTTTGTATATCTGGTACTCCTTCTCAGCATTGAGTGCAAATTCCTCCCATTTAGGAACTTGTACCATGACATTCTCATACCAATACTTTCGAACCACAGATGAAGTCTGTTGCCAATATTTGTCGGAATAATCGAACAAAGTTTTTTCAGCTTTATTTATCATGTGCCTTTTATCCTCATAGTGTTGGGTCCACTTTTCGTTTTTATTGATACTAACATCGACTCGGTATGTGCACCACTCGTGAGCCAAAGCATCTGGAGTCATTTTGCATTTGCATTCGAGGTTCCGATTATGTGGATTTTCTTTCCGTTGACCAAAGATGGTTTTCCCGTAAACATGGTTTAGCTTAGTGCAAGTGAAAGTGTCCCTACAAATAGCCTTTGTTTGTTTATTATAGAAATCCAAGATTTGATTGTTGATAAATTTTGCATAATCAGCAAGCTCTTCTGGAATGACCATGCCAAGTTTTAAAATGCGAACATAGTCTTTCATTTTTCCTTTTTCAGCTTTTAAACTATCGATCAACGGGCGTAAAACAAGGAGTGTCAGGAAGGAATATTCTCGAATGGTAACAAATTGAAACTCGAGTCTTTTCAGTTCTTGACGATTTGGACTTTTACCCTTGAATAACATAAAATGAGAGCGATCTCTACGAATGGATAAGAAGCTCTTCTTTGACATTCATTGACTTCACTCTCTTTGTGGTAAATGACAACGCAGTCAGCCCATCCATTCAGCAATGCATGGTATTGTCTTCGAACCCATTCGCTCTCTGTTTGCACGATTCGATCATCAACATAACTTTTCATTTCATTCATTCGCTTGGTGATCTCTTGAGCAAATTTCTTGAAAGCCACATTGACAGCATCAACAGCATCTTGAGCTGAAGGAGCTTTCCCAATGAATCCAAGAGCTCCACTCAAAGCGCCTAACCACGGAGCCATTTTTGAAGCCGTTTTAAAGAACTTTCCAAACTCTGCTGTCACTTTAGGAGCAATTTTGCCAGCATCTCCAGTATTTTTGGCACCTTTAGCAATCACACCGAGAAAGGAGTTGGTTTTAAGAGTCACTTCGGGTGCCACAACCTCTTGAACGGTCTTGATTCCACCACCAGGTTTATATGGCTGTGAAACGCAGTATCTTTCGTTGTTGGTTAATCTACCGCTGCCGATGCACCATATGTTCATCACATTCATACACGCAAGGAGAATAAAGAACAGCAGCTTACTCATGTTGTCCCTGAAATTTAAAAACGTAATACTGTATAGTCGCAAGTCATTTCTAAAAGGGCCGTACGTGAAACTTTAATAATCTGTCAGATTTAGCAGGACTAGCCTGTACCAAACCCTATTTCTTGATGTAGCTAAATTCTCACGTTAATTGTTTTCAACAAATATACATGTAATAAAGCCGTTGACCTTTTACACAGTTATAATGTATGTTGATTCAGCAGATTGAAATAAATAGAATCGTAATGAATAAAGAAAAATGTGGAGCAAGATTTTTTCTTCTTTTTATTTACAAATTTGAAAGGACTCTTTTGTTAAAATTTTGCTGTCGTCAGTTTCAGACGAGTCGGGTGTATATAACACCGTATAATTCCTTTAAGGACATTAAGTAAGAATTGACATTTTATAAACATGAAGACTTGCATGATATGACGCGCCCTATGTTGCAAAACTATGATAGTCTCGCAATCAGAATAAGAGTAAATCGCTATCGAAAAACGTATTTTTCGCACCTTAAAAACTTTGAAATTCGCTATCCTAAGTTTTGTCTTTTCCGCTATCGAAAAGATAGATTTTTCGCCATCAAAATGATTTCTTTTTCGCTATCGGAAAGATTGATTTTTGGCTATCAAAAAAAACTATTTTTCGCTGTCAAAAAAATTTATTTTTCGCTATCGAAAAGGTTGAAACTTCGCTATCCAAAAAATGACTTTGTAAGAATCAAATCAATTACTCTTGATAAACAGCCATATATCTTTCGGTAATTAGCTCTGACAAAGTAAACAAGGGACAGTGCACGATATGAGCATGTTTATTGTTCTTGTAAGCATCTAATTTATAAGATTCAGATCAATAACTCTTGATCAACAGCTTTATATACCTTTCGGTAATTAGCTCTGACAAAGTAAACAAGGGACAGTGCACAATATGAGCATGTTTATTGTTCTTATAAGCATCTAGTTTATAAGAATCAAATCAATAACTTTTGATAAACAGCCATACATCTTTCGGTAATTAGCTCTTACAAAGTAAACAAGGGACAATGCACAATATGAACATGTTTATTGTTCTTATAAGCATCTAGTTTATAAGAATCAGATCAATAATTCTTGATAGACAGCCATATACGTTTCGGTAATTTGTTCCTACGAAGTAAACGGAGATATCAACTTTTAACTTTGGTGTTTTTTTCTTATGTAAAAATATTTTCGATATTGTGCTCACAATGGTTTCAAAGGAACGAGCCAAGACAATGCGTTCGCGGGGCATTCATAGCGACAGCTACTTTCTAGTTTATTGTTACACGTTTTTTTTTTTATAAGAACGTCAAAAATTTTCGAAGCCTTCGGATGTTCTTAGTTTTTTGGATTTGAAGCCTAAAAAATTTCTTAAAATGTTCTTATTTTCAGCATTTTTTGAGCATTATGATGTAATTTCTTAAGAAATTGCATGTTTTTAAGTCTCCAAAGCCTTAGAATGTTCTTAGAATGTTCTTAAATTTTTGGGCCTCGAAGCCTTATGTTCTTATATAGTTTGTTCTTATAAAAAAAAACGTGTACTCTTATTTTTATTGTTACACGATTGAAGGTATAAAGATTCTTAAATGATTTTATTTGTTGTATAGTGTGTCCATAAAAAATCTTAGGCTCATTCGCGAAAGTTTATTTTTCCAAAACTATGTATTGAAAGTTTTTGTTAATTGCTTAAAACATGCTTTTGCTAATTGGGTTAAAGGCTATCGTTTGCAATTATTAGACTTTTTAAAAAGACTTTACTTCAGGAGATAGCAAAAAAGAATTGTCCAATTTCAGAGCCCTTAGCAACTCGGTTGCTCACTTAGCAACTCGGTTGCTCATAAAAAAGAATGTGTATTTGAACCCATGCATGCAACTGATAGCAATCGAAGCACTTAAATTATAATCGTGAATTAGATAATGCATTTTGTAAAGACGGTTCGTACCTCAAGTAAAGTTTTTGAATTTAATAGTATAAGTTACACGGTCTTCAAGGAGTAGAGCGTACAGAAAATATTGGGTTTGTTTTGTAAAATCCGCATTGGCGAGGTATTTTTAGTTGGATTTGAAAGCTGCGTATAATTGAATACGAAAAATCAATCGCCAAAGTTTTTATTAGGGAAAAATCAGTCGTCTCACTAGCGAAATTTCAACTACACGTTTTTTTTTATAAGAACAAACTATATAAGAACATAAGGCTTCGTGGCCCAAAAATTTAAGAACATTCTAAGAACATTCTATAGCTTTGGAGACTTAAGAACATGCATTTTCTTAAGAAATTACATCAAAATGCTCAAAAAATGCTGAAAATAAGAACATTTTAAGAACATTTTTAGGTTTCAAATCCAAAAAACTAAGAACATCCGAAGGCTTCGAAATTTTTTGACGTTCTTATAAAAAAAACGTGTATTTCGATAGCGAAAAATCTTTTTTTTTTGATAGCGAAAAATCAATTATTTTGATAGCGAAAAATTAATTTTTTTGATAGCGAAATTTCAACTTTCCCGATAACGAAAAATTATTTTTTTTGATAGCAAAATTTCAACCTTTTTTGATAGCGAAAAATACAAATTTAGGATAGCGAATTTTGAAGTTTTAAAGGTGCGAAAACGACGTTTCTTGATAGTGATTCATTCTTATTCTGACTGCGAGACTATTATGGTTTTGCAACATAGGGCGCCTCATATCACGATGCATGACAACACTCGATTATTGTCTCTAATAGCCTCAGATCTGGGGTTATACAACAAAAGTAAATCGTCTAAACGTTACGAACTCACACACGACAAGATTTTATTGGAAATTCAGAAACTGAATACTTAGCTGTTCCTTTTGCTTTAAAATTCCTTTTTTGGAAGTCAACACTCTCCGCCAAAAAAACCAAGGCTCGTGTCACGATTTTTAAAATGAGGGGGCCAACAACAATTAGGTGAAGAGAAAAAAAAGTTTTGATTTGCTTTGCAAAAAAGTGGCGGGCCCTGGTTTTTAAAACTGAGTAACTCTACCAGGATGAACTCATCTCAGTGCACAATATATGTGCGCTGTTAGTGTGATTCTTCGAAATGTATACAAATATTTTTCCAACGTGACTGCTGAAAGCCCGGTACATCTCTCCATGCTCACTACTGGACTTAAAGAGAAGAAGAGGATATATAGAAATAAATATCAAACGTACCTTTCCACAATGGTGCAGACAAAATTCTAAACTTCTGGTGCAACCTTCTCATGCGCTATCAACAGCTTGACAGTGAATGGGAAATTTTAAAAGGCTTCAATGAATAATAATATTTTCTGTACGCTCTACTCCTTGAAGACCGTGTAACTTATACTATTAAATTCAAAAACTTTACTTGAGGTACGTACGTCTTTACAAAATGCATTATCTAATTCACGATTATAATTTAAGTGCTTCGATTGCTATCAGTTGCATGCATGGGTTCAAATACACATTCTTTTTTATGAGCAACCGAGTTGCTAAGGGCTCAGCCCTGAAATTGGACAATTCTTTTTTGCTATCTCCTGAAGTAAAGTCTTTTTAAAAAATCTAATAATTGCAAACGATAGCCTTTAACCCAATTAGCAAAATAATGTTTTAATATCAGGGCTGGACAAACCAAACTTTTCAGCAATTAACAAAAAATTTCAATACATAGTTTTAGAAAAATAAACTTTCACGAATGAGCCTATTGAGAAAGTTACTTTCGCTTAAAGTATATCGAATTCCTTTAAGATTTTTTATGGACACACTATACAACAAATAAAATCATTTAAGAATCTTTATACCTTCAATCGTGTAACAATAAAAATAAGAGTAACAATAAACAAGAAAGTAGCTGTCGCTATGAATGCCCCGCGAACGCATTGTCTTGGCTCGTTCCTTTGAAACCATTGTGAGCACAATATCGAAAATATTTTTACACAAGAAAAAAACACCAAAGTTAAAAGTTGATATCTCCGTTTACTTCGTAGAAACAAATCACCGAAACGTATATGGCTGTCTATCAAGAGTTATTGATCTGATTCTTATAAACTAGATGCTTATAAGAACAATAAACATGTTCATATTGTGCACTGTCCCTTGTTTACTTTGTAAGAGCTAATTACCGAAAGATATATGGTTGTTTATCAAAAGTTATTGATTTGATTCTTATAAACTAGATGCTTATAAGAACAATAAACATGCTCATATTGTGCACTGTCCCTTGTTTATTTTATAAGAACTAATTACCAAACGGTATAAAGCTGTTGATCAAGAGTTATTGATCTGAATCTTATAAATTAGATGCTTACAAGAACAATAAACATGCTCATATCGTGCACTGTCCCTTGTTTACTTTGTCAGAGCTAATTACCGAAAGATATATGGCTGTTTATCAAGAGTAATTGATTTGATTCTTACAAAGTCATTTTTTGGATAGCGAAGTTTCAACCTTTTCGATAGCGAAAAATAAATTTTTTTGACAGCGAAAAATAGTTTTTTTTGATAGCCAAAAATCAATCTTTCCGATAGCGAAAAAGAAATCATTTTGATGGCGAAAAATCTATCTTTTCGATAGCGGAAAAGACAAAACTTAGGATAGCGAATTTCAAAGTTTTTAAGGTGCGAAAAATACGTTTTTCGATAGCGATTTACTCTTATTCTGATTGCGAGACTATCATAGTTTTGCAACATAGGGCGCGTCATATCATGCAAGTCTTCATGTTTATAAAATGTCAATTCTTACTTAATGTCCTTAAAGGAATTATACGGTGTTATATACACCCGACTCGTCTGAAACTGACGACAGCAAAATTTTAACAAAAGAGTCCTTTCAAATTTGTAAATAAAAAGAAGAAAAAATCTTGCTCCACATTTTTCTTTATTCATTACGATTCTATTTATTTCAATCTGCTGAATCAACATACATTATAACTGTGTAAAAGGTCAACGGCTTTAATTACATGTATATTTGTTGAAAACAATTAACGTGAGAATTTAGCTACATCAAGAAATAGGGTTTGGTACAGGCTAGTCCTGCTAAATCTGACAGATTATTAAAGTTTCACGTACGGCCCTTTTAGAAATGACTTGCGACTATACAGTATTACGTTTTTAAATTTCAGGGACAACATGAGTAAGCTGCTGTTCTTTATTCTCCTTGCGTGTATGAATGTGATGAACATATGGTGCATCGGCAGCGGTAGATTAACCAACAACGAAAGATACTGCGTTTCACAGCCATATAAACCTGGTGGTGGAATCAAGACCGTTCAAGAGGTTGTGGCACCCGAAGTGACTCTTAAAACCAACTCCTTTCTCGGTGTGATTGCTAAAGGTGCCAAAAATACTGGAGATGCTGGCAAAATTGCTCCTAAAGTGACAGCAGAGTTCGCAAAGTTTGGAAAGTTCTTTAAAACGGCTTCAAAAATGGCTCCGTGGTTAGGCGCTTTGAGTGGAGCTCTTGGATTCATTGGGAAAGCTCCTTCAGCTCAAGATGCTGTTGATGCTGTCAATGTGGCTTTCAAGAAATTTGCTCAAGAGATCACCAAGCGAATGAATGAAATGAAAGGTTATGTTGATGATCGAATCATGCAAACAGAGAGCGAATGGGTTCGAAGACAATACCATGCATTGCTGAATGGATGGGCTGACTGCGTTGTCATTTACCACAAAGAGAGTGAAGTCAATGAATGTCAAAGAAGAGCTTTCTTATCCATTCGTAGAGATCGCTCTCATTTTATGTTATTCAAGGGTAAAAGTCCAAATCATCAAGAACTGAAAAGACTCGAGTTTCAATTTGTTACCATTCGAGAATATTCCTTCCTGACACTCCTTGTTTTACGCTCGTTGATCGATAGTTTAAAAGCTGAAAAAGGAAAAATGAAAGACTATGTTCGCATTTTAAAACTTGGCATGGTCATTCCAGAAGAGCTTGCTGATTATGCAAAATTCATCAACAATCAAATCTTGGATTTCTATGATAAACAAACAAAGGCTATTTGTAGGGACACTTTCACTTGCACTAAGTTAAACCATTTTTACGGAAAAACTATCTTTGGTCAACAGAAAGAAAATCCACATAATCGGAACCTTGAATGCAAATGAAAAATGACTCCAGATGCTTTGGCTCACGAGTGGTGCACATACAGAGTCGATCTTAGTGTCAATAAAAACGAAAAGTGGACCCAACACTATGAGGATAAAAGGCACATGAAAAATAGCTGAAAAAGCTTTGTTCGATTATTCCGACAAATATTGGCAACAAACTTCATCTGTGGTTCGAAAGTATTGGTATGAGAATGTGATGGTACAAGTTCCTAAATGGGAGCAATTTGCACTCAATGCTGAGAAGGAGTACCAGATATACAAAGGTATTAATAATCTTTGAGAAAATTGACCAAGAGTGACCAATTAGGTTTTTCCGTTTTTATAGATATTCCCTTTCTTAAAGGAACATTAAAGTAATAAAATGTAAACATTGCGCGAACCACGTGTCATTAAAGAGAACAATTAAAGTCACGTGTCCAAAACAAACTTGTAAAACAATTGAACAATCAAAATTAGCCACATTTGGCTTGATGTTTTATTTTGACATGTGCCATTTGTTTTGATTTTGTATCCGCTGCATACAGTTTGTTTACAAATTTCGCAAGTACTGTTATGTCCCTTTAAGCTAAGTAAACTATTCTTTTGTTTAAAATTAAAACTGCAACCTTGAAAATTATGCTTATTTGAGATACTTTCAAAAGGTTATCCTTTCATACCCACTACCTAGTCTCTTAGAAGATCTAAGAGGGGATTCACTATTTACAAGAATCGTTAAGATTGGGTTAGAAGTTAAATCTTGAAACAATAACATCTATTCTTTATTTTCAAAGAATGACGCTTCTCTATTATTTCAAATAACCAATGAGTAAAGCATCTTGTAAAAACTACATGTCAACTGACTTTCACCCCTCTCCCCCTCGGAAATAAGTTGCAGTTCACTTTAACAATTGTTTCTACACACCCTTGTTTTTACAGGTCCGAATCTTGCTTTGAGTAGACCAACATATCAATCAAGCAACAATCGATGGGATGCGGAGCTAAGTTTTTTGGCAGTAGATGGCAAATATAAACAGTGCGAAGAGCGAGATGATGGAATCGCAATGACTGGTTATGGCCATGGACAATCTTGGAGGGTGATACTTGACGATGTTTACAAAATGACTTCTGTACTTCTCTACAATATTATCGACTACCGCAGTTCTAAAGAATTATCAAATGTCAATATCTATGTGGAAGATGTCGGTGGTAAAAGTCATCTCTGTGCAAACACAGGTAATATGAACAGGGTCTACATCAAGGAGTTTAAATGTAAAGCTGGAGCCGTTGGTAATGTTGTAACACTTCGTAAGCAAGCTTCCGGTGGCATACGTTTGTGTGAAGTTTACGGAGACAAAGGTAAGTTTTATGATTTTCAATGACTTTCTCTTTCGAAAACTCCTACCCGGCTGGCACACAATGTTGTTTAAACGTTCATCTAACGTTATATGGACATTGTGAACGTTAAATAAACGTTGAAACAACGTTGTGTGCCAGCTGGATAACTTCATCGCTTTCACCAAACATTAACAACATTTCTCACGGTGATCTGGTGATGGAAGTATGAAAAATCGGGGAAACTTTGACTCGTTTTTTTTTAATAACTCGAGCTTTTAATAGTTGAATGAAGATGGAAATTTGTGTATATAGTGCAATTGATGTACGAAATTATGACGCGCTTTCTGTTGCAAAACCATTTTCTTTCGCTTTTATAGAATTCAACTTTCGCAATTGTCGAAACATGAATTTCACTGATAACTTTCTCGCATTTAAAATATGTATTTTTTCGCATTTAAAATGCGCATTTTTTCGCATTTAAAATGTGCAACCCTTCGCATTCAAAAAGTGGACTTTTCTCGCATTTAAAATATGCATTTTTTCGCATTTAAAATGTGCAACTTTTCGTATTTAAAAGTGCGGACTTTTTTTCGCATTTAAAATGTGCAACTTTTCGCATTTAAAATGTGCAACTTTTCGCATTTAAAAGTGGACTTTTTTTCGCATTTAAAATGTGCAACTTTTCGCATTTAAAAGTGGACTTTTTAAATATTTCCCGTTTTTTTCTCCATTTTCAGATGTCAAAACGCCTTCCGTACGCCCTAACTGACGCCCGTTTTAGCGCCTAAAGAAAGTCTACTTTATAAGAATCAAATCAATATCTCTTGATTGAAGGCAATATGCCTTTCGGTAATTAGTTCTTACAAAGTAAACAAAGGATGGCGAAAAAGATGAGCATATTTATTCTTATTATAAGCATTTTCTTTATAAGAATCAAATCAATATCTCTTGAATAAAGGTAATATGCCTTTCGGTAATTAGTTATTAGAAAATAAACAAAGGATGGCGAAAAAGCTGAGCATATTTACTTTTATTATAAGTGTCTACTTTATAAGAATCAAATCAATTTCAGAATTTTTGGCGTTTTCACTGTGATAACATGTGAGCGATAACTTCTCTTTTTGAGATGTGCTGAGCGACCGTCTATCCCATGTCATCTCAAAAGTAAAGTTGAAACCAAGCTTTCTTCCTCCAACTTAAATTTTATCGATAAAACGAATTTAAAATCTACACATGCGTAATTTTGCTTACTTAGGGATATTTCGATAGGAAGCTCTGCGGGCATTCTTAGCGACAGCTACTTGCTAGTATGTCAATAATTACCTTCATTTTTAAGGAAATATTTAGTCACAATTTTGCAATTCTTGTTTCGCATTTAAAATGTGCAATTTCTCGCGTTTAAAATGTAGACTTTTTCGCATATAAAATATGCAACTTTTCGCATTCAAAAAGTGGACTTTTTTCGCATTTAAAATATGTAATTTTACGCAAAAAAATGTTTCATGATATTTTGAAATTTCGACATGAAAAAAAAAAGCCAGTCTCTTTGAAACAACTCTCGAACTACTTTTTCAAATTTAATGTATGATAGCTCAAAATTCAAGTTAGAGCATCCTCTATACAATAAAAAAAGAATGAAAAATAAAATTTATATCCTGAAGCTCACATTATCTCGACAAACCTGTATACTTTTTTTTGGTGCACCCTGTACTTAATATGTTTAGTCGAACTTAATCGAATAATCACAATTTTAGCGACTGTTAACAGGTTCGATTAATGAATTTAATCAAACTTTTGTCGTTCGATTAGTTTGGTAATCGAACTGTCCGATTAATTACGTCTGGATTGTTTGTTTGTTTGTTTTCAAGTTCCACAAACCAGATTTTTTAGAGACATTTGGAAGGCTGAAGAGTATCGAAACACGGGGGGGGGGGGCAGTTGGATTTTGGACTGACGGTATGTGCCGTTCAAAATCGCACCCTTACAGTGCAGTGGTTTTTCCCGAAAAATACACCCTTACAGTGCATTTTTCGCCAAGTTGAATACCCTTACAGTGCAGTCTAGCTTTTTTTCCCTAAAGTGATTGAAATGGGTCAAATAAAGATTTCGTTTGTGAATTTAGGTGTGATTCTTCTATACAGTATATATTTATGTAATTTTGCATCTAAAAAGGGATCCAATACGTACTTGATCCAATATTTTAAAAGAATTAGGTAAAGGGCCCGGGGGGGGCACTCCAGGTAAGTGACCTACCAGACGTGCGGCCCTTATAGGTAGGTTTTTTGTTTTTTATTTGTGAGCAAGTGGGAAAAAGTGCACTGTAAGGGTGTAAAATTTGAGAAAATACCAAATTTTGAGGTAAAATTTGAGAAATTTCAAAAACTTTCGAAAAATTGCACTATAAGGGTCGAATTTCAGCCAAATTTTTCCTGCACTGTAAGGGTCCGATTTTTGGCCGAACCTACGGTCGTTTTCAAAATCGAGTGCCCCCCCCCCAGGGTAAAGGGGATTAAATCCCTACCCTTACAGTGCCGGCGGCAAAAAAACCACTCTTACAGTGCATTTCGGATGCCTTGAAAAACACACCCTTAGTGCCCGCACATACCTGTCAGTCATTTTGCTTGGCTGCCCCCCCCCTGGATCAATTAATAAGCCTTTAACTCGTGAACGAATTAGTAATAATACATGATTATGGATTTAAATAAATATTAATAATAGATATTCTACAATTTTCAGAAAAAATACACAATTTTATTGGGGGCCTTTATTAGATATTCTATCTTTTTCTTCTATCTTTCTTCCTTTGATATCGTTCCAATCTCAGAGCAGTCCAATCGAGTAAATCGATTTTCTTTAAGAGTTGTTTACAGTTGTCTTTGTATCTCAGTTTTTCAAGCTATCCAAACAAAATCATTTTTGCTGCTCTAACATTTTGCATTCTCCCAACGTAACCAAGCCATCTCAAACGACTTTTTGCCAGTAAAACTCCAATATCTTCAACATGAGCTCTGATCAATACCTATTCGTTACTTACATAATCATCCCATTTGATTTTCATTATGGAACGGCGGTGACGTTGTTGGAAGGTAAGGAGTTGTCGAATTTCATAAGAATAAAGAGTCCAAGTCTCACTCCCGTACAGAAGAATTGGTAGTAAGCATTGCTTATAGACTGCGATTTTAGTCGAGATTGTCAAATCGTGATTATCAAAGACTCTGTGTCTAATAAGCCTACCAAAAGCACTGGATGTTGCTTGGATGCGTGAAGTGAGTTCGACTTGAAGTTTACAATCTTTGGTGAAAAAACTGCCAAGGTACTTGAAACGATCGAAATTTTGTAAGGGGACTTCATCGACGTAGAAGATTGCTTCTGGACCCATACATAGAACTTCAGTTTTTCCTGCATTGATCTTTAATCCAAAACGTTTGGATGCAGCATTGTAAGCATCGAGCAGTTCTTGTAGACCTTCGGCCGCGAGTCGCTTAGCACTGCGATGTCATCTGCATATTGTGCCTCACGAATAAATTCGTACGGTTTTGGCCTTCAAGCGCTTCAAGTTAAAGAATTTTCCATCAGTGCAAAATGTTATCAGGATTGAACGTCGATGTTTGACATCTTTGAAAGCAACAAGGAGAAGAACTGCTGTATATATACCAAACAGGGTTGGCGCAAGCTTGCAACCCTGTTTTACACCGCTGTTGTATTCAAACAGTTTCGATAACTTACCATCCACGATCAAACGAGCTTTGGCATCAGTATATAGGAGTTTGATAAGCTTTTTCAACCCAGGTGAACAACCGATCTTTCCCAAGATTGAAAAAGCAATTGACGATTGACCGTGTAAAAAGCCTTGGTGAAGTCTATAAAAGCAATGTATAAATCTCGATGTTGTTCCCTACTTTTCTCCATAATTTGCCTCACTGTGAAAATTCCATCGATCGTACCACGACCTTCACGATAGCCTCGCTGTGAATCAGGGTAAACTCTACGTGCAAGAGAAATCAGTCTTTGCAAAATCATATCGGCAAGAAACTTTCCAACGACACTTCCCACGATAATTCCCACATTGACTACGGTATCCTTTCTTGAACAGAATCGTGATGTTTGGGTTAACGAGATCTGACGGTAGAATTTCGTAATCAGAATAAGTGAGAAGTTAGAGTAATTTTCACGCATGCCTCCATACTTGATGGTTCTGGTAGGATACTGTCTGTCCTGGACTTTTCCTGACTTCATGTTTCAACCGATTTTCAACCTCTCCCTTGAACGGTTCATCGAGTGATTCGTCAATTGGTATTTGATCGATTTCATTTAGAACTTCCATGTCTGCATCAGTTTCGATATTCAAGAGATCCGAGAAGTTTTCAGTCCAACGGACATTGATCTCCTTGTCGGTAGTTAAGAGTGTAACGTTTTTCGAACGAATTTGGTGAGTACTTTTTTATCTTCGACCATACACTTCACGAAATATTGCGTAGAAATCTTATAAGTTTTTTTGATTAAAGAAAATCTCAGCCTGATTGGATTTGTTGATAAACCAAGTGCTTTTTATCTGTCGAACTCGTTGTTGAATTTCTTTCTTGTTTTGGTGACGATCTTTGATAAGCGAAAAGATTTCGACATCATTCTCATAGAACCAGTCATCTCGTTGCTTTCGCTTCTTTCCAATTGCAAAGGTTTAATTTAGGTTAATTTAGTGAAAATAACTATTTTGGTCATATGTCGTACTAAAAATTAAGAGGGGATAAAATAGCTATAGGTTTCTTCATTTCAAAACTGCACTAATATGTTGGACGGTGAAAAAGAATGCGGCTATTATATCATATATTAAAACTGCACTAATAGATATAGAACATAGAGAATGTAGCAAAAAAACGCATTAAATTAAAATTATTTGACATTTTAAGTCTTAGGTCCATGATGTACGTTTATCCCGGCAACCTTCTTTCATCTTGGTTTCCTGACAAGTTTCAATTTGAACTTGTGTAGTCGAATCCCGAGTAGAATTCAAAAATGCAAAAAAAAGAATTTTTATCATGTAGAGCTACTCGTTATTTTCAGATTCTATCCCTCAATAAGTCAAGATCAAATTACAGATTCCCACGTACACTAGTAAACTAGTCGTTTAAAAGACCCTTAAAGCGAGAGAATATCACTTGTTAAAAACGTGAAACGGGAAAACGTTTTGTTACGGGTTATCCTTCTGTCTTGCGCGCTAATTCCCCTGTGAACATTTTTCTGGGTGTCCGGACAATCCCCCTTGGTGAATCCCCCCGGAGAATTTTCCTCCGGTAACTTCCAACCCATATATTTTATTTTTTACAAGCAAATTAGTTTTTAAGCCCTGCAAATTGATAAAAAGACTAAAAAGTCTATTAAACAATACCAGATGTTTGTAGTCCATTTTATTGGTAATTTAGGTAATAAACGGGGTAATTCATTAAAACTATTGATTATTAAGTTTCTTTCTAAAAGATTTTCTTTCAAAATCAATAATCACAATCCAGGCTAAAAATTTTAATATCCTGTTTAGCCTATGAAGTCTTTAACTGCCAAATATATATGTTTTTTATAAGCATTGCTATTATTAGCATCTAGGCTCAGATAAGAAAATATACTAAGCAAGCGTATGCTAAGCACAATATAATTAAGAACCTTTTTTCACAATAGCTCTTTGGCCGGCATATGTCTATTTTATGCTTGTATTTCACTAAAAATATTGAATAAAAGAGTCATATTTGAAGCTTATTAGAATCTTTTTGTAAATATTCAAACTTGATTTAAAATTTTTCATCGCTTACAAAAAAAAAATTGCCCTTTTCAGGCTTTGCATGTTGGTAAAAATAGGCACCTAAATTGCGCTTAGTTTTTAGTGATTTTCATGCATGGCAGAACACTTTAGCAACTGATCATCAGGGGGGGTTATCCGGGGGTGAATCCACCGGGGGGGATTCGCCAGGGGGGATTCGCCAGGGGGATTGACCTGGAATCGTTTTCCGATTATATTATATTACTTGTTTACAAGTCCACTTCCCACGGTCTGAAAAATGGTCTTGATTTCTCAATATATTTTTTGGCATATAGTAGTAAAAAATCCACGCCTATGGGATAAATTTCCCTTTAGGTGCAGAAAAGCTGGTCTTACTTCGAATAGTGCATTATTGATTTTTTATCATAAGCTTGGACCAAAGTATCAGCTTGTCCATGTTTGTACTTTTCAAAGTTGTATCGGATACCTGAAATTATCGGAAAAAGGGTAAATTATTAGTAAATAACACTGTGTAAAATATCTTCATTATGTTTATCCTGTTTTTCTTTCCCAAGAGGTTTATTAAAAAACTCAACCATAAACTCTAAGGTCACTGAACGAGCAAAAATCAATGTATGCCTGATGGGCACAAAAATCAGACAAATTTGACAAAGATTTCTCACCAAATAATCTGTGACAAGGTCCACTTTTCAACCTCCGGACAGCACTTACCATTCGGTCGTTAATGTCAGTGCCTACCCCCCCCCCTGGGGGCTATGGTATAGTTCCCAACAGGGAAAAGATACTTACGAAAAAAAAGGTACGGTTAAAAAAAAATTAAAAATGGAAAACTAGTCCCTCGTATAACCTACCAAGCCAAACACACTGACTGAAATTTGTTTATCGGGCCTTCTGACCCCTTCTATAGGCCTAAGAACACTGCAAAATCGCTCATTTTGCTATCCGATCACCGCGTTTAGCCTACCAAGCCAAACGCAGTGACTCAAATTTGTTTATCAGGCCTTCTGACCCCTACTACAGGCCTTAGAACACCGGTCAATCGCTCATTTTGCTATCCGATCACCGCGTTTAGCCTGCCAAGCCAAACGCGGTGACTCAAATTTGTTTATCAGGCCTTCTGACCCCTACTACAGGCCTTAGAACACCGGTCAATCGCTCATTTTGCTATCCGATCACCGCGTTTAGCCTGCCAAGCCAAACGCGGTGACTCAAATTTGTTTATCAGGCCTTCTGACCCCTACTACAGGCCTTAGAACACCGGTCAATCGCTCATTTTGCTATCCGATCACCGCGTTTAGCCTGCCAAGCCAAACGCGACTCAAATTTGTTTATCAGGCCTTCTGACCCCTACTACAGGCCTAAGAACACTGCTCAATCGCTCATTTTGCTATACAATCACCGCGTTTAGCCTACCAAGCCAAACGCTGATGACTCAAATTTGTTTATCAGGCTTTCTGACCCCTAGTATAGGCCTAAGAACAAAGCTTAATCGCTCATTTTGCTATCCGATCACCCTGGTGACTGAATTTTGTTTATCAGGCCTTCAGACCCGTACTATAGGCTTAAGAACACTGACAATGGCTCTTTTTGGTATCTGATCACCGCATTTAGCCTACCAAGCAAAACTCAGTGACTGAAATTTGTTTATTAGGTCTTCTGACCCCTACTATAGGCCTAAGAACACTGCTAACTCGCTCATTTTGCTATATGATCACCTGCTATAGCCTAGAAGGCCCGATAAACAAAGTTGAGTCGCCGCGTTTGGCTTGGTAGGCTAAACGCAGTGATCGGATAGCAAGATAAGCGATTGAGCGGTGTTGTTAGGCCTGAAATAATGGTCAGAAGTCCCGATAAACAAATTTGAGTCACAACGTTTGGCTTGGTAAGCTAAAGGCGGTGATCGAATAGCAAAATGAACGATTGACCGGTGTTGTTGGGCCTGTAGTAGGGGTCAGAAGGCCCGATTAACAAATTTTAGTCACTGCGTTTGGCTTGGTAAGCTAAAGGCGGTGATCGAATAGCAAAATGAACGATTGACCGGTGTTGTTAGGCCTGTAGTAGGGGTCAGAAGGCCCGATTAACAAATTTTAGTCACTGCGTTTGGCTTAGTAGGCTAAACGTGGTGATCAGATAGCAAAATAAGCAATCACCGGGTTTGGCTTAGTAGATTAAACACACGGTGATTTGATAGCGAAATGAACGATTGAGCGGTGTTGTTAGACCTGTAATAGGGGTCAGAAGGCCCGATAAACAAATTTGAGTCACCTCGTTTGACTTGGTATGCTAAACGTAGTGATCGGATAGCAAAATGAGCAATTGAGCGGTGTTGTTAGGCCTGTAGTAGGAGTCAGAAAGCCCGATAATCAAATTTGAGTCACTTCGTTTGGCTTGGTAATCTAAACACGGTGATATGATAGTAAAATAACCGATTGAGCGGTGTTGTTAGGCTTGTAGTAGGGATGAGAAAGCCCGATAAACAAATTTGAGTCACCGCGTTTCGCTTGGTAGGCTAAAGGCGGTGTTTGGATAGCAAAATGAGGGATTGAGCGGTGTTGTTAGGACTGTAGTAGGAGTCAGAAGGCCGAATAAACAAATTTGAGTCTTGGTGTTTGGTTTGTAGGCTAAACACGGTGATTAGATAGTAAAATGAGCGTTGGAGAGGTGTTGTTAGGCCTGTAGTAGGGGTCAGAAGGCCAAATAAACAAATTTGAGTCACCATGTTGGGCGTGTAGATCTAAAACGCGGTGACGGATACAAAAAAGCAACACCGGGGTTGGCTTAGTAGACTAAACACGCGGTGAGTTATCGAAATGAGAGATTGAGCCAACAACCAAAAAACACCACCAAAACAAGAAAAAACAGAAACCCAACCAAACCCCCACAAAAAACACCAACCAAACCAACCACCACAAACCAACAAAAACAAAAACAGACACACACAAAAAAAAAACACCCCCCAAGCCCACCAACCGAAGACACGAGCGACAAAACCGACCCCACAACCAACCAAACCACCCCACAAAAAGACACACCAAACCCAAACCCACAACCACCCCATAACAACGGTGTTTGTTAGGCGCTGTAGTAGGGTAAGAAAGTCCCGATAAAAAACAAATTTTGAGTCACTGTGTTTTGGCTTGGTAGGCTAAACAACGGTGAATTGGATAGGAAAATGACGTTGAGAGGTGTTTGTTAGGCTAAGAAAGGGATCAGAAGACCCTATAAACAAAGTGAGTCACGTGGTTGCTTGTTAGGCTAATGCGATGATCGGATACAAGATGAGCGATTGACATGTTCTAGGCCTGTAGTAGGGTCAGAAGGCCTGATAAACAATTTGAGTCACCGCGTTTGGCTTGGTAAGCTAAAGGCGGTGATCGAATAGCAAAATGAACGATTGACCGGTGTTGTTAGGCCTGTAGTAGGAGTCAGAAGGCCGGATAAACAAATTTGAGTCTTGGTGTTTGGCTTGTAGGCTAAACACGGTGATTAGAGAGTAAAATGAGCGTTCGAGAGGTGTTGTTAGGCCTGTAGTAGGGGTCAGAAGGCCCAATAAACAAATTTGAGTCACCATGTTTGGCTTGGTAGGCTAAACGCGGTGATCGGATAGCAAAATAAGCAATCACCGGGTTTGGCTTAGTAGACTAAACACGCGGTGATTTGATAGCGAAATGAACGATTGAGCGGTGTTGTTAGACCTGTAATAGGGGTCAGAAGGCCCGATAAACAAATTTGAGTCAAGGTGTTTGGCTTGGTAGGCTAAACGCAGTTATTCGGGTAGCAAAATAAGCGATTGAGCAGTGTTGTTAGACTTTTAGTAAGGATAAGAAGGCCCGATAAACAAATTTGAGTCACCGCTTTTGGCTTGGCAGGCTAAACACGGTGATTGGATAGTAAAATGAGCGTTTGAGAGGTGTTGTTAGGCCTGTAGTAGGGGTCAGAAGACCCGATAAACAAATTTGAGTCACTGCGTTTGGCTTGGTAGGCTAAACGCAGTGGTCCGATAGCAAAATAAGCGATTGAGCGGTGTTGTTAGGCTTTTAGTAAGGATGAGAAGGCCCGATAAATAAATTTGAGTCACCGCTTTTGGCTTGGCAGGCTTAACGCGGTGATCAGATAGCAAAATGAGAGATTGAGCGGTGTTGTTAGGCATGTAGTAGGGGTAAGAAGTCCCGATAAACAAATTTGAGTCACTGTGTTTGGCTTGGTAGGCTAAACACGGTGATTGGATAGCAAAATAAGCAATCACCAGGTTTGGCTTAATAGACTAAACACGCGGTGATTTGATAGCGAAATGAGAGATTGAGCGGTGTTGTTAGGCCTGTAGTAGGAGTCAGAAGGCCGAATAAACAAATTTGAGTCTTTGTGTTTGGCTTGTAGGCTAAACACGGTGAATAGATAGTAAAATGAGCGTTGGAGAGGTGTTGTTAGGCCTGTAGTAGGGGTCAGAAGGCCCAATAAGTAAGTAAGTAAGTCTGCGACCGCAGTCGGAGGCGACCCGAAGGCTGCTCTTTCGATAGCTATCTACCCGAAGGTAGGGGAGGGCGCCACTCTTTCTCCCTGGATTTCTCCACTTACCCTTGATCCTTCTCTTAATTGCTGAGCATCAAGCAGAGAGGCATCAAGTACCATTTTGGGAATCTTTGGTATGACCCGGCTGGGGGTTGAACCCACAACCTTGCGAACCGTAGCCGGATGCTCTACCACTGCACTACGGTCGCTTTGGATAGGCCCAATAAACAAATTTGAGTCACTGCGTTTGGCTTGGTAGGCTAAACGCGGTGATCGGATAGCAAAATGAGCGATTGACTGGTATTGTGAGGCCTGTAGTAGGAGTCAGAAGGTCCGATAAACAAATTTGAGTCACCGCATTTGGCTTGGTAGGCTAAACGCAATGATCAGATAGCAAAATGAGCGATTGAGCGGTGTTTTGAGGCCTGTAGTAGAGGTTAGAGGTCCCGATAAACAAATTTGAGTCAGCGCGTTTGGCTTGGTAGGCTAAATGCGGCGATCGGATAGTAAAATGAGCGATTGAGCGGTGTTGTTAGGCCTGTAGTAGGGGTCAGAAGGCCCGATAAACAAATTTGGGTCACCGCGTTTGGCTTGGTAGGCTAAACGCGGTGATCTGATAGCAAAATGAGCAATTGAGCGGTGTTTTGAGGCCTGTAGTAGGGGTCAGAAGGCCCGATAAATAAATTTGAGTCAGCGCATTTGACTTGGTAGGCTAAACACGGTGAGCGGATAGCAAAATAAGCAATTTAGCGGTGTTGTTAGGCTGCATGACTTGCCAGTATCCATTTCGGTTGCGTCTAACCAATATGGTCATTTTAGTTTAATGTTTCCAAATCTTTGTTTGCTTGTTTTTATTGAAAATAAATACTTTTTAAAGAATGTTTCAGTTAATTTACATTCATAGAAGTCTATCTGAGTTGTATAACATGCTAGTGTCCATATCGGTTGCGTCTAACCTATATGCTCGAGGAAATCAATGAGGTGAATTTTGCGAGTCTGTAGTTTTTTCCGTGTTTAAGTGTAACAGAGCTTTACGCCGAAAATACATGCGAATTTTCAAATGTAGACAACGCTTTGAAAATCGAATGTTTTTGAGTGTTCACACGAGCGCGCAAATGTTTTCGAATGTTTAGAAACAATTCATTTTCGACCGCCGAAGGTGGTTAATTTTCCGAGCTGTATACGGGTAAAAAAGTTAGATTAAAAATTTGTCACAACTGTGCTATCCTTTTGAATATTTTAAAATTTGACTCGCCCATTCATGCCTATTCTGCACGTTTTGCAGAATTTTGTCGGTTAAAGGTTTGAGCAGCTGAGACAAATTTGAGATATTTGTAGAATCGCTGGTTTTCTGAAATGTGTGGCGTTTTACTACGGAGATAAAAAAAGCATTTTTTCGGAGATAACGACATTAATCATGAATAGATGAAAAACATGCTGTGGCGCCCAGCTAGGGAGATAAATGTTAAGTAAATAAAAAAACTTAAAGTATTTACTAGCTTCTGATTCAAACCACAAGTGATTAAACAACTCAAAATATATTAGCTCATCAAAATCACGGATCTTGTCAAGCAACTAAGCAGAACTGCCACAGGGGTTTAGCTAATACATGTATTTTTTTTATACGCATACAAAAATCCGAAAACAGGCTCAGAGATGCTTAGGTTCAAAGCTTAATAAGGCTGAAAAATTCTTGAGGGGTGCTTAAATCTAAAACATAAATTTAGGGAACTACTGAAAATTTTCGTAGGCTTAAGTAATGTTTGCCATATGCCTAATTTTCCCCATATCTGAACCTAGATATGCTGATAATTGCAATGCTTATAAAAAATATCCATATTTTCAAGTTAAATCACGCAAACGAGAGTGTCGAAGTGGATCATTGTCTAAACCGATGAATTCTTCATCAAATTTAAGGCGGTCGTTATCCAGTGATGTGAGCACTGTATGTTCTAGTAGTAAGTACGTTCAATCTGGACAGTCTGGAAAATGTTATTTGTCACTCGATCTTTCGAAATCATTGAAATCTTTTTTTCTGAGAGGGAAAAGACTCTGATATTTTCTTTTTCTAAATGTTGCATACCGGTATTCTTTTCGTTAAACAGAGTCAAAATGTATTTTCTTTCAAAGAATTATGATTTATAATCAGGAAACACTTCTTAGTAATTTTAACTGTATTTTGGGTGCACAAGTTTATTGGAAGGGCATTATTTTTGCCCAGAGTTTATAGCTTCAGTTTTCATTTTTATTCACTTCTTTGTTGTTTACAATTCTTTATTTTATTCTCCAAAAAGCTTTATATTTTTTTTGGTGTTGTCAATGATGATGATGATGATGTTAGTGCAATTTAAGAACGAAGAAGAAGGGAAGAAGTAAAAACCGAGCTTTCTTCAGTTTTGAGATGTTTTTGAATTTGAAATGCGTGCTGGAGCTCAACTGCAATAAAACAAAGGTTAGTTAACTTTTATTAATTGTGGATTCTTGATATTATTCAAGTCGCAGATGACAAGAGCAAGAGAATCCTCTCACTGTCAACTGAAGAAGGAGTTGTGAAACTTCTACCATTTCAAAATTGGTCGAAATTCATGGCGAATCCAGCCTGACTCAGCTCATTATTATTTGCTGGCAAATGCTAAACCCCCTTCACTCTCCTCACTTTAGATATTTAATTTCCCTACAGATGAGCCAACGGATTAGAATAGGTGGATTAAGAACTCATAGAAAACACTCCTCGTTAGGTTATCAAACTTTTTTACGAGTTTGCTAGCAATTAAAACTTGATAAGTTGTAAAAAAGTTGTAAAAAATTATTACTTTCAACATTTTCATTGGTCATTACGTATCACGTGGTACATTTTAAATAAGAAAATGCACTTTTTTAGCCCTTTCTATCCAATGCAGAAATTAGCCAAATAATTTGAAATTTATTTTCCTAATTCTAAATACAGTCTTCTTTCACCAGTATGCAACCCATTCGTGACCCATCGATAGTTTCTTAGTTATAGACCATACGTTAATTTTCACTTATCTGAAGATTGCCATTGACACAAGATTAAAAATTTACATTAAAACTGGTCTAGCGTTTGTTGATGCTAAAACTTAAGTGCAGGATTTAAAATATTTGCAAAATCATCAAAATTGATCGAATCATAGGACAAATTCGTTTTCGAAACTGTATAAATTGGAAAATTGTTCTTATAAAAACAATGAAAAAACTAAACGAGGAGTGCGCAGAGTCATTTACAGATTTTTCTTGTAACAATGAGAAGACAATGGATCTCTCTTGGGAGCAACGAGAGAAGTTAATCCACCTATTCTAATCCGTTGGATGAGCTAAGGCTCTTTCATTTTCTAATATCCCTGTTCTGGCAGAATGTAGATTAAAATGCCATGTTATGCTATTATGGTCTTTTAAAGAGAATGGAAGTAAAAGATGGGTATTTATGCTAACCATCCCTGTCTCACTGAAAGTATCTTCTTTATCTCAAAGGTTAAGGATTGATGGGGGATTGATGGCACAAATCTTGATTTATGCTAGATTTATTCATATTCTTTCTTTTTCTTCAGGATGTAGAAAAAATGGATTTCAGATGGTTTTGGAGTCATTTTTTCTGGATTTTTTATGTCTGAGCAACAGAAAGTTTAAAATATATTGTGCATTGTGTATGAAAAAGTCACCTTGTCTCGTTGTTCTAAATCTGATATCTAGTCCTTCTAGTTTAGATACATCCCTGTACTATGAATGAGCTATAAAATATTTCACAAGAAGAATAAAATTCATTTCTTTCCTTTCAATTTTTGCAAGTTTCTACGCCAATCAGATTCCACGTCTTTTTCCCGATCGGCCAATCACAGTGGCTTGTAGAGGGCATTACATAATTTTTTCTCTGGTCTGTAATTTTGATGTTTTCTCGAATCCAATGAATTTTCTTTATTAGAGTAATGGGGCCCACTAAACCTGCAAATGCAGCGATTGTTGTATTGGCTATCAAAAAGCCATTTTAGATTTTCTTGAAAGCCAGATAAATTGCAGACCGAACCGTGGGTCGGGGCTATTTTTTCATGGTCCCTATCTCGAATAACAGGAGATCAAAGTCTGGACTTCGAAATTTCCTGAAGAAAATATTTAAGCCATAAAATTAGCCCTGACCCTAGACCAGGTGCCTCTATGTGCAGGCCACCCTAAACAGTTGTTTTTGACCCTTAACTCTCGGCTGAGTCGTTGCTTTTTTGATAAACAGCAATTATGGGACCTTACTTCAGTGGTCGTTTACTCGCGGTTTTTGACAGTTTTAACAAAAGAGTTTGCCCTAAACTTCAGTTAAAAGGTTATATTTTCACAATAAATCAATTACACAATATTCTGAACTTGTTTATACGTTTAAATTTGAGCTCAATACTCTTCATTATGAAAATCGCAACATTTGATAAATTTTACAGACCAGAAAATTCACCTCATTGACACACTCGAGTGGCCATTTTAGTGTAATGTTTCCAAATCTTTGTTTGCTTGTTTTTATTGAAAAGAAATACTTCTTGAAAGAATGTTCAGTTATCTTACATGCATTGAAGTTACTCAGAACTGGATGACATAACAGTGTCCATATCGGTTGTGTTTAACTGATATAGCCATTTTAGGCCATTTTAGTTTAATGTTTCCAAATCTTTGTTTGCTTGTTTTTATTGAAAAGAGATACTTTTTGAAAGAATATTTCAGTTAATTTACATTCATAGAAGTCTATCTGAGCTGTATAACATGCTAGTGTCCATATCGGTTGCGTCTAACCGATATGGCCATTTTAGTTTGATGTTTCCAAATCTTTGTTTGCTTGTTTTTAATGAAAAGAAATACTTCTTGAAAGAATGTTCAATTATCTTACATGCATTGAAATTACTCAGAACTGCATGACATGCTAGCGTCCATATCGGCTGCGTCTAACCGATATGGCTATATTAAATTAGTGTTTCCATATCTTTATTTGCTTGAATTTATTGAAGAGGACTACTTCTTCGAAGAATGTTTCAGTTAATTTACATTCATTGAAGTTATTCTGAGCTGCATGACTTGCCAGTGTCCATGTCGGTTGCGTCTAACCAATATGGCCATATTAGTTAAATGTTTCCAAATCTTTGGTTGCTTGTTTTTATTGAAAATGAATACTTTTTGAAAGAATGTTTCAGTTAATTTAAATTCATAGAAGTCTATCTGAGCTGCAAGACATGCTAGTTTCAATATCGGTTGCGGTTTAACCGCTATGGCCATTTTAGTTTAATGTTTCCAAATCTTTGTTTTATTGTTTTTATTGAAAAGAAATATTTCTTGAAAAAAAGTTTCAGTTAATTTCCATCCATTGACGTTATTCAGAGCTGGATGATCAACCAGTGTCCATATCGGTTACGTCTAACCGATATGGCCATTTTAGTTTAATTTTTTCAAATCTTTGTTTGCTTGTTTTTATTGAAAAGAGATACTTTTTGAAATAATGTTTCAGTTAATACATATGCATTGAAGTCATTCTGAGATGCATGACATGCTAGTGTTCATAAAATATACCAAACCAAAGTATGAAGTGAAATAAACTCGTTTAAAATTATGATCATTATTTCCGTGACCGAGAAAGAGTTTCTTTTTTACTTGTTATTGTAAATGTTATTGTTATTACCTTGACTTTGTTTTCTATTTCCATCTCCATCACACACTCATCTTTCATTTTTTTAAATTATTTTGTGGTCATTTCTCTATACAATTTATCAACCCTAGTCTGGTCGTTGCGATTTTGAATAGCAGTGCGGAGCAAACTAACGAGAGCAAAAAACGATATCTCTCGAAGTTTACTTTCACTATTAAAATCATCTTCACTTGGCAATATATATAGTATAGATTCAAAACCAAAGTTACTAGCCATTTTTGCGGACGATGTAATATGAATTAGGAGTGAATTGTTGGCATTTTTGTCAATATCTCGTAGATGAAACAGAATACAAAAGAAGTTTCACAATAGGGGTACATTTAGGTTAAGTGGTACCATTATCCTTTTAAAACGAATTCAATTTCTTTTTTTAACACTATTAACGAAAAAACCTTTTTCACCTAGGACCCATTTTATGATTTTTTTTTTTGAAATGGTAAGATGGAAACAAGCGAAGATAAGAATAACAATTTGATAGCAGTAAAAGTAAGTTAATTTTTTATTATTATGTTTTTACGGACATGCCCAGCAATTAACTATCTATCTGATGCCTTCTTTCGTATAGTTTAGCATAGTTTAGGAGAATTTAGAGTTTATCCCGTATGAATTCTCAAATTCCTAATATATACAGAGAAAAACATCCCAAGTGAGATCGAACCAAACAGAAAAGTTTCAATGAATCGTATAAATTTTAGTAAAGATTTTAAAGATTATAGAGAAAAATTGTTTAACAATTGAAAAAAATGTAAGATTACTTTGGGTAATTTTCTGTTTTATTCAACCTTCTAGATACCTCGGAAGAAGCAGAGACCGAATATCGAAAAAGTTGCGAATGATTTAGAAGAATTTAAACAGAATAGTTGCTGTGAAAGAAAATGTCACGAAGGCTTTTCTGCGTTTCAAGTGACTAGAATAAGGGAGCAATTCTGGGAGAAAGACAAAGAGCAACAAAATACGGTTATCATAAACTTTTTGAGATCGCAAAGATTTTCTCACGCTTTGGTGTTTCATATCGATCGAGTTGTCTGCCAAAAATTTTGTTTTTTTTGTTATGGCATATCAAAGTCTAGGTAACTTTCCTATTTTATGTTTTTAAAGTGAAATCTAATTTGACAAAGGAATTTTATAAAATCGTTGAAAAACTATAAATCTAAAATCAAATTTCAACTTTCAACTTAAAAAAAACTTGAGCTACAAACTTTTCTTTTTATAAAAATAGTGTTTTTTTTGGTTTCATGATAAAGATAACTTTTTGGTCGAAATCGTCCTAAATATACGTTTTTTTATAAGAATATACTTTATAAGAATATTCATAATGAAATTGGCTTATTTCTTCTTCTCTTTCAATCAAATGATTTTAATATCACTCTTAACATTTTTCAGATTGAGAGTGAGAAAAACTTTAGAATATCTTATCAAGAATATCTTAGGATGATTTCGACCAAAGAGTAAAGAATATTCATCATGAAACCAAAAATCACTATTCTTATAAAAATGACGTGTTATGCTAAAATGAGTAATATTAAAACCATCTAATTGGTTGAAAGAGAAGAACAGAATAAGCCAGTTGAATCAGCTTGATAAGATTTTAGAGTCTCTTGACTTTCAAAAGATTTAAGATAACATTATTCTTAGGACATTCTTTAATTTTAGGCCAATTTCATCATGAATATTCTTATAAAGTATATTCTTATAAAAAAAGCGTGTATAAAGCTTTAACATACCTTGTTTCAATCTTATCGATTTTCCATTACGGTTACTCTTTTTAGATTCTATCGAAAACGCAATGCTCTTCTAAAAGGCCACAAAGATGGGGCAACAGAGCGAAAGGGAGCAAAACAATGCAGCAGCGAATATGTAAGTATTTCAGCTTTTTCAGATTTCGTTATTAGCATTGTTGCATGTTGATGTTTTAGCTACTAAGAGAAAGGGTCCCTCTTTCCAATGTTCTATTTTACAAAGAAATTTATTTTATGCATGTTTTATGGATAAAGCGATTCGCTGATGATTGTGGATGTTTCGCCAGACCGGGATCCTGATTCTCGGGTCATACCAGCCAGTTTTACCAAAAGACATATAAAGAAGAAATTCAATTGGCATCGACAGACGTTCTGAAGTCGACAACAGATTTTCTCAACCACCCTGAGCAATCTTTAACGCCAGTGACCGTGGATTGTGACTGCCCAAGACGTGAACCACCACCTGCACTTCCCAATCATCTTCCATGCCCTGCAACAGACGAGAGTCGCCAGAAGTTACAGGACTACCTGCTAGATCACTACAAGTCCAGCACCTTCAACACGTGTGACCACCAACCTCTACCAATGATGACTGGACCCCCGCTCTCACTCCAGATTGATGAGTCAGCAGAACCTATCGCTCATCACTCTCCAATCCCCGTGCCATTCCACTGGCAAGAAAAAGTCAAGGCTGACCTGGACCGGGATGTACTGCTTGGTGTCCTCGAACAAGTACCCATCGGAGAACCTGTGACTTGGTGCCATCGAATGGTGGTATGTGCCAAGAAGGATGGAGAACCTCGACGTACTGTAGATTTCCAAGCACTGAATGCCTGCGCAACACGGGAGACTCACCATACCCAGGCTCCATTTCATCAAGTACGTTCAGTGCCTCACCACTTCAAGAAAACCATCACGGACGCTTGGAGCGGATACCATAGTGTCCCTCTCTGTGAAGAAGACAAACACCTTACTACCTTCATCACCCCTTGGGGCCGTTACCGATATCGCACAGCGCCGCAAGGCTACATCTCATCGGGAGATGGTTACACAAGACGTTTCGATGAAATAGCCAGTGACTTCCCGAACAAAATCAAGGTCATTGATGATTCTTTGCTATGGGCAGATAACTTGGAGGAAAGCTTTCACCAAACAGCAAAGTGGCTTGACCTTTGTGCTTGCAATGGCATCATCCTAAATCCTGACAAGTTTGAATTTGGAGCTGATACGGTCGAGTTTGCGGGTTTTGAAATCTCACTCACCTCTGTCCGTCCTAACAAAAAGATCATCAGAGCAATCATTGACTTCTAAACACCAAAGAACTTAACCGACGTACGCTCGTGGTTTGGTCTTGTCAATCAAGTTGCGTACACCTTCAGCATGACAGCCTTCATGGATCCGTTTCAATCATTGCTAACACCAAAGACCAAGTTCCAATGGAGTGATGAATTGCAAGGAATCTTCAAGAATCTAAACGTTAAATTGTATCAGAAATCGAGAATGGCGTTCGCATATTCGATAAAAAGAAACCAACCTGCCTTGCCACCGATTGGTCAAAATCCGGTATTGGTTATTGGCTGTTCCAGAAACACTGCGTCTGTCCGGACATCAAACCATTCTGCTGCAACACTGGTTGGAAGGTTGTGCTTGTTGGCAGCCGATTCACCCACGCTGCTGAATCCCGCCACGCCCCCATCGAAGGTGAAGCCCTTGCAGTAGCTGATGCACTAGACAAGGCCAGACACTTCGTATTAGGCTGTGACGACCTGATTGTTGCAGTGGACCACAAACCCTTGCTTGGTGTTTTTTCCGATCGCTCACTCGAAAAGATCACCAATGGTCGTTTACGTAACTTGAAAGAAAAAACCCTTCGATACCGATTCAAGATGTGCTACATTCCCGGCAGATAGAACTGCGTCTCCGACACCATGTCCAGACATCCAAGCGGATCCAAATCACCTGTCAAGATGCACCTACCTGATGACATCTTTTCTATATCATCCACTGAGCTACTGCCACCGAAAGTCCATCAAGTCTTACCGTCGAATAACATCAGCCGGCCAACTTCAACACTCGCAGACGAAGAAGGCCTCCTAATCCAATCCATTGCTGCTATCACCACCACGTGCAACTCAGTAACGTGGGATATGATCAAAGAAACCACCTCAAGCGACAAAAGCATGATCCAGCTCACAGAACTAATTGAATCCGGGTTCATCCAATCGTTGGAAGAACTGCCAGAAGCGCTTCGCCCATATCACCAATACCGATCCGACCTATCCACACTGGATGGTGTCGTTATCTACAAAGACAGAATCGTCATCCCACCAAGTCTTCGGAATGTCATCCTCGACAACCTCCACTCGGCCCATCAAGGTACCAACTCGATGATCGCTCACGCAGAATCTGCAGTATTTTGACCGGGTATCACAAAATCCATCAAACAACGACGTTCTAGATGTCACCAATACGATGTAATGGCACCCTCTCAGCCAAGCATGCCCCCAACTACCCCACCAACACCGGAATACCCATTTCAGTACCTTTGCTCCGACTTCTTCTACTACATGGGGAAATACTATCTAGTATCCGTTGATCGCTGCTCAAAGTGGCCCATCGTAGACCGTGCAAGAGATGGAAGCAGCGGTTTGATTGATAGCCTACGTCGCTCGTTTGTTACCTACGGTATCCCTGAGGAGCTTGCATCTGATGGCGGCCCGGAATTCACCTCGAGATCTACAGAATCCTTCCTTAAATCGTGGGGAGTCAGACAACGTATATCGTCAACAGCCTTCCCTCACAGCAACAGCCGTGCTGAAATTGGTGTCATGGACCGTGAAGCGCATGATTGTGGGCAACACACATGCCAATGGGAACCTCGACACTGACGCTTTCCAAAAAGCTATGCTCGTCTACAGAAACACACCACAGCCAGACACACGCATCTCATCTGCTACATGTATCTTTGGCCATCCTACTCGATCGCCTGTACCTATCCTACCTGGAAAGTATCGTCCGCATCCAACCTGGCAAGACTCCCTCCAAAGGCGAGAAGAAGCCCTCCGACACCGTTATCTCAAGATCGCTGAACGCCTCGCCATCGGGACCCGTCCTCTACCACCACTGAAGGTTGGAGATCATGTGCGTATCCAGAATCAAGTTGGCAAGAGCCCCCGCAAATGGGATAGGACCGGCACAATCATTGAAGTGAGGCAGTTCGACCAATACGCTGTCAAAGTGGATGGATCAGGGAGAGTTACTCTCCGCAACAGGAAGTTTCTGAGGCGCTTCACCCCTGTCATGCCCCAGGACACTTCCTTCCAAATCCCATCTCATTTTACAACTCTCATACCACAGCCGCTCACAACTCATCCCATAATTCCATCTCCATCACAAACTCGTCCAGTCCCTCTCAATCACCCCTCACATTTGGGACTGGACAAAACTGGTGCCCCTGTGGCGGTGAAGAACGACGAATATCAAACATCATCTGCACCACCAATGAAGGAAGTTATACCACCACGTATCTGACGGTCAGATCTCCAACCAACTACACCAGTCGTCCAACAATCAACACCGTCCGTATCTTATGGCTCACCATCAGGAGTTACAACATACAATGTTCCTCCACGCTCTGGTCAAAAAGCTCAAAGCTCAACGCAAGAACCCAGGAGATCTCAACGTATTAAAAAGGTCCCTAGATCGATTATGAGCTGAAATGAGTACTTGAACTGTATAGTACGATTTCATATTTTATTCATAGAATTATATTTCACAGGTCTATCGACCTCTACGAAATAATTTTAGATTTATAAATTGTCTAATTCTTCATCTGTCGTCCAGTCGTCAGAAGATATGGACAGAAGAGAAGACGTTGTTTTGGTCTTTGTCCTAGATTTTCGAACTAGGCGAAGGTTTGTTCTAGGGCTTCCTCTTACATGCCAAACGAAATCGTCATTTTTTGAATTCATTTTTTTCGCCTTTTGGCACATATCTTTAATGATTTTTCTTTCGTTGATGGTGAAGTCGTCTGTGATGCTAAAGCCACCAATTTCATTGAATCGTTTTAGCTTATGCAGATTTTGCATTATCCGTTCTTTTTCCTCTATACTTTTTAAGATCAACTTGATTGGACGCCAATGTAGCCCTTTTTGGTTTTGTCCAATGCGATGATGGTGGGACGGTTTGATATCTTGAACGCCAATGTTACCTAGTATACCTTCAATATCTATTTTGTCCTGTTCCTGTTGTTCCTCTTTGTTGTCTACCTCTAATTCCACCATTCCATGTATAATATATTTCGTTTTCTTGATTCGATGTCTCTTTCTTCATTCTTGTTTTCTTGTTGGTGTTCTCTCACTGCTGATTTGAAATTATCCTTGTGTTTCTTAGTTATTTCAGCGTATGTTTTTTCTGATGTTTTCTCTATGTAATTCGTCGTTTGCTTTATTTCTTCTTTTATAATCTGCTTGGTTTTTATTTCAAAGTCAGCCATCTTATTGGTTAAGATGTTTTCGATATCGTTCTTAAGGCTGCGGTTCTTGGCTAGCTGGTTTTTGAGCTTTTTAATGACGTCGTCCTTCTTCTCAATCTCCCTCTGCATCATATGATACGAGTTCTCACCTATTTTACTCATTAGAGATCGTGTTATCCGCACGCAATTCTGACATAGATATTGTTCGTTATAAGTGTTGGCAAAAATTTGCAGCTGATAAAGCGGTAATTGTGTGCACTCGTAGTGTACCATGCGGTGGCATTTTCGGCATTTTAGACGGTTTTGGTCATCGTCATCTGAGCAGGAGGTGGGAGTGCATGTTTGGTTTTGTTTAGCTTCTTCAAATGGTTGTTTTTCTTGCTTTTTGTCGGTTTTTTCGTTCATGTTTTTGATTTTGCTAAATTTCAACCATTTTTGAAGAACTGCACAAAATGCGTGTTGACTAACTGACGTCAAATAAAAACTGATTTGCATCATTATTAATCACAGGGCGAACTATTAAGATACCATGTTCATCTTTCCCTAAACGTCATGGTTATAATATACTTTCATGACTCTATGACACATAATGATGTCATCACAGGGCGAACTATTAAGATACCCTGCTAATTTTGCTTTTGACGTCATGGTGATACTTTCATGACTCTATGACACATATATAATGTCATCACAGGGCGTACTATTAAGATACCCTGCTCGACATTTCTCAGAGCTGTTGATATGTTGCTTTATATTGGGCATTCATTGGGCGAACTACGATGCCCTAACCCTATGCAAACATGTATAAATGTATATAGACTTGAGACCATGTTCTCCTCATCACTTTAGATGGACATTAATGTATATATTTTATGGGTACATGCCCTATATAGCTTTTTGTTTTGGACTTTCAGGGGGAGGGAGATAGAGAGTTATATTTAGCTAGGTATTGGATGTACTATATTTGTTTCTTATATTTTAGATAAAACATTACAATTATAAAGATAATAAAGTAAATGGTATTCATGCCTATCTGCTTTCAATCATTTAAAACCGTTTGATTGTAAAAAAACTTTTCTTCTGATTGGTAACATAAATTTACTTACATATAACTTAATGAAAAAACAGTGAAAACATTCTACGGTAAGTGAGGTAAGTCTATTTTGAAGACCATTAAATAAAGTTTGTTTACATTCATTCAACTTTACATGGGCATTCAAGGGTTTTGTGTATTGTCGGTAATTAATAATGTAATGAAAATTCAAGTGTAGAAATGCAAATGAAAAATATTTTCCTGCAACATATACGAGGTCATGCAGTACAACCTCTACCACCCAGCTTATTTTCTGTCAAATTGCTATGAATACTGAAAACAGAATTTCCACGAAGAAAACTAACGACATAAGGACTGCTAAGAATAAAAATGTCGATCAAAACCAAATGATATATGCAATCAAACTATGATGTCATTTTGATAATGTCCCCACAAAAAGAAACTCACCTTCACAAAAGTTGAATTCCTTGAGAAGCAAGACAAATTTACTAAACGTCATATCTTTGAAAGATTCACAAGCATCGTGTAAGGAGTTTTTATTTGGTAGTAGCCAACCATAACATCGGATCTTGTATGTTAAATCATCCTTAATAAATATTTAATACTTGGGAATAATGTACTTTGAATCATAATAACTCATTTCGAAATAGTTATTGTTTCTAGTATTTATTTGCCAATCAGAATCAAGTTTTAACTTTCCAATGCGTATTTTAAATTCATCAAGTCCACTGTAGCAGGGTGGTGGTTGAGGTGGTGGAACTGAGTTCTCTGCTTCTTGATATTCTGCTCGTTTGTCAATTGAAGATGTAGAACGCTCTGCAACAGATGTTTTTCTTCCGACTTTGACGGGTAGATTCAATGTTGGCAAATAATCTTCACGAATTACAGTGTTTCGTACATCTGAAAGAAAAAGAAAACAAGCTAAAAAAAAGGGTTCAAAGTTTTGTTGTCATATTAGCTGAAAATCTTATAATAATCTAAAAAATATATAATATATAAAGGGTCACCAAGTTGATCCATTTATAACCCATTCTATAGCAGGATTGACAAATTTTCGAAACATGTTTCTAAACTTTTCGAGGTTTTTTAGTATTGTCGTGTGTAGTGTGTGGTGTCTCTGCTCCTTTGCTTGTAATCAAAATAAACACAAAGCAATGTGGCATACTTACAATAATATAAATCTTCTTTACTGAAATGCACTCCACAAACGAAGACATTGTTTTTGTCAATCATCTCTTGAAACCTTGCATCAACAACTCTGTCCTGTGTTATGATGTTCAACATATCTTTCATCCATTTCTCATGCCCAGGTTTCTTTCCACTTGGTACTCTCATTATAGGAATATCTTCTTGGTCTTTATTTTTCTTGTTTTTGTTTCTGGATGTAGTACATCCCACAATTGAGCAGTTTCCACCAGTCATTTAAATCTTGTTTTTCCAACTTTACTTCAAAACATCACATAACATCCACTGAAGTCGGCCATCTTGAAATTTTCTATCCCACTCGCGGAGCCTGGGCACTAATAAAATCAAATTGAATAATATTATCTTGTTGATGTATCAAAAATCTCTCTTTTGCCAGTGTTCTTTCAAAAAAACCATACATTTTGAAAACTTTATAAAAAAATGTCTAGTATGTTACAGCTGTTTGGGTTTTGAACTGAATGTCACAGCTCCAAACCTCCATTTTCTTTGAATGTTTCGAAAGGTATCATAGCAACGGAAGGGTTTGTCTTATTACTTTTACAAACAAGGCCCCAAGTCGAATAAAATGACCTTGGAAGGCAAATGTCCACCGAATTTGGTAGTAAAAGTAGATATATCTGGATTCACGGACCACTATTAGGAAAAGTGGAAAGATGGAGGGGTTGTTTATATATCTGAGGATGGTTGTGAAAAATTTCATTAATATTGGTTCAGTTTTCATCAAGTTGAAAGCTTTTTTCCTTGCCCAACTAAATTTCAAAATTTCGAATTCTGCTCCCTAGGTTGGGATCTTCCAATGAGACTTCTCAAATAAAAATTTAAAATGGCGGCCTACAAATTTGATATTTTGACTATTTTTCAGCAGACAAATCCCATAAAGTCAAGCTTAATATAAGCATCTTATTAATTCTTCAGAGCATCATCATTATATCTATACAGTAACTATAGTAAAAAAATGAAAAAAATGAAATGTACTAAAAATTTCCAACAATACACCATTTCGTTTGTAGCCGCCAGTGAACGCGCGAACTTTTCAAGGGGACTGGGACGAGTTTAGTGGGATAAAAAATCAAAATAAACCGCGGTTTTCAGTCTGTGTAGGAGAAAGGTTGAAAGTGTTTGGTGTTACAGAATTATTGAAGTTAATTATTGCTATTTTGGAGATTAAACTCACAAGATATTGGACTTACAAACTGTGCTGTTGTTGGTTGTGAAAATAACTCTTACAAACTAGACAAATGGAAGAAATCAACATGTTATGAAGCAGAACATAAAGGGATGATTAAAGGAGCTTGTGGATGCAAGCCTCCATACAAACTTTTTGCCTTCCCCTCAAAGAAACTTAATCTTGACGAGAGAGAAAGATGGAGAAAATCAATGAGAAGAGTGAAGGCAAATAACAAACCATGGGAACCTTGTTTGAGTGACAGGGTTTGTAGTGACCACTTTGAAGGCACGTTTGAAGGCGAGTATGGTTGGCCCACTGAGAAACATCCTGACCCTTCATGTAATCTTGGTTATGAACCAAAAACAACAAATCCAAGGCGAGTGATCGTAAAACATCCACCTCCCAAAAAAACCTCGAAAGACTAGCGTCACTAGCGTATCTGATTTTAACCTAATGTCACCACCACCATCACCGTTTAATGAGACGACCTCGAGATCATTAGAACCAATGATGATCGATCATGATGCTTTAGATGCTCCACAAATGGAGGAATGCACAAGCACAGCCTCGTTATCATTAGAACCAATGATGACCGATGATGATACTTTTGATGAACCTTTAGCCAATGAACCGATGGCTCCACTAGAAAGGGAGGAATGCACAAGCTGCAAGGATAAAGATAAATTGTTGAAAAATTACGAAAGTAAAATTGATAGACTGACAAGGCAGGTGAAATATCTGAGGAGTACCAACAAAAAGCTCAGTGAAACGTCAAAGCCTTTTTCGCTCAGAGACATCAAAACAGACGAGAAAATGAAATTCTATACTGGGTTGGAGTCAATTTTGTTATTTCAAACGCTATTCAAACTTTTGGAACCTTTTGTTTCAACGCTTACCTATTGGCGTGGTACAAAAATCGTGAATCATAGTCTCAGAAGGGCACCATCGAGAAAGCTTGATGCAAGAACTGAGTTTTTAATGACCCTAATGAAGCTACGTCTAGGACTTTTAATTGAAGATTTGGCAGATAGATTTCATATTTCTACTGGAACTTGTTCAGAAACAATCAAAACGTGGGTAAAATTTTTAGCAGACACTGTCGGAACACTTGTTAAATGGGTGCCTAAAGAATCTGTCATGGAGAATATGCCCAAAAAATTTAAAGAAATTCTTAGAAAAAAGTCAAAAAGTCAAATAAAAGTAAAAAAAAAGTCTTAAAAAATTCAAAAAGTTTCTTGGATGGGCGGATGGTGGAGCAAAATTTATGGGCGGTTGGCGTTTTTGGACAGATTTGGATGGAAAATGTTGGGCGCTCGAAGGCGGTGGGCGTTTTTGTCGGGAAAAAGTCAAAATGAAAGTTTGAAAAAAGTCCAAAAAAAGTTAAAAAGTCAAATGAAAATTCAAAAAGTCAAAAAGTATCGTACACCTTTTCTCAAGTGATTTACCCCTCGGTGTAAGTGGTAATGATAATTTTATATATATTTCCTTGTTATATTTATTAAAGATCAATGGCTGAAAGAGGCCCCAAAAATTGGAAAGTTAGCAAGAATAACGGTTCTTTGTAATTCTGGCGCCGCAGGCAAAAAAATTTGGTGTAAGAAAGGTCAAACAGCTTATAAGATATTCTAAAAAGGAGAAAGTTAGTCCGCATAAGACCACAAAAACCACAGCGAGCAGTTTCGATCAATCTCTCATTTTGGGGGTGAGCATCCTCTTTAACCCCTGGTGGATACACAACACTTCTCTTGCTTTGACTTTTCGCAATTCAATGTTGATAGTAATTTTGAAAAAAATCGTAAAATAAAACGAAGCGCCGCAAGCGCAAAAAATTTACATTGCACTTATAGAAGGCGCTAAAAACGTATCAAAGGGCGCAAAATCGCCCAACCAAACATCAAAAAGAATTTTGGCGCCCCCTTGAAAAGCTTTTTTGGCGCCCCTCTCAGGTCTTTCTGGGTGGTGCACTGCACACCCTGCACCCCCTGACAGGCCGCCACTGATTAGAAGCTCAAGCAGTTACATGGTCAGACTACAAAAGTCATAACACATTAAAATTCTTGATTGGAATCACCCCAACAGGGTTCATATCATTTTTATCTGATTGTTATGGAGGAAGAGCAAGTGACAAGTTTATTTGTAAGGCCAGTGGATTTTTTGATCTCCTTGATCCGTACGATGATGTTATTGCAGACAGAGGATTTCAAATACAGGAGGAATTGATGTTGAAGTATTGTAAACTGACTGTTCCTCCAGGAAAAAGGTTGAAATCTCAAATGACAAAAGCTGAATCAGATAAAACTGAAAAGGTTGCCAACCTTCGGATTCATGTCGAGCGTGCAATAAACAGAGTCAAGTTTTTCAGAATATTTAAAAGCACTTTACCAATCACTATGATACATCAGTGTGATGACATGGTAAAGGTATGTGCTGCACTATGTAACTTAAAGCCCTTATTGTATAGAGAGGCTACAAAAACTACCTAGGGTTTGTGGTAGATTTTCTAACGGTTGAGATTTTTATCAGTACTTTTGCTTTGCTTTTTTACCAATTTTTATCAGTATTTTTTATTGTGTTTTTCTTGATTTTCAAGCCCTTGAAATTTCTAAGAACTCGAGATAATCAAGGTACAATAAACTTCTATAGAGATCAGTTGAGATGTTCTTGGAAATCTTTTGTTTGTATTTTTTGCCTTCATATTTACAAATTCCAAGAATTGGGAGATCATACATTTTTAATTTAGAAAAATAATTTATCAGTTAAGATCTTCTTGGAATTCAGGATCTTGGATACATTACTTGTTTATAATGGGTCGTTGTAAAACATGGATTAGCTCCATGGAGTACTCCAATGGAGTACCTAATGGAGTACCCCCTAAACTACCTGTCAGAGCGATGAATATCACAAATTTGATAATCAACCTTTTCCACCAGCTGTAAACTTCCAATTTATAGCAATCAAAAGAATTTTTCAAGTATTTGTTTGTGAAAAAATTGCTACCATCATTTCTGGCAGTAAAGCTCATATAGCGCACGCTCTCTACTTAAAAATCTTTGTTGATTCTACAATTAACAGACCAGATTTAGCTTGCAGAATAGCTCTGATATATCAAACACTTTTATAATATTACATATAATATCAGTGTAATTGTATATAGTATTATGTGTTATATTATTTATGTAACACCAGTAGGGCACTAGAGCTTTCTTAAGCAATATTTTTCTTTTGTCCTTTTGTCAACAGATTGACTTTTTTAAAGAAAATATTGTGACAATCATAGGATACATAGCTTATCAACCCATTTCCAAGAGGAATTTTTATCATACTCAATATGATGCAGGTAGTATGACTGGATATGAAATGGCAGTTGGGGACAGTCTGTGAGAGAGGTTACAGAGGGGTTTTAGAGCATTGAATTATTCATTGTCATTTTATTGACAAAATACACTGCAATTAACAAAATAATAAGACAATCACAATAAATGGAGTCCGCCAACTTATTTCTTTGATATGAGAATTTCATACTCAATGTGATGCAGATGACATGAAAGGATTTATAAAAAGAGACCAACATGAAAGCCACATTCTTGCTACAGAGTGGTTTTAGAGCAAATACAAAATTATACAGGTCTTTATTTTCCTCTCGCGGCGATCTAAAATCTGGTCTGCAATATTTTTAGAGTACTCCAATAGGTACTCCATTGGAGTACTCCATGGAGCTACTCTATGTTTTACAACGACCCGTTTATAATTTTGTTTTTTTGTCTTCACATTTTATTTTGTAAGTGCCTAATTTTGTTCCACTTTTGATAAAGGTAACTTTTATTGAACTTTCAGCTATTTATGAAAGAAAGATATAAATAGAAAAAGGTATAATTCTTGTAATTTTGAAAGAAAAAGTTAAACATGTCTTCATTACATCCTTTACAGTATGTATTTCTTCTTACCAGATCCTCTATATGTTTAGAAGCCAAATTAGCATAAGGGCAAATCACATCATAATAAAACACTATTTCTTTCTTCGTGATTCATTATTCTTCTTTATTTCTTAAATTGATGGATATTTATCAGTTTTTCCTATCATATTTTATGAATAATGTGCTTATCAAAAGTTGAAAAACAAGGAGGCATTCAAAAAGTACGTCGTCGTCGAGGGGGGGATGAGCAGACAATTTTAAAACTAATTGTAGCCTAAATTTTTTCAAGTTCTATTTTTTATTTCAGGCTTTTTTGGATAATAACATACTTATAAGTAAATACCTTAAATCAACAAACATATTTTGTAAGAAAAAAAGGTTCAATTATATTTTCTTTCCCAAACACCTTCAAAAACTTGAAAAGTTCGTGAAGGAGAATGGTGAAAGAATTTTTCTATTGTCCTAAATTGTAAATAAAATAATGATGCAAGAAAAATACAATCAAATTGGTTACATAGTGTAAATAGAGGGTAAATAAAAATTAAAATAAAAATCTCTACACTTTTCAGTTAACTCTAAAAAAACTGTTCATTAAACTCTATTTCTTCAAGAACATGTCCATGAGCAGTATAAAGAAAAAAGTAACACTTTTTGAACTTCAAAATTCCCATTTGAAATTGACATTGTGTATAATAACTGTGAGACTTTCTTAGTCTAAGTGCATTGTCAGTTTTTATCATGTAAGGTAAACTGACCCTTTCATCAGTCGGTGATAAATGACTTATTGAATATGGGCATTTAATCTCCACACAAATTTTTTCACAGCAACAATCGCAAAAAAAAACACCATCAGGACTCGCTCCAATGTAGGGTTTTTCTTTATCCAAAAATAATCCACATTCTACAAGCTTTGCCCCCTTGTGTTTGGTCTTCATCAACTCTAAAAAGTTTGATGCAGCTAAAGGTTCCATATTTCGATCATATTTCAAGGCTGGGATGTTGGGGTTGACAAACGAAAATCCAGCAACCTTTTTGGTCAAACTCCACATCAATACGTCACTTTTTCACTGCCATTAGGATAGCTCTCAATAGTTTTCATTTCATGGGCTTTGGAACCTGTGATAACTCCCTTCCTGTGCTGAAACCAAAGCTTATTTGTACTTTGGCCTTTTGTTGCTGATTCAATTTTTTGGATTATCTCAGGGGTCATATCTTTGGTTAAGTTTTCCTTGAACTCTTTCACTGAATTTGAAGTCAATGTGACATCGTCAATACATGGTAATGATTCAGCTTCCTTGTCTTTTGCCTTTTCATTTTTTTCAAGTCGATCTCAGGTTTTGGAATAGCAGTTGAAAGGGTTGTGTTCTTCAGTAGATCATTATTCTCTAAACTTGTAACAATGCCTTGAAATGAAACTGGTTTCTTTGGACAACTTTTCAAGGGCTTGAATTTTTTTTTCGGTGTACTCAAAAGTTTTTTTGGTTTCTTGCCCCTTTTTTGAAAATCATCCCTTTTAAAGTCAATATTTTTTGCTTTTGCTGGTTGTACTTCGCTTCTGTTTGGTAGCCAATCATTTGGAAGGGAAGTTGACGCAGGGTTGGTAAGTTCATACCGCATAGCTGCTTCAATGCGAAAAAGAGCAGCGGCAACATGGTTACACGTAGATTTCATACCAGCCATGCAAAAGCAGTGAGCCTCCAACACATTACCAGTATCCTTGGAAAGAAGCAGCCAGAGTTTGTGCAAGGTGTCTGATATCTTTTGGGATGGTCGACAGTCGGTTTTCAGGAGACAAAATGGTGTATTTTTAAGGGGGTGGAAGTCAATCTTTCCAAGCCAGCCTCTCTCAAAATAACTATATGCTTTTGACTTATAGTCATTCTTCAAGTCCTCTATATCATAGTTCAACATCAAAAATTGAATAAGATATGTAGTACGTTGAAACAGATGGCCAGTGTTTGATGCCTTCTCTCTCTGGCTTCCATCCCTCTTTTAATTTGAAAGGGTCAGGTATTTGAAATCCTTTACACACAAGTTTGTCTTTATATTCTCCAGCTAAAACTCCTTCAATCTCCTCAGCAGTTTGTGCAATTTTCACATTGTTCTCAATAGCACAAAACACTCTTGCTATCAGTTCAAATTTACGTCCAGAAACCCTCAAATTTCGTAATTTGAGAAATCTTTTCAACTCATCAACTTTCATCTTTGAAATTCTTTCAAAATCCACCCTTTTGTAGTTTTAATTGCAGTAATTTTTGCTTAATTATGTCTTTAATGTGCTTGCTTTCTTGATTTTTGCTTATGAAATTACTGCTTAATCACGTTTGTTTTGATTTTTATCCCACTAAAACCGTCCCAGTCCTTTTTTTGCGCCGCCCGCTTTGCCCGCGCGACTTCGGACGAAATGGTGTATGCAGCAAAGAAAAAGGTCATACAGGACGCTGCAACAAAGAACATTCACTGACCTTTTGGAAAGCGTCATCAAAACAAAAGGAACCAACACAATCATCAGAAACAGAAAGTGACAACACTGGTAATTTTTTTTTAAAGATTGTTTATTTATAAAATTCTAAGGTTCTGGTAGGTAGGTTCTGGTTATAGCGTATAACCAATCGTTTGATTAGATCCCAGTTGCGACGCCAGGGCAGGGGAAAAAGTGTCTAGTCCGATCATCTGTGTTGACATTAATTATGATATATATTATATATAAGGTGACGGTAGGTATGTATATAGTGACATTTTATATGGCAAAGTTTAATGATCAAACCTAAAATACAAACAGACAGGCAGACTTCCTTCCCTGGGGGGGGGTACTAGGGTTGCGAGCTGACGGGGGGGGTGCCGCCCGACTTTCGAACTTTGGACCCTTACCGGGTGTGAATTTTACGACCCTTAGCGGGACTAATTTGACCAATTTTGACCAAATTTCGAACTTTCAGGGGGCAAAAAGTGGACCCTTAGTGGGACTGAAATTTGATTTTCTGATTTTTCCGACCCTTAGCGGGACTTTGGAAGTCCAAAAATGGTACCCTTAAGGGCGGCACATACCGTACCCTCCATTTGCCTAAGTACCCCCCCCCCCCGGGCTTCCTTCCTGGACGACACCAACGTTCAATGTATTTAAAAATATTAAATTATGTTTATTAGGCACACAGTTTCAATCGGCAAAGGAAGAACTCGTTGCCACACAAAGCAAAGTTGATCAAGCGCAGTTAGAAGTCAAGGAAGCCCAAACAAAATTGAAACTATTGCAGAGAAACAACATACTGAGTGCTTACAAGGTGCTTTTGAACTATATGAAATTAAGGATGAACAAGAAATTATTAAGGACAACCTCAAAAACGCAAATGAAACGTACAACAAATTGAAGCTTTTGCTTAATCGGAAGCAGTCAGCAAAAACAAAACGTCAGAATAACTAAACGTCAAAGGAGATGCTCTCTTCTCACAGCACAACCAGGTAACGTGTTTTCTAGTATTGGAAGCTATTCATTAATTGAATACTATGGAAGGTCAAAAATCTGACAACATATGTTTTTTTGTTAAGTCAGCAGGGATAATCATTTTCAAAAACCCGGGAATTTTTTTGACCGACAGTTTTTCTGACCGACAATTCTTTGAGAAGAAATAGTTCCTGTTAATAATTTTAGTTTTCCACAACTCAAGATGGCTGTTGTTCTAACCCTTCTAATCTCTCTTATTAGGTACCGTAGACGCAAGGAAACCAAAGATTTGATGGAGTTTGTTCATGGTGGGGAGGATGCAGCAATAAATGGTGCATGGGACTTCGTTATGAGCCAGTGCTTCCAATAAAAAATGGAGGAATTAGTTGCCAGCTTCCGTCGTGGTAAATTCCTACAAACGATACTCAAAAAGCAAGTCGAAAGTGATGAAGTAAAACTCAAAAGGCAGTTGCCTCGAAATACCTTGGTCACCTTTCACGCAGAGAATTCGGTCTCCTTTGTAAGATTCAAGGCGCATCTTTCAAAGATGATGAAGGACCTGATGTTGGAGAGCTGATTCCTCGGAACGAGGAGATCAAACTTGACCTGAGATCACAACAATTGTCTCACTATACTGTTGACAAGTTTGTCAAGACCCTGGATATTGGTGAGATCTACGAAATCCCATCGTGTTCAGGAGTCGCTAGAACAGTCACAGTGACAATGATTGTGGATGTCAATCTGAAAGTGAAAGCCAATAGAGAAAGACTCCACTGGTTTCACGATGTCCAAAATCATTTTATCGTCGAGTTCAGTGATGACGGAGCACCCGAATCCAAAGAAGTTACAATGACAATTGGTACACTTAGCTTATGGAACTACCAGAACCGAATTCGTAGTAGAGATCATCATTACCCTCTACACATGTTTAGTATTGATGAAAAGAATGCCATTTGTGAAGACCTTTGGGGGCAACACTCTGACGAGATGCTTCTTATAGAGGGAAACATCTTCACCATCAATTCTCAAAAAATTACCTTCGGATTTCAACCCTCAGCCGATCAGAGTTGGCAATGTTGGGCAGCTAACGTTCTTCCTTCTGCGGCAACTTATCCTTCCCCTTATGCCAATGTGCATCAGTCCCAACTTGACTTGATTGATGGTACAATTAGCTTGGAAGACAACAATACATGGAAACCTCCAACAAATGAAAGCATGAAGAAAGAACTTGATCAATTGACCACTTTTCAAAAAACACTGTCACCTTCCTTCACTTTCTGATTCTGGTAGACATAGTCAAGAGCTAGCTTTTATGGCTAAAAATGGATACAGAAGTCTTGGTGAATCACGTATTGGAATATTTGCTGAGAGGTAGTATACCGTTTCGATTCACACAATTAAAACAATATCTTATAAATGCCGGCTAGACTTTTCTCTTTGTTTTCAATACGTACCTTCTTGGAACTTATTTTCGTAAGGAAATTTTTTCGCGAAATAACTCAATTTTTGTGGGACTTATTTTTGCGAGGACGGAAATTGCAAATTTTTGCGAGGATTAAATTTTGCGAGTTTCGCAAGAAGTGGGTTTATTTTCTTGAAAACAAAGGGAGATTATGTCTAAAAAAACGCTTAAAATTATGTATGTCTAAAAAACTTATTTTCGCGAGGATTATATTTCACGAATTTTGCGAATCCAAAGGTTCTCAAAATTTTCGCAAGGGTTAATGTTCGCGAATTAAAGGAAAAACTCGCGAAATTTGCGAAATATAATCCATACCAAAATTAATCCCCTTAAGGTTTTTTCTTTTTTCAGATTACGACCTGAGCCTCTTCATCTTGAAATCAATAATTGGCAACATCTTTTGAATTTGATTTATCTTGAATCCATTCGAAAAGGTAAATATTTTAGATTTATTTTCAGAGGAATTTGTTTTAAAAAGCCTCTGTCGTGTCTGTTTTAATTGTCTCTCGTTTCATATTATTTTTTTTATTGTTAGGTAAAATCGAATCACTCTGCAAAGTTTTGGAAAGTCTGGTTAGACGTGAAACATACCCTGGATGTGGTTTAAAATTTATTGTCAGGAAAATAAAAGAGCATTACGAAAAGGAAACGCAAAGAACCAATGTCCTCGATGTGCGTCTCATTGGAACCCAGGCTCTTTCCCGGCTAGTTCGAAACGCAGGTTCAGATTTCAGGTTACAGGTTAAAACGGAATAATTGCCAGACCAGATATATCATTTCGACTTGAAGACTGCAGACCAGATTAAAAAAACTATATTTTTATTTTTCTCATTTCTGTGTATGTTAAAAGTTTTTTTTTCTAAAGGCACGGCCTTGTCAAAATTTTTTATAAGAATACGACGTTTGAACGGAGATAATCGTGCATCTTTTTTATAAAAATATAGAACGTTCAGCTTTAAATAGGAAGACTTGAAAGTTTTTCAATACCATTCTATTCTCATATGAGCTTTGTGAAATGGGAAAAAAATAGTTATGGATCCAGGTTACTTCAATTGGGATGTTCGAATTAAATGTATTTTTGTTTAGTTTGCAAGGCAACTGTCAGTAACAAGTAAAATAACTCAAAGAATCAAATCAATTATCTTGTGCATTTTTTATAAGAACGGCTCTGCAGGAATTTAAAAAGGAAGAAACGAACGACATCTAATTTTACAAAGTATCTTTTTATTAAAAATATAAAAACCTGTTCATAAATAGATATATAAAAGCTCCTAAACAATATAAACAAACATAACTCTTTCGTATTAAAATACGAACAAAATTTGGGCAATTTTTTTTTTAAAGTAGAATGGCTCGTTCAATTGTATTCGAATATGAATTTTATTACACGTACTCTCAGGTGCCGGATAAAAAGTGAAAATAAACAGGAAGGGATGAATATCTTATTTCAAAAGTCGAAAAATTAACAAGCGAAGGGGGGGACACAAAGAGCGTTGAATTGACCTTTTGACGAAGTAGATGGTTGGGCGTTGAGTTGACCTCTTGACGACGTAGATGGTTCAGAGAATGGTCCACGAAAGTCTATGTGTGTACTTGACAGAGTTGATTCTGATGCTGTGCGGAAGTAAAAATAAGGGTAGTAATACGTAAGAGATAACAATCTAAGGTTCAAATGTGCTCTTTGGTATACAAGGTGCCACTAGTCCTTTTTTCTAAAAAAAGCAAAAGACAGACTAGCAAAAGATCTTCACTTAACACTTTTGGCTTTTTTTAGGAAACTGTAGAGTAGCCTGCCGAAAACGTCTTCGTAGTACGAAAACGTCAAAACGTTGATTTGATAAAGAAAATTAAAGAACTCACATCCAACGACGCCATCATCAGGAAAAAGTCCACAGAAACTCCGAATTTTTGCATCTTGTTCTTCTTTTGTCATTCCAATCCAGGTATCGAAAGGTATCTTTAAGTCAGCGAATTCTTCGGTAAGTTCGTATGGTCCTGAAATTAATGGAAATTAGTAACTTAGATGTATACAATTTAATCTAAAAGGGATTTAAAAAAATTAATTTGACTCCTCCTACAAAGTTTTGGTAATATGTGAAAGGAGAGTGATTACTGTAGATAGTTTATTATCATAAAAAATTGGAGGGGAAAAACTTACTGTGAGAAAAGGCCTTACTTTACTTTTTATATCCTTTGTTTTCCTTTATCTCTTTGTCCTATAGATATATTTTTAAATGGAGAAACATACCTTCGCCTATCAAAGATCTCTCCAAATTACGTATATGCTCTTGAACTAGACCAATATAAACTTCAGCGCCTTCACTCCAGGTACATTTAGTAGCAGGTTTCCCGGATGTTTGCACAGCATGCTTTTTTAATATGCGATTCTTGTATTTGTAATGAATACTTTCTACTGGATTAGTAGAACATTTCATCACCCATGCCAGCTCTTCGTCTTACATCAGCCAGCATCCCAGCCTGGAAATCTTCAAGAATGAACGTTTTGAAGTACTTTGTGAAAGCATCGTTGTCCAACAGCTCGTCCCATCTTTCATAAATCTTCGGAAGGCAAACTTTCAAATCATCCCAATTCAAACAAGACGACTCAAGAGTCGAAAATTTCGCATATTGTTCGATTATTCATAGATGAAATAATCATATTAAACGACCGGGAAGTACTGCAGTTGCAGAATGTCAGATCGGACCTGATAAAACGGCATATACTAAAAGACGGATCGACGGATCAACGGATCGACGGATTACTAAAACACGGATCGTCGTATTTTAAATTACTAAAACACGGATCGTCGTATTTCGGATTACTAAAAGACGGATCGTCGTATTTCGGATTACTAAAACACGGATCGTCCTCGTGTGAAGAAATTCCTCGTGTGCTAGCTTCCTCCTTCTTCTTCTTAAAATTCTTGAAAATAGTTGCAGTGACCTGGTAGTGTGAAATTGTCGATTGTTGAAGAAAATATGTAAGGCATACACTAACTATTTTCATCGTTTGCTACGTTTGCTGAATTTTTAGCAAGAATGGGCTCTTTAGTCAATGTTAGTTAAACATATAGAAATCTTGTCATTGCTGTTGTTTTTCCCGATTTTGGACTTTGATGATGATTATATAACTTTCACGTTTTAAGCACGTTTACACACGTCTCTTTTCTTGTTATCTTTTTATTCTTTGACATAATGCAATAAAGTCCAATAAAAAAAGAAGACTTTTTTTAATCACATGGTAATTACAGCTTTAATTACATTCGATAATTTGGGAGTTGAATTATATCCATAATGCACAAATTTGACATTCTCAAAGGTAAAAAGAGTATAAAATTTCTTGCTTTACGATTTTGTTGTTACTTCCTTTGAATGTTATCTAATAAAGGACGAAATAAAATAAAACATTTAGTTTTATCCGGGGTGGGGGGGGCACCTAGGCAAAACGACCGACGGGTATGTGCGGACCCGCAAATTTTTTTCCGTACATGGACGAGAGTATCTCATCTTGACGGTCGGGAGTATCATCGACGGTTGGGAGTATCTCATCTTGACGGTCTGGAGTATCATCGACGGGCGGGAGTATCTTAAACTTATCTTAAACCTTGAAATATCGACCCGACCGGGGTTCGAACCCTTGGTGGGTGAAAGAGTTATCCGTTGAGCCACACTCGCACAGCAGAATACAAAATTTGGAAATACTTATAGAATAACAAAAAAGACAGGGGTAATGTTATTATGATATGGGTAAAATTGCCCCTTTTTCAACCTGGCTGAAATTCGAGCCGTTACTAGCAACCCTGCGGGGCCCAAGGCGCCGAGTATGCACCCGGCACAGTGACAAGCCGTTACTAGCAACCCTGACCTGACCAAACAACAAAACCAAACAACAAAGATGAGATACTCCCGACCGTCGATGATACTCCTGTCCATGTACGGAAAAAGATTTGTTGCGGACCCTAAGGGTGTGTTTTTCGAAATAACCAAAATGCACTGTAAGGGTGTGTTTTTTTCTCAATGCACTGTAAGGGTACAAATTTCAAGTTCTAATGGTCGTTCAGATTGAATTCTACTGTTTCTACTTCAAAGTACATTTCAATTTTTGATTTTTTTTTGCCTGCGGCGCAAATCTTTCTTTTCGGAAAATTCAAAAGCTTATTTTTCTGTTAATATGCCAATCAAGAGAGTCATTTTGAGTCAAATTAGAAGGGTTTTAGCTAGTCTAAGAAGTTATATTTTATAAATATTTTCTAGTCGGACCCAACCATGGTGGGTCCTCCTGATTAATTCAAATGATATTGCACACTATTTCAGACTATAGCTTTCTATTTTAAAAAATACGACGATCCGTGTTTTAGTAATCCGAAATACGACGATCCGTGTTTTAGTAATCCGAGATACGACGATCCGTGTTTTAGTAATTTAAAATACGGCGATCCGTCTTTTAGTAATCCGAAATACTACGATCCGTGTTTTAGTAATCCGAAATACGACGATCCGTGTTTTAGTAATCCGTCGGTCCGGTGATCCGTCGATCCGTCGATTCGTCTTTTAGTATATGCCTGAGAAAACTAGCCCTAATAGAGAAGAAAGTTAACCTTAAAGAGGAAATGGCGAAAAAGTGATTCTTAGATTCTTCTAGAGATTTTTTTGACTTTTTCAGAGACTTGGGAACGTCAAAAACAAAACCTTAAGTTCAGCCCATACTTAACACCTAGTTATGCCAGGTTACCACCCATCCTCGTTATAAATAGAGTGCAATAAATAGAACGGGGCTAGAAAAAAGCTTTATTGTCATCTAAAAGTGAACGGTCCCAGTGTGGATTTGTTGCGTATTATATTTGATTGTTTAAAAAAATATTAAGATGTTAGCACCTGGTAGATAAAGCAAAAAAAGCAACAATACAATATCCAAAATTAAACGAAATCAGATAAAAGAGCTCAAGGTATATATGCTATTTTGATAAATTTGGCTGTAAATTCTGTGCCAGGTATATATATTATAGTAAGTACGTCATATCAAGCAAAAAGTAAAATTCCTCACTTTTTAATCTTCTTTCATTTTTCTTCATAGTATATATCTCAAATTTCAAAAACCTTTTAATCATTTAGATTGTCCATCTCTAATATATCTTTCCAACGGTGTTTAACTATCTACCTTAGCATAATTTGGTGCTGAGAAATTGTTTGAAAAATAAAGTATCCACATACTTTTTTAGATGACAGACTTTAATGACATTAGATATAATACAATACTAACCCAATCAAGCAAAATCAAACACAATCAACTTTGGCAGGCAATAAGTTTTGCTAAAGCCTTAGAAAATAAATAGAGTTCAGTTTTAGCCATCGTGGGGGTATTTTTGGCAAAATATTGATATTAGATAAGAAAAATAACTGTTTTTAAAGCTCGATAGAGCACAAATTTGGAAAGTACATGAAATATTCTAAATTTGGTGGAAATTAAGTTTGGATTTCAAGTGAATAAAAACTAAAACTTTGTAATTGCTGATGTTTGCCTCAGATCCATATCATTGAGACATGGAATTATACTGACGTTATCATTTGAGCAGGTCGATCAACTTTGATTGACTTCCATTTCTCATAAAACAGAGACTCGCCCACTTGATACATTTTTTAATCAATGGCCAATCAAATGGTTTTAATGATTAATATCTTAATGTNTCCAAGCGAGTCTAGTCTGTCATAAGACCCGACATCTACGGCTAACTATTCATGATATTCATGATGTAATTTTTTATACGGAAGCACACAAAATAATCCGGAACTAGTGGAAAAATTTGCCACTAGTCTTTTGTTATTTTGCCACTAGTTCCGGGTTATCTCGGGTGCTTCCGTATAAAAGATTACGTCATGAATATCATGAATTCTGGAATGTCGCGACTTTTCTTTCCGTCTAAAATTTTTTTGAACGTAAGCAAACTTTACATAAGGCCTTAAACACTACGTAAGGTTAGGGAAAGTCCCCACCCTTCAAGGTTTTAAGTAAGATATTACGTACATGTGAAAAAAGCTTTTAGGGTGGTGTAAAATCTACATCTTTAAGCCAGGGTATAGACTTGCACTGTTTGGGGTAATTTGGAATGTCGGGAAGGTCGCAGTGTCACGGGGAGTAAATGTCAAAAATATATTCAAATCTTCTCTGGAAAATTTTCTGAACCTTACTTCTATTTCTTCCTACAGATACGGGCCAGGAACTGGTTGTGTTCGAAAAAGAGTGGCTAAAGGCAAGAACGGAAGGGAAGGAAGTGGAACAGGTAACAACAAACGAAGAGGCGGAAGTGCAAGAACCAAAAAGGAAGAAACAAAAACAGGTAATTATATTTCATTGTATTATTTACAAACTCAAACATCGTCAATGACAGGGAGACAGTGTACAATAAAGCATCATGTAAGGATATTCCTGTTGCATTCTCGATTCTTTTGGTTAGGTAGGACACTAATGTATGGGTGGGTGGAAACTGTTGCACAGCTCTAAAACATGTCTCTGTATTGTACACTGAACCGCTTGAAACCTTAAAATTAATTGTTTTTGACCAACTTTTCATTGCAGCTTTGTGTAGATAAATAGTCATAACTTTTGATACCATAATTTAAAAGAAATCTCAAATTCTTCGCGGACAATGTAAAAAAAATCGAAATAAAAAGATTCCTAACTTATTGAAACTAAGCACTTAGAGGGTAAATAAAACATTTTTTTAACCTCTTTTAATAATGTAGCGACTTCAAAGTGACTCTTCTACCACTACACAAAATCGTGTCCTAAAAAAGGTAAAACAGACCTAATTCAAAAGACCGACTATCTGCCTTACCTCTGTTCGATGTGAGAGACGGCAGAAGATTGATACATTTGTCAAAAGAGGCACAGTCACAAGTTTCGTTTCAGAGGGAAATGGGAAAAACCTTCACTTTTTTAGGATCGAAATTTTTACTTAAATTTTTGTTTTATAAAAATTTGACAATTGCAATATTGCGGGACATCCCCGACTACTGTCCCCAAAAAATTGAAGATTATTGTACCGAAATTGACGCAAAAACTTGAGATTATTGAAGCGAGAAGCTAGGAAATTATTGACGCGAAAAAGGTAAAAATTATTAACGCGAAAAGTGGAAAAAAGTTGAAGCGAAATGTTGGAAATTATTGACGCGAAAAGTTTATAATTATTGAAGCGAAAAAGCAAAGAAATATTGACGCGAAAAGTTGAAAATTATTGAAGCAAAAAGTTGGAAATTATTGACGCGAAAAAACAAAAAATATTGACGCGAAAAGTTTATAATTATTGAAGCGAAAAATCTGAAAACATTGACGCGAAAAAGGGGAAAGTGGCCCGTTTTCTTTCCCGCCCTTCATTTTATTTTTGCAACGCCCGGCACGTCATAATTTCCATTCAAATATACACTGACAATACAGTTGACGCTCTCAAATTCAATTTTTTACTTTTCTATAATAATCTATAAGTTCCCTTCATGAATTAAATAAATTCAAATCACTTTCAAACTTAAAAAATTCACAAAATTTAATCCTTGCTAAAACTAGCCTTGCACAGTTTTTCCAGGTTTGTCTCCTGAAATATCGAAAACCCTTTAGAAATTGAAAGAAAATATGAAGTCCAAGTAAAGAAGGCATTATCTCGTAAAAGTTAACAAATATTCTTAAATTCTGAAATACTGTAACACATTCTTGGGAAATTCATGACAATTATAAATCTCAGATTTTCGTATGTCGGTTGAAATTCTATTAATTTTCAAGCAGAAACTTTGAAAAATTATAAACCTAAAATATCCTTGATTTCAAAAAGTAATAAGTGAGTAAAATCTATGGAAGGAATATTCTTTAGGGGAATCGTTTTTTGTGTGTGTTTTTTAGCTTAGCAATAAATCAAAAAATGAACTAAACTATTACTAGAAAATATAGTGGACCCATTATTTTGACCACTGGGCGCAAGCGAAACCAAAGATTTTTATAAATCGTAGATATAAGGGTCCCCTTGTTTTTACAGCTGGGACATAGCTGAACCAATGTTTTATATATAAACTATTACTAGAAAATGTTGGTAGCGCTAGCACTCCTTTTCGATCTAGGTTTAACAATTACAAGTGCTGCCATAGGAAACACAAATCAGGTTCTATCGTTACCCAAGCCTCCTTTCATGCACATTTCGAACAGGCAGACCATCACGGTATGGATGATTGGGAACTTACTCTAATCGATGAGGCTCCAGATCTTCCATCAGTACGCCGTAGGGAGTCATTTTGGCAGTATAAACTAAACTCATTTGCTCCCTATGGTCTTAATGATCGAGATGTGCCGTTAGAGGACTTTGGCTAGATTTAATCCGCACTCCGATTTTTTAGTTTTTTAATTACATAATTCCTTTTTTCTTTATTTTTGGTCGGTACTATTTTTGCCTCTTGGACATTTATAATTGAGTTTTCTCTGCAAATATGTAATTATATTTGGTGGGTCACAAAAGCCTAGCGAGTAAGGGCCCATTATATCCTAGACATTTAGCTAGTTTTATACCTAGATTATTCTTATAAATGTAATAGTGCTTACTTTAATGTGTTTTTATTTTTTCTATTGTCTTGATTTTAGTTGGAGACAATAGAATAGTGTTTTTAAATTTTTGTCGAGGAGTATCTGTTTGCACATCATGCCTCCCTTGCTAATTTTAGCTTGTTCTCATGAGAATTTTTCATCATTTCTGTTTTTTAACACTTTTAAATACCTGTACATAAAGTTTTTTATCAATTAATTTTTCCTTTACAAATTTAATTTCTATTCCCTAAGTATTTCTTTTATCAAACAAACCCTTTTATTCTTTTAATAATTTTTTTATTCCCTTGACGATTATATTGTTAGCCAGAAATCATGTAAATACCCACCTCAGTTTGTACAGAAACCATTACCAGCTGACAATTTAAGGTAAAATAAAACTCAGAAAACTGATAAAGGATACGTGCACCAAGACTGTATTTTCTGGTAATAACATCCTATATGAACAGTTAGATGGCGTGAGTATGGGTAGCTCCTTAGGACCTGTACTAGCCAATATAATTATGACTGAACTAGAGCAGAAAGTTATACAGCCTTACATTGATTCTGGTCTGATCAAATTTTACAAAAGATATGTTGATGACACACTTTTAGTCATTCGTCCTGAAAATATTGATAAAGTTCACAGTTCGTTGAACAAGTTTAACAAAAACCTCCAATTTACAGTTGACAAATTTGAAAATGAGGTTCCTCATTTCTTGGATCTTGAAATCTCACCTGATGGCTTATCCATATTTCGTAAAGATACCAACACCGGTTTATACACAAATTTTAATAGCTATTCGCCATGGTCCTACCGTAAAGCTTGGATTTCCAGCCTTGCTAATCGAGCATCTAAACTTTGCCATCCAACAAAACTGAAGAAGGAACTCAGTGTAATTCGAAAATTTGCTTCCTGGAACAATTTTCCTCGTCATATCGTGAACAAAATTATCCAAAATTCAACCAAACCTAGAGATCCTGTTGTTGAGAATCCTGAACAAAAACAACCTACAACTATTTGGTTACGTCTTCCGTATGCTGGTCCTGCTGGTGATCAACTAGTTACGTCATTACAAAGAAAATTGCGACATTGTTGCAAAACAGATGTTGCAATTAAGTTTAGAACAATATACTCCACTCATAAATTGGGTTTTTACACAAACATGAAAGACCCGACACCTTTGAGATACAAATCTAACGTGGTTTATCAATTTGTTTGTCCTGGGTGTGGTGATTCTTATGTTGGAAAAACGGAGAGGAACTTATTTACTCGTTGTCAAGAACACGCTACGAAGAAGGACAGTGCTATACATGACCATCTGAAGGAGTGTTCTGAAATCGAATATTTAACGACCCTCTTGACTTTCGGTGTTGATAAACCTAATTATCGTTCTATTATAATTAACATTGTTAATGACAATACAAAAGTTATTGATTCAAGTGATAATTGGTCCGCTCTCTTATTCAAAGAAGCTTTATATATCAAACGCCTCAAGCCAGTTCTAAACAATGGTTTGAAAGCGTCTAGGGATTTGTATCTTTTTTAAATGAACTTTTTTACAATTTTTATTTTTACGATTTTAATTACTGTAATTATTCTCTACTTTTTAACATAAGATGCAGATTTGTGAATTTCAATTTTATTTCTCCTGAAAGATGTGTTAGATGTACACGAAATATAGAATTTTTAACAACAACATTTATCGTCATTTTTCTAATTAAGATTATGATGGTGAAATTTTTCGGATTATCCTTCGTTTTATTTCAGTTTGTACAGACTTCATTACTTGACAAAGACAAACGTCGAAATATTGTACACGCGTGTGTGTTTTTTCTGTGAAGCTATTACTAGAAAATATAGTGGACCCATTATTTTGACCACTGGGCCCAAGCGGAACCGTATAAATCGAATCAAAAGATAAAAAACCACTGACAAAATCTAAAAGACACTAGGTTTTAAAGACAAAAAGAAGGAAAGATTTCAGTCTTAAAAATTTACACGCTTTTTTATAAGAATATCTTCAGTAAGAATATCAAATAAAACATGACCGAATTTAACAGAATTCAATAAGAATTTGGATAACAGTTTTGAATTTAAACTTTGAAGCAGAAATATAATGTTAGCTCCTAATGTGTACTCAAAAGTCCCAAACTCTCAAATGATTTCTCATGTTTGTAAAAAAGTCATCTAAAAAAATAAGAATACGCTAAGATTTTCGCACTAAATTTTGCCTATTTCTAAGAATACTTAACCCTCATCCAAAATACACTATTCTTATAAAAAAAGCGTGTATGTAAAATTCAAAAACGGTATTTTCCAAATATTTGTGAAAACTTTTGTCAAGGAAACAAGATTTTATTCCAGTATGAAGACTAACTTAAATTAATGGCAAATTTTAATTTCTGTTTTAGTTAAAACTGAAAAAAATAAAGTGAAATTAAGACTAAGCAATCAAGTCAGACGTTTTTTCATGTTTTCTGTATGCCTTCAACTTGGCACCAACTTCTTTTTTCAACAACGATCTCATATCTTTGTGAAGCCCAAACGGGTGCAAAACAACATCAAAAATGATTTTTATCTTCTGTTCATTAAACTTTTTGTACCTCTGGACCCCGTCAATGTTTGATTGCATAACCACATCATTGTCAACGTCTTTAATTATAGAATTTTTACCAATTTCAATGGCTGCTTTGAAGTATTAGTTACTTATACTACACATTTGGTTTTGTTGTTGTTGGTCATTTATTATTTGAGATATGTTGTGGTTGATCATTTGAGATGGATGGTGGTAGTGGTTGTTCGATTGAGGCAGTTGGATGTTGTGCTTGTTCAATTGAGGCGGTTGGATGTTGTGGTTGTTCGATTGAGGCAGTTGGATGTTGTGGTTGCTCCATTGAGGCAGTTAGATGTTGTGGTTGTTCGATTGAGGCGGTCGGATGTTGTGGGTGGTCGATTGGGGCGGTTGGAAGTTGTGGTTGTTCGATTGAGGCGGTTCGATATTGTTGTTGATGGATTGTTGGTGCTGAGGTGGTTGGTCGTCCTGTGTGTCCAGTTCTGGAATATCAGAAAATGCTTCAGGGTCTTCCACAATATCGAGATAGGTACGTTGATTGTTATCTGATGCCACGAACGCATCCATGTCATTGCGGTTGTTAGTAGTTACTAAATTTTCCAGCCTACTTAAACGATCATTCATCCCTCGCATTTCTGTCCGCAAAAATTTGTCTAGATTGTCAATTTTATTAATAAGTGCGCTCAAATTCTTTTGATTTAATGGTGTTGAAATTAAATTGAAATCAACAGAACCTGCACTTGAAGCAATGATGTTTTGTGGCAATTTCTGCTCTGGTGTTTTCAAAGAGTTTATGATAATTGAAGCATTGTCAGATGGCTCTTTAAGAGATGGAGATGACTTCTTTATGAGAGATAGAGACGGTTTCTTTATGACAGATGGAAACGGTTTTTTTATGACAGATGACATTGGAGATGATTTTTTTGGTTTGGGAAATGGCTTTGGAGATGATTTTTTTGCGGCTAGTTCGAAACGCAGATCACAGGTCAACAGGTCATGTGACAGGTCACAGGTCATACAAACTACAGACCAGAACATATGGATTTCTGGAAATATATTAAGTTTAAAGACCACGGGTATAGGAGAAGTGAGACGCTAAGTGGGACGCCAAGTAAAGTTAAATGCTAGTGGGACGTTGAGGTGGGACATTAAGGTGGGACGCTAAAGTGGGCGCGATCAGGTGGGACGCTAATTGGGACAATTAAGATGCAATGCTAGCGAGATACGCTAAATGGGACACTAAGGTGGCACATTGTTAAGGTGGGTTGTTAAGGTGGGACGCTGATGCTAAAGTGGGACGCTAAAGTGGGATAATTAGGTGGGACGTCAAGTAAAGGTGGAATGCTAGGACATTAAGGTGGGACACTAAGGTCGGAAGCTAAGTGGGACACTAAGGTGGAACGCTAAGTGGGACGTCAATCAAGGTGGATTACTAGTGGGACGTTAAGCTGGGATACGTTAAGTGGGACATTAAGGTGGAACAATAAAGTGGGACATTAAGATGGGATGCTAAGATGGGACGCTAAAGTGGGACCCTATTAGGACGTTAATGTGGGACGCTAAGATGGGACGCTAAAGTGGGGCGATCAGATGGGACGTCAAGTAGGGTGGAATGCTATTGAGACACTAAGGTGGGAAGCTAAATGGGACACTAAGTTGCACGCTAAGGTGGGACATTAAGGTGGAACGCTAAGGTGGGACGATCAGGTGAGACGCTATTAGGATGTTAAGGTGGGACAATCAGGTGGGACGTTAAAGGTGGAACGGTAAGTTGGACGGTAGTGGGACACTAAGTGGGACACTGGACAATTAGATGGTGAATTTCTTTTTTTAAACATACCTCAAGGGAAGATATTTTCGCTGAATTTTATTTTGCGGTTCACAACTCAAAGCTCAGAAGTTTTGTGGGAATTTAATTTTACGGTTGACAGAATTTTTTGCCCTAAAAATACTAATTTTGGGGAAATTTCTTTAAATCCTGAAAAATATTTGTGTTTCGACACTTTTCGTATTTTTGCAACTCTTCAATTGTGGAAATTAGATTGGTTATTAGAGACCCCTTATTTGATCGGAAAATTTGTAGAGTCTGGACTAGTCTGAAATTAAATTATAGAAATTTGTTTAGTTAAAAATTTTGATCTTTGAATGAAAGTAAATGGAACAAAAAGCTAAGAAAAATGTCTCTAAAAATATAAAGATGCATTAAAAACAAAAGAATGTTATTGACCGTGGGTTCAGTAATTGCCGAAGAATTTCTTTAACACACTGATTTCGACTTTCTCATGGCTATGAACTTAAAATAAATTTTCTCAGGGATTAAAAAACCTCAACCTTTGATCCCGATGAAGATTTATCCTAAATAAGTTAAAAGGGTTAAAACTGCCCACCTCGTATAACGGTTTGAAAATACATAAATTTTTCCTTTTTAATTAAAAATAAATGTCTAATGTTTTAAATATGAAGAAATTCCAAACGGTTTACAAATGGCTTGGCTAACAAATGGCAATGTTTTGCATCTTCTGACATAAATTGAAATAAAGGAACTATTAGCTGATTAGAAGGGCACAGAATTTCTGAGGGCAGTATAAATAAAACAAAGCTATATCAAGCGGCTCAAAATATTTGAAATGTATATATCAGAATATACTAAATGGAATAACAAAAGATCAGCCCACACACCAGTTAAATGTAAAGTCAAAAAAAAAAAGTAACGGAGTATCTACAGTGTGATGCGAAACTCCTCCCTCAACTTAAGTTTATGAGCCATTTTTGGTGGAGAGACCACCATATCTACCACCAAGTCTTGAATCGTCAGCTCCCTGTCTGGGAATTCTTCTTGTAGGCACTTTCTTGTGAAAATAGCAGTTTTCTTTGGTCTTAGATAATCTCTATTGTGAACTGCCTTTGACAGGATACAATCGATGTATTTTGATTCCCAAAACCATGTCGAATGGGGCAGGGGGAGTTCAGAACGCTCAGTCTGGCGATATTTTTTGTGGCAACCATGGCACGTTGTAGATCTGGTCTGGTTAATGTATACCAAATGAAATTTCTCATTGTCTTCAACGATTGGCCTGGCTGGCCGTTTATCGACATAACCATCTGTACTTCTTTCCTGTCTTTCTGAAGTTTTCTTACGCTTTCTTGATTTTTGACTTTTCTTTTTGCCAGCATTATCTGGCTGAATTTCCTGCAAAATGATTTCAGGTCTTGGGGCCCATACACCTAAAATCAATTAAATTTTTTAATTTGATGAATTCTAATGAATGCATGAGTACAAACATTTGATATTTATACAACTTAACAGACTTGTTTGATACAGGGTTTATTTAAGATAAACACTAAAAACTTAATTCCCAAATACTGTTAAGTAATAAAACCTTTGTCTTGTACCTTGGGTGCTTTTGAACATTGGACATTCACAAATGACATTGCTGTTCCGAGCTTTAACTTTGTATGCCATATTATCTTGACTTCTTGATTTGACAGATAAGAGTCTTCCAGTATCTTCAATTTCTCAACTGAAATGAAGAAATTCTCCAAATAGTATCCTTCACCATCCCAATCAACCGAAAGATGACCTGGAAGACCAGAGGCGGCGAAATCTGGGAGCCTTGGATGAGATAGACTACTTGGAATATTTTGAGCTGGGTCTTCATTATCATCTTCTTGCAATGACATGTCACGATATCTCTGCAAGCCGGAAGTCGAAGGTTGGGAATAACCTAAAATATAGAAAATTATCAAGAAATAATCGAGGTTGAAGCTTCTTAGTACGTACTCAAATTTCAATGAACAAACAAGGGGTTAAAGCAATGCTCTCTGGGTTTGGGTTGAAGTTTATACCTTCTGGGTGTTTATCAAGCACCAGAAAAAATCTGAGGGTGCAGTCAGAAAAAAGAGACCATGAGAATGAGTGAAAAGTACTCTGAATAATTTCTTAACAAACCTTGTTCACTAGACTGAGTGGTTTTAGATGCGTTCCTCATTTGGTCATGATAAGTTACATTTGACGATCGAGCTACAAAGTAAACAACACTAAAATTAATATTATTATTATAAATTAATTATACCTTGTCAGAGAAAAAGTAAGTCACAATTAACATGCGTTCCTGATTTTTACCTGGAATGACTGTTTGATTGTTTGTGCAATTTTTTACCTCCCTTAGCTTATTCTATTAAAACTAATAACACGTGATTGATGTTTGGAACAAATATGATTTACCTCCAGTTGAACTCTCATTGGTTGCAGATTGAACATTGTGTTGTGTATTGAAGGTTGGTAGAGCTAAAAGTGTATGGGGTTTATTTATATAAAATAGTATGTAAGATAGTTCTCATAGTGTGAACCCCCTTTTTTTTAAGGGGGGATCCAACTTTTCCAAAAGTGCTTTATAGGGGGGATAGGAAATTTTCTGAATAAAATGGGGGGTTTAACTTTTTAGGGGGGGGGGTGACAACAATGACAACTTTTGGTCAAAATGTCTATGATATTTTATATTGATTGAGATATTTGGTGTGGAACAACTAAAAACAAGTCTAAATAGCTAAATTTTCACCTGCGGCACCATGTTAAACTCTTTTTTCATATAACTTTTGATGCAAAATTCAATGTTTTGGGTTTTGAATGACTCGTGGACTACTGCTGATAAGATAACAACTGGCTGCTTTTTTATCATTGACTTGTCTGAGCTTGCACATCCTGATGGTGTGCTCTGTGACAACCTTGGCAGTTGGAAACAGAATAACACTGAGAAAAAGCATTATCAAAGACATTTGACAAATAGTTTAGAATGTAGTCGAATAACCATTACAAAATCAAGTGCAGAAGATAGCATTCTTGTAACTCGAAGAAACTACAAGAACATTTCCGATCCATTGTTACGAAAGCTGATTGTCTCGCTTGCAACAAAGGATGGGCAGCTCCCATTAGGATTTATAAAATACTATTTTGATGGTCCACCACATGAAATTGTTGTTCAGCCCCATGGCAACTCAAAAAGCCAGCCGTCATTCATGCGCACCTTCAGTAGCACAAAAGCAATGCTTGTTGATGAAATGAAGAAACAAAAGTCAATACAACGATCAGTCCACAACGTTACCGAATCGCTTGGAAATGTTCAAAAAGCTTCTTCAATTGGTGCCTTACCTAGAGGAACTAATCAGGCAATGTATTTGAAAGGACAACAAGCAAAAAACAATAACGACCCAATCTATTGCATTACCCAAACCATGTTGAATTATGAGGAAAATGGGAAAGAGCGCTTCATCAGGTCCTACACCAATGATGATGGGGTTCCAAAGATTGCGGTCTTCACCGACAACCAAATTGATCATCTCGTGAACTTTTGCTGTAATGAAAAAGAAGAATTTAAATCCTTGTTTTTCACTGATTTAACGTTTGAGCTGGGACCATTCTTTCTGTTGTTGACAGTCTACAAAAACACATTCCTTTTCACTAAAGGTACTCAACACTGCCCTGTCATGATAGGTCCACTCATGCTTTGTATGATGAAGGACAAAACAACTTATGATACCTTGTTTCAAAAGATCAACTCTTCGTCACCTGGTTTTGAGCGTCATCTTCAGGGATATCCCTCGGATTGTGAGAAAGCTCTCAGAAATTCTATGTCAGATGCCTACCCCAACACACCTGGGTACATTTGTGTAGTTCACGGCAAAAAGAACATTACAAACAAAGGTACTTTTATATCAAAACAATTTCTTGTCATCTTGTTCTGTTTCTCAAAAGCTAATGGTGCTATTTTGTAAATAAACCCTGTTGTTTATCTCAATAGTCTTTTGTGTTTATTTGCTTTTACCAAATTCAGCCTCGTTTTCATGTAAACTAACAGCACTGTTGCACTACAAAGCTCTATTATGAGTGAACAAAAAACTGTTTCTAAGGCTATTCACTTTTGTCTGCTAATTGGAAAAAAACTGAGCTTGTTTCCCAAAAAACATGGTTATAAAAAACATTGATATGTCTTGAAATATTCATAGTGACATAATTTTGCATTTGTAGGTGACAACCTTGGGATCTCACATTCATTACTACGAGAAATCAAAGCTGATATATTTGAGGAGAATGGATTGGTTTACTGTCGGACCATAGAAGAATTTGAAAAACTATGTGAAGCACTGAAAAATAAGTGGTTCCGGCTTGAATCAGAGGAACGAACAAATCCAGCATTATCTGATTATTTTGCCAAATACAAGGAGAAATACGTCCGTGATCACATGCGTATCATTCTATCTCGTCAAGCAGGATTTGGTAACCAATGTGTAACTACAAACCCAATTGAATCAGTAAATGCTTTAATTAAAAGGTAATATTCATCATCTTATATCATACTAAATGAATTTCATATTTTTGGTAGACCAGCTGCGTTTTTGAATGGTTTGTCAGGGGTTGATTTGAGTTTGAAAACAAGATTATGCACATTCTTGGGAGGGACTAAAATCTCATTTTCTTTCGAAAAAGCAGTGCATATACGTCTTATTTTGAATTGTTTACAATATCCTATTGACATAATCAAGAAATACCTTGAGCAGAATAGGGCCATTTTAAGGAGTTTAAACAAAAAACTGAATGACGATGTACGTCCTTGTCAATTTTCATAGAACCTCAAATTTTATAGCATAAAAACTTTTTCTAAGGATATCACCCAACCAGCCTATCGAATTCTAAGATCAGGCAAAAACTTGCATCATTTAACATAATCTTTCCTTTTTTAGATGGAACAATTTTGAGCCTAAAGACTCCGCTAACTTCTTGGAAGACATATATGAGTGTGTCTCTGATCAACAGAATCAAGTCCATAACGCATTTCTAGGACTGCCGAGTCAGTATGTGGTTAGACCTGAATACCAAAAAAAAATTGTTAAAGTGCACATGATGGATGAAGCTTCCAAATTGAAAGCGATTCGACAAATCGACAGCTTCAGAATTGACCCAAAGGCATTCAAGGAGGTCAAATCCTTAACACCTACAGCTGCTGCTATTCCAAATTCAATGCCAACTTCTAATGATGCCACTAACGATACGTTTGCTTTCTTGTTGACGACCTTTACCAAATCAGATGTAGAGCTTTTGAAAAAGAAAGCAGACAACATTGTTTCGAAACTCCAAATTGTACCTGGATTTGGCGAAAACCAATTTATTGTCAGGAGTGACAGTTCAAAATACCGAACTGTCAAAAAACTAGCAATCAGCCTGGAACACGTGTGAATTTCCAGCTGGAGAATTGTTACAGAACTTTCAAAATTTTTCCAGGGAACGGCTATGCATTTCCAGCGGCAAACTTTTTGAAATTTTCCCGGAACGCCTAGGCCATTTCCAGCTGAGAGGGGTCTCCGGAACGGCTTTTCCATCATTTGCCCTCGGTGGCTGCTTTCGTATCTATGCATCATAGCAATTTTTGTCCCTTTTGTGGTTTTGGCTGGACTCATTGGCTGGTCTTGCATCAAAGGGTAGGCCTAATGATACCTTATGGAGATCAATTTTTGCAGATATTTATGAGGTTTTTTCGAACTCTGGAAATTTAATCCTCCCAAAAATTAGTGTTTATTAAATTAAAGTTATTTAAAATTCATGAATGGAATTTTGAATTTGTATCATTTTAAAGCACAAAAAATTTCAAGTGATTTTTTTAACATTATCTTTTTATGCCATAATCCTACCTACAATTGCTATTATCATAATTTTTTTAACGTTTTCAGTCCAACTCATCAGTCCGATTTAGAGGAGGAGGAGGAAATTGAAGCAAAGACCCCACAGTAAGTGAAGATTCCGACTGCTCTTTTAACTTTTTGTTGTTATGAAGTTACATTTTCTTTTAAAGTCTTTGGAGAAAGAGTTGCCAAAACAAGTTCCCGTTAAAGTTAATTAACATTTTGCTAAATTTTCTCGTTAAATAAAACAAAAAAACAATAATCAGCCATTTCATTCTCCAAAAGTAATTTCTCATAAGAGCTTTCATTATTTACAAAATGTTATAGAAGGTATTAGTAATAGCTTTTTGAAGTCAATAACCATCATCTTTCTGATGACAGCTGTAGATTATTTATTTATTAGGTTATTTTAGTAGAATAATAAATATTTGCTTTTTAATTCATTATTCAGATCAGTGGATCCAGTCCAGATCAAGTCAAGTTATGTTTAGATTGAGTCTAATTATGATAATATATTTTTTATGTTCCTTTGTTATCTATTTTTTATAATTTTTTTTATATTACTGTAAAAGAAGAAGAAAGTAAAAAGGTTATAAATTGGAGCTAATTTATTAGCTTAGGTTAATTATCGATCCCGCATCTCCCGCACTAGGCCTTTCAGGGGTTGCTCATCCCGCTTCTACAGGATATCTATGCCGTCGGCTCTTTGCTGCCATTTTATCTATTTCGGTATCGGCTGCCGGCAATTTATCTTCTGCTAGTCCCGCCTGCTAGATCTCCTTAAATTGATCTCACTCCTATTTCCTACCTTTTCTACTGCCTGATCAGATTGAGAATGAATTTACCTCCCACCCACCCAACAGTTGCTTTTTTCTTATCCTCGTTGTTTGCTTTTGCTTTTATTTTCTATTTTTAGGAAACACCACCAGATGATGTCAACGCCTGCTTGCAACCCTGCGGTCTTTCGGTCCTAGAGTTTTTCCTGGTGCGAGGTTTTTTAGCCCAAGGACCAACCATTTGGGATGTGCTGGGTACTTACTAATCGGTGGCTTCAATTCTGAATCTGCCCATTTTAACAAACTTTATTGCCGTAACCATTCACGTTGGCTCGGACGCTATCCACAGCTCTTTCAGTCAATTCTACACTGGCTTGGTCGCTACCAACAGTTTTATAAGATATTTCTACACTGACTCGGACGCTATCCACAGTAAATTCATACCTCAGATAAATGCTCGACCGCAAATACTCAAACACTCACACACTGGCTCGGACGCTATCCACAGTAAATTCGTACTTCAGATATATACTCGGATGCGATCCGCACATTCTCAAACACTCACACACTGGCTTGGACGCTATCCACAGAGATTTAGGTTACTCACACATAACTTATTTCTATTTAACATGGTATAGCAATTAGGGGTGTTGGCTTACCTTCGGTAACCTTAGGGCCTCCTACATTTCTATTGCGTTGTACTGGCTGCTCAGCCCGACAGTGGACAGGCTAATTATCTCTTTAGAGGAAGGTACGCAGCACATCCCCAATGTTACCCCAATGCAATTACCTCGCGTTTTATTCTACCTTGATTACATTTACTTGCTTACATTTACTTGATTACATTTACTAGATCGACATTTCGGACAATAGACTAAGTGATTGTAGCCTTGTCTCCAAATTCATTTCTAGGTTAACTATTTCGGACAACATATTACACAAAACTCTCTGCTATTGCTTTCAGATATATCACATACTTCTCCACAGATCAGATAATTAACGTGTGTTGTGATGGAACCTCGTGATGAAAGGAAAGTTCTACTTATTGTTGTCTTTGATATTCAATTTAACAGTTATACCTCAAAAATAATTTTGTTTTGTTCTGTCTCCTTCTTTACTGAACATGTTTTAGTCTTTGCTAACAGTAACCCAGGACCCCGGGGGGGGGGTACTAGGGTTGGTGAATGAGGGGTATGTGCGGACGGGACCTCCGAAAACCGACCCTTAGTGAGACTTTTTTGTCATTTTTTCTCTCAAAATCAAATTTTTTTTCTAAAAATCGTGATTTTTCCCACCCTTAGAGAGACTACTTTGAAATTTCCTGATTTTTGTAACCCTTAGAAAGACTTTGAAAGGTGAAAAACCCGACCCTTACCGTCCGCACATACCCAGCACCTATTTTTGCCTAAGTACCCCCCCCCCCGGCCCAGGACATTATATCTTCTTGATTGATTGGATTGCTTCTTACTTTTTTTTCTCATTTATAATATTTTAGAAAAACTACAGTAAAATGAATAGATTGAGAACTAAGCCGTTGTCACCTAGTTTTTGTGGGACAGGTGTAGACCC